>NC_037544.1:20941065-20943449 GCF_001531365.2 Cynara cardunculus var. scolymus | reverse complement strand
TGTTGGGTTACTGTTTGTTGAAGGATTTGAAAGTGGGATGAGTTGGTTTGGGTTTGGGTATCTATTTGGTTTAGGTGGCGTTGGAGGATGGCAAGGGATTGATGGAGGTCTGGGGTATCGGTTGAGGGTTGGTTCTTCATAATCCCTTGTACGAGGAGTTTAAGGTCATCCAAGGATCGTGTCACTGTATCAACAAAGGCTTGGAACTCGGCCTTTGTGACCAGATCTGCTAATGGGGTAATCCCTGCAGCAACAGATGCTGCAGGTTGGGCCTCTGTTCCTGAGGAGCCCTCTTGGCCTTGTGCGAAGGTAGGCCATGAGGGACTTCCATCATGTCCATGATAGCCTTCTAGAGAAGAACTATCTCGTGATGTTGGAACATCCTCTTCTTCTTCTTCTTCAGCTTCAGAGGCTGAGTAAGTGAAGCGGATGTGTGTCCCTTTTGGTAGATCAAATACCAAGGGGAGAGGTGCACGAATTGAAGATCGCTCTGAACGATCTATGGGATCACTGTCAGAAGCAATGAATGCTTCTGTGTGTATGAGGGGTTGTGGCGAGCCCTGAGGCGAAGGGGCTCTTGTTTCTTCATCACCTCTCTGTTGAGAGAAAGGTGATAAGATATGAGGTTCCTCGGCTTGTTCATCTCCAGAGGCTCGAAGAATGGCCTCTGGATGGCTGGTTGGGGTTTGGGTGGGACTGGGTCGTCCTTTTTCAATATCCCTTTTGCTTTGATCGTCAAGGGTAGTAGATGTGGTTGCCCTTTGGGTAATGTGGTGGGGAATATTTTGGTGAAGGCCGGGGGAAGCACTAGCATCATCATCCGATGAAGACGATGCTTGTGTTCCCTCGCTTGGAGGGGGGGATGGCTCTAAGTGCTCCGGGGTAGCTGCCCTTGGTGCTTGGGACAGCATGGAGCGTTCATAGGCTTGGCGTATCTCACTTGTCGATGGAATGACAATGAGCATAGCCCGGGATAGCGGACGATTTGTGGTGTATCCTTCCTTTGATAGTGTTGGGCGATGTCCTTGCATCTTGTAGTTTGGGGTGAAGGGCTCCACAGCAGGTAGTTCGTGTTGCACCATCGCGTCCCCAATGAAAAGAGCTAGGAAGCGAGGAAAGAGAACAGCAGATAGTGGCTTTCCCGTGGCTTGAAGTATACACTTTTTGATGACGGCCGCATGAATCTCGTTGTAGATGTGGAAGGCGTAGTCGAGATTAAGGTTGAAGAAAAGCCCATACATAATTGTCATTATGTTGAGATTTCCTTGGTCAAGGGAGCCGAGCTTGCAGGTGAGGGATCGGTTGAGGATGGAAAAGAACAAATTCCACATTGGTGGGAGGAATTGTCTTTTGAAATCTGAGACATTTCGCAGTTCACGATTGTACCCTAGCATCTTCACGAACCTTAAGATGTCGTCGGAGGAAGGTGGTTCATCATATTGTGCGATCCGTAGTTCCTTTCTTGTGGGAATGCACAGAACCTTAGAAACCTTTGCTCGTGATATTTTTACCGAGCAAACCATGTCATTTGGAGCGTCTATGTCTCCCATTATTCCATGACTTAGAGGATCAAACTCGCAAGTCCGCCAGTATTGTTGAACGTACTTTATGGATACGTTTGGGTTCACAAGAGTTAAGGCAGGAAGAAGGATGCAGTTCTTGAAGAACTCATTCATTATCGCAAACATGTCATCAAAAAGGGTGTTGCGCAGTTCAATCATGTGGTTATTGGGTTTCATGGGCAAGAAGACGATTGCGCGGCTGTCGGCGCCAGTGGATTGGATGCGGCTGTCATTGTTGTTGGATTCGTCATAAGCGGATGAGGCCATTTTTGTTGAAGTTGTAGGTTTTGAGTTCGTCTTAGTTTTGTTGGAAGCTTTGACGGCGTAAAGAATGAAAGGATGGTGAAGATGGGTATTTATGGGGAGGACGGTTGGGGTGGGGGGTGGTAGTGGGGTGGAGTGGTAAGGAAAGCGTTTCTTTGATTATTATAATATATTAATCATGAAAATGGGTTTTATTGGATGAACGTGAGCCGTTTGGATAGGACATGCCATTAATGTAGTAGACACGTGTCAGCCTGGGGTAAGGGAGGGAAAAAAATGAAACGGCTCATGGGGGACAGCCTGTATGGTGTCAGGCGCATGGTTTGAGTGATGTCATGAGATATTTTGAAATGAAAAGTCATTCCAAATAATATCTTGGTGAAGACGTTTCCCCAAAAAAAATTCAAAATCTCATCTAATTGTAAGATTAATACTTATTACGAAGTTTTGGTCTTCTAAAAACCCTTGTTGTATAGTTTTTAGTCACAAAAGCTGCAATTTTGTATAATCTTAAAAATGGTTTCAATTAAGATGAGTTTTATTGGAGAATGTATTTTC
>NC_037544.1:20935461-20936302 GCF_001531365.2 Cynara cardunculus var. scolymus | reverse complement strand
AAATGTCATTTCTTTCATCAAGATTTTCACAAGTACTTTTCTCGTAAACCACATTTTCGAAGTCCTGTCTTGAAACGACAGTTTTTCCATCGAATTTAACTCTCTTGAAACTTGCTTTTTGTTTTGGAGAGAAGTCGGGTTTTTGAATGCATCCAAGTTTGAAAGTGGATTCAAGGGTAGATTTCTTTGGGTCGATGAATGAATCTAATTCATTGAATCCGATCCTTTGTGCATCCTTTTGGCCATTTAGTTTTTCAAAAACTTCTTGTGCATCTTTATACTTTTTCATCAGAAGTTCATTGGTTTGAAGCTTCTGATGAAGVATTTCTCGCTCCTTTTGAAAGAAATCTTTAAAAGCTACTGAATTCAGTCTTTCTGCCTCGGATTCCTTTAAGGCCTTAGTTTTCTTTTCAAGGTCCTTACTTATACGCTTGTTCAATTCCAGAAGTTTATCTTCTTCTGATTTCTTAAGGGTACTTATGCGAGTTTTTTCTTTTGCTAAATCATCTTTTTCTGCGCTTAGAAGATCAATTTCTCTTTTGTAGAAACTTGCTTCTTTTTGCGCTTTTATTCTTTCAGATTTTTCAAAACTTAATTTTTCTTTTAGTTTCAAGAAATCTTCTGAAAGCTKGATTACCCTTAACTCTAGTTCTGATGGAACAGAGTTGGTTTCATTTGAGTAAGACTCACATACCAGGTCATCAGAGTTGGAGGCGGATTCTGCATTGGACGTGGCCATTAGACAGATGAGTGCTTTATCTTCATCGTCTGATGAAGAATCGGACACCCAGTTTTCCTTTTCGGCCATCAAGCTTCGCTCTCTTGAATTATACTTGTATTT
>NC_037544.1:20924050-20934366 GCF_001531365.2 Cynara cardunculus var. scolymus | reverse complement strand
GAGATTCCTATCCATTCCCTCCAGAAAATTTACCATTCTGATATTCCATTGAGGATATTCCTCTCGTTGAAGAGTTGGAGGCTTTGTGAGGGAACCAACATTGTAAGCGGAATTCCAGTTGGCCATTGAAAATTTTGAAGAAGAAGAGAGAATTTTTGATGAGAAAGAAGATTAAAATATTGAGAGATTTTAAGAGATCGTTTTGATTGGATAATCAATCAATAGGCTCTGATACCAATTGTTGATCCCAGATATCTCAATAACACTAATAATCTAGTTATAAATAACCAAATTATAGTGATTTAATGAAGAAAGTTATGAAGTCTCAARAATAAAATAAGAAAGCTTAAGAACAATTTTGAGCTTCAAAGGTTTTACTTTAKAGATTCATAAACGTAAAACAAAGAGTAAAAGCATTATTTTTACAATAGAACTAATCATCTATTTATACTAAACGACTATTAAGAAGATAATTATCTAATGATACTTTCTAGGAAATCGTCTAGCTAATAGATAGAGTTTATCTTTCTCATAGATAATCATTAACAATAAGATAAACTTGAATTCTAGCTGTTGATTTGTCATCTCCAGCTGTCATTCATGATATGATGACTTCATCCTTATCTTCAAATCTTCATTGATTTGTCATCTCCAGCTGTCATTCATGATATNTCATCTCCAGCTGTCATTCATGATATGATGACTTCATCCTTATCTTCAAATCTTCATTGATTTGTCATCTCCAGCTGTCATTCATGATATGATGAGGATGCTCTTTCCATCGCATCCTTGAACTTGTCCATTGATCCTCTGCTTGAACTTGTCCATTGGTCCAATGCTTGAACTTGTCCATCGGTCCAATGGTTGAACTATCCATCGATCCAATGGTTGAATTCCAGACTTAGTCGATTTTGCCTTGATGTGTTCATTGGTCTTCTGGTTCTTCATCATTTGTTGTTTTTCATTACTTTTTACATTTTGCACTGTGGAGTTTAACAAACAAAAAACACAAAAACTGTTAAGAAAACAGAAAAACAACGAAAACCGTCAAAATCAGTAAAAACAGTCAAAAACTATTAAAAAAAGTTAAAAACTATTAAAAACAGTCAGAAACGGTTAAAATTGATTAAAAACAGTCTACACGATCCAAATCAGTTTAAAATTTCTCAAACAGTTCAAAAACAGATTAAAAACAGTGAAAATAGAAAAAAAAAAAATATGATCCAAAGGATAATAAAATCTAGAAAAAAATTTGTAAAATAAAAGAAAATACAGCAAACAAAAAAAAATGGGCCATAAACAAAATTAAAAACAAATGGACTAAGGGGAAAAAAAATAGGATGGGCTTAAAATAATAAGCCCAAAAGAAATTAAGGTTGGGCTAAAAACAAAACAAAACCCAAATACAAACTCAACACAAAGTTGACCTAAGAAAGTCAAAATTAGAGAAAGATTAAAGCTTAAATTCTAAATCTGCTGAGATGAAATCTAGTCCGCGTGAAGAGATGATCTAGGAAGCGCATAAATTGCCTAAGCCTGTGTCCGGGGGACTGCCTAATCCAGATGAGTCTGTACGAGGTAGCTTAAATCGGATGGCTTGGTATGCGAGGGAGCTTAATCTGACTAACCTTAATACGATCATTGTATTGTGCGATGAAGGAACTAATACGGAAGGAACATTGATCGATTTACACCAAGTCCGGATGGAATTGAGTGTGCCTACCTTATCTTCAAGATCACCAACACATCAATCAATGCAGTATACAGTAGGAGTAAGGCCTAAAAAAACAAAATCTGATCAAATATCTGAGCACAATACTTGGCTAAATCTAATCTTCCCCAACTGCTTATTAAAATACAGAATGAATCCTCTGTGACACTACACCCAGAACTCCTAATTAGTTCAATAAGCTCCTAATAACTACACCCAGAACACCCAGAACAAATTTCCTCCTCCAAACTAGCCTTCGCGATTTCAACCTGTTCCTCACTCATGTCAGTCAAAACAAATTTGTTGACATCATCTTCCTGTTGCTCATTGAAAGCATTATTGTCCCTTCAAACCATGCATTAAACAACCACTCTCACAGAAATCAGATGATATGCCTTGCCCTAAATATCATTTCATCACACCATGTCATATATAGCAGCAGCTAGGACATTGACCGATGAGAATAGACTCACCCAAAAACATTTGTGGACTGCTGTTTCATATTTTCTCCAGCTTTTCAGCCTTCACCACAGGATTAGCTTTGGCTATTGCGTCTTTTGCAGTCGTTCGATAGTCGAATGGGCAGTCGTGTTTGTCAGAGTAACGATGAACTGAAATGTGAGTCCCTTTCATCAGTAACCTTCAGCATAATATCAAAGTCATGTTTTGATTCGTTAACAGCGGTTTCTTTAGGTTTTGCTATCTCTGGAATATGGTCACTGACCAAAGCTTTTAGTTCACTTTGTTATTCAAACTTTATATCTTAAAATCCGAAAGAGGCTTATCGATTTCTTCTAATTTGAGCAATTTCAAATGGCGGTTCTGGCTGTGGATCTAAATCGGCTCCAATGTTCTGTAAAACCCTGAATATCTACAAATCGATCAAATCTCAAATCGATCAAATCTGGCCACAAATGAAATTAGTCTAAGATCAGGATGAAGTCTGTCGAACGATTTAGGTTGAACAATACAGTCAGCGATTTAGAACAAGTCAAAATCGATAAACTTCAAGTCAAAATCGAACAAGAAATCAGATTTAGAACAAGAAATCGGATGAGGCAGTGAGCGGATTAGGAGAAATCGATTGTGCCTTTGTGCGATTTAGCGATGAGTTAAGCGATGCAGATGAAATCCGATGAAGACGTGAGCAATTTAAAAAATCTGAATCTGGCTGAGTTGAGCGATTTAGAAATCCGGAGAAGATGAGCGATTCACTAATCCGATTGAGCCTGAGCGATTAAGCTTGAATATGTATGACGTTGTGCGATGAAGTGATAATCCGGATGAAGTTGCCTGCGATTTAAAGAAAAACAGTGAAATGGATTGAGCGATGAAAAAGAATACAGATGGTGAAGGGATGAAGAAGAAACCGGTCAAGATGGTGACCGGGCTAGAAGAAGGCCTAAAAGAAATAAGGAAGAATGGCCCAAAAAAAATATTAAGAGAGAAAAACATGCTAAGACTACAAACCAAACACAAAAACAAGTGATTTAAGACTTTAATCCTATCAATATCAAATCACAACAAAAACACAAAAAAAAAAAACTCAACTTTTTAACACAATTTTGGATCAACAACTAAATTTTTAATTTTTTTATCAAGAACACAAAAAAATTTCAAATTCACAAATTTTATCAAATCTTCAAAACTAGTGATCAAAAACATGAAATCTTGTAAATAACAAAAATTCACAATGCAAAAACGCACACATGATCACGATTTTAACACAAAAACGCAATATTTTAATTTTTTTTTCATCAAACTCAAAAGAATATGAAAAACAAAATGAACACATGATGAACAGAAGAAGATTTCCAGAAAATTTCTTAAAAAAAATTATTTCTTCATGTTGATTTCTTGCACAACTTGCTCTGATACCAATTGAAAGGTCACTATGATCAATCTCCAATGAAACTCTAAACATCCATGGCAATCTTCAAGATTAAGCATCCAAGAACTTGAGATAGAGATGAGAGAGAAAGTCAAAGCTCCAAATATTGGTCAATGCTTTATTACGTAAAACTGATATTACAATAAGCTTCCTTACAAAATTTACAAAGACAAACCCTTTATATAAGGTCAAACTTGAAAGCCTAGTCAAAGTCAAACTACACTAGAAAAGTCAAACACGATGACTTTTACAATTGTTGTTGGACCCAGATACTCTAAATTTGCAGAAATATTGTTTGCTAGAATTAAGAATCAAGAAGAACAGTGTATTTCTATTGATTAAACTGGATATTCAAAGAAAACATAAAGCAGTAACATAATGCTTTTAATAACCGAATGCTTTTATTAAAATGAAGAACAATTGAAGAACAAACGTAATCTCACAAGAATTTGCTTATAGTATTAGTCGGCTCCTTCAAGTAATTTAAACCTGAGGCGGAGGCCTCCTTTTATACGCCTAGGTCTAACTAACTATGCTATAAATTAGGCGTGGAACTCTGAGCTGACTAGTCTGCATCCTTATCTTTCACTTTCCTTGATTAGCGGAGCAGACTTGGTCAAGCCGCCTTTAAGCTGTTAGACGCTTGCGAGAATGTCTAGGCTAACGCGCACTTTCCGTGAAGAATGTAGCCAGATGCTCTGCATAAACATACAGAAGCTCTGCATGTGCTATGCAGAGGCTCTGCATGTGCTGAAGCTTTGCATGTACTATGCAGAGGCTTTGGGTCTTGGAGTTGTTGCTTTAAGTCAAGCGCTTACGCTTTTGGTGCACAAGACTTGAACGTCAACGGAGATGGAGCGCGGGCTCTGTATAACGGAACCTTCACTCTGAGTAAGAGCTCTGGTCCTTGATCCTCTGCATGAAAGCTCTTAGCCAGATTGCTTCAATAGACTAAGTCCTATTTGACTAGAGCAAGATACTTCTTATTTACATTTTTACAAGTTTGGGGTCTAACAATCTCCCCCTAAGTGTAAAGAAGAATGATTCTTACTTGATTTATGTAACAGATCTAATTGAAGACAGAGGTTAAAAACATCCTCTGGTTTACATTGACTATCTAATTAAGTACAATACGATTGAAATTGAAATTACATTGAATCAAAAATAAGAAGGTACTTACGAAAGATAAGAGGTCTTAAACATTTTGAAGTTTAATGAATTTTCTGAGAAGTTCACGAAACTCAAGCATATTTCGAATGGACCTTAGAACTATTGTGGCACGCTTCTTGGCTCCAGGGGAGTTGTCTCTGCTCCTGACCAGATTGTCTCTTATATAGCACAGAGTAGAGTTGGAGTACTTGTAATTTTGGTTGTCTCGAAAGAAGATCTTCTGATTATGCTCATTTCGAAACACCACTCCCACTTCTGGTTCCACCAGAACCGTCTAGGAGGGAATGTTGTTGATGTCGTGTAATTCTTCATTTGGGGCAGCCACTGTCATTTAATCCACTCCTAGATCCAGAGCTAGTTGGAAGTCAAACTTGCTTCTGTAATCAAGCATATCTATCATTGTTTGGCGAATGGCAGACTTGGCAACAACGAACTTCACTCCCTTGTCCTTCTTGTGGTCTGTAAAGTAGAACATATGAAGAAGATCCCACGAATTTAGATTAATGAGGTCACAATCTGTGAACCTACATATCCGTCCGTGAGTCCTCTCAACTGTGTACTCGTAGAACACTATATGATTATGCACAAAGGTGCGCTTCTTTATGTCCAGGACTGTTTTATTCCATCAGCAAAGTGGACTACAGTGATTGGTTGAGTATATCGATTGAGGAATCTCTGCCTGATGTGGTCTTGAGCCATAGGATGGAGACTGATCTTCTGGACCGGTGTCTCTTCCGTTTGGTTGTAGAGGAACTGGTAGATTTTCTTCCTATCTGCCTTGTCCTTGATGGGTTTGTCGAGGGGTGTTGGTTTTAACATGGCATCCATGCTTGCTTTGATCCTTTGGACACGATCAGGGGGATGCTTCCATTTTTACCCTATCGTTGTGCCTTCTGAGTCTTCTCTGTTTGGATTGATCGGTACTTGCTTCATCGCAGGAGTGACAATCCTGGTCCCTTGAGTAGGGACCCTAGCTCTGTGGGTACTTGGATGTAGTGGAGGAGCAGCAACGGTTACTTCTTCTAGAGGAATGGCAACCGAAATGTGTAGTAGTGACGGATCAACCACATTCACGGCGACCACCTCTTCTTCTTGTTGAGCTGTTGTTGAGGGAGCAGCCATGTCCATAGCGTACTCTGTTGAGGAGGACAGAGCCAGGTCTAAGTCGTCTGATCCATAGGTAGATAGAAGGTCGATCACTTCTGTAGACTTATGTGGCACGGCTGGCTCTACCTCTGATGCCATGGGCATTTTCCCTTTGCATAGTGCCTCTGCGTTGTTTGGCACTTGCTGGCTTTGTCTGCTCTTCTTTGATTGACTTTGATGGCGTGGGGCAGAGGACGATGGTGCAGAGGGGACAACCAGAGGTGTTGTACTTGGTGTGGCTGTAGGCAGGTTCTCCCCCTTTTGGTGATTTTGAGGACAAGACTCATTTGGGTCTTCATCATCATCAAGTCGCCTCCTCTTTGACGGTTCAGCATATGGAGATGGATCTTGTTGTCACTTAGTTCTCTCATCCTCTGCTCGAGACATGGATTTGATCACCTCCTCGATGGTCTTGAGGAGTTCGTCGACTGCAACGGCAACCCTTCGCACTTCGTTGTCTGAACGGTAGTTGAATTGTGCGAGAGTGTCGTTGATGTTCTTTGCTGCTGTTGTGGCCTTGCTTTTAAAATCCGCAGTGAAGTCCGCCACCTTCTGTAGGAGCCTGTCACCCAGAGCATTCATGGCGCTCTGTGTGACATAGTCTACAGGTATACTCAGAGGTATGAGGGCCTGGTTGTTGATCGATGTAGACGCCTCAACCCTCTGTAGAGATGCAACGATCTGCTATAATGTTGCTGTATTGGTTGCCTTCAATTCTATTAGAGTGTTGTTACGAGAAGAATTTATCGTGGACTCAGCTCTTAGTACTGCCAAGGATGCTCATATCTCATCCAAATCAGGTGTACAAGGTGACGGCTCTACACGGGCCATGCTGAGTTTTAACTCTTCCAAGGAGCATCGCATAGAGGTGAAAAGGGAATGGAACTCTTCCCTAGTGACATATGCAGATGTTGTAACCTCTGGCTCAACATATGGGCCAGATTGTGTCCCCGTTCTAGGGACGCCTTCTTTTAGGCGAGCGATTTTTGCTTGACGAGCCTTTTCTGCCCTCTCCTCCTCTACTCGTTCTGCCTCAGCCTTCTTCTGCTTCTCCCTCTCAGATTTCTTTTTCCTTGCCTCCTCTTGTTTTCTTTCTTTTTCTCATTCTTGTAGTGCTCTCACCCTTTCTTCCTCTGCTCTCATTCTTTCTTCTCCTGCTCTTACCGTTTCTCCCTCGGCCGGAGGCATTGATGTATCCTCAGTTCTCTCTTCTTCCTCGGCTGCTTCTATGCATACCGGGGTTCGAGACACCAGTTCTAGTGTCTCGCATGTACGTCTGTATGCTCTCCTAATCTCCTTAGACTTCATGTAGCTCATGAGCCTCTTTGGAATAGGTCTTTCTGCTTCATAACCCTCCTTGTGCACTGTTGGTCTATATTGAGTGAGTACGTTGACCTTATGAGGAGGTAGATGACCCACATCAATATTGTTATCATCAAGAGCTAGTCGTAAGAGAAGACCCAAGAATTGGGGAAACAACAAGGATGGCAACTGTCTTCCTTTGGCCACTTCTTGACACTTTTTGGCCATGGCGGCTTTGAACTCGGTGTAGAGTATCAAGGAGTAGTCAAGGGACAAGTCGAAGAAAAAGATGTAGATGATTTGAAGTATGCTTGTGGAGCACATATCGAGGCTCCTTATCTTCCCTGTCAGCGAGCGATTGACCAATGTGAAAAGTGTATTCCACATCGGTGGTAAGTGTTGACGGCGATACTGTGACGGGTATTAAATGGCCTTGTTGTATCCCAAGAACTTTAAAAAAGTTACAATTTCGTCCCCGGAAGGGAGAGGGGGGTATTCAGAAAGCCCCAGGTCAGTTTTTGTTGGGATTTCCAGAACTCGTGAAAAAAAGGATCTTGAAATTCGAACTGTGACGAATTCTTGTGTGGCAGAGACGAAGAAATCTCTTATGGTCCCTCTTTGAGATTCAGTAACGGCGCAGGATTGCCAATATTCTTGTATATATCTCTCAGGAACCAAGTCATCGGTGTTGGTCAAGGCTGGGTTCAAGAAGTGGTTTTGGAGAATGTTGATGATGGGATGATATTTGGTGTCGAAGTTGTCAAGTTGAAGGTTTAGGGCATGGTTATTTGGTTTGATGGGGATGGGAACTAGGTTTTGACTGGTATCTTCCATAGTTTTGTGGGTTGTGGTATGAGTTTGGGAGTTTCCAGATTCTGAGGAGGACATTGTTGCAGGTTTTGGGTTTGGAAGGGGATAACAGATTTTTAGGATTTCAATAAATACTTCTTGAATCAAGAAATGGGACGAGGGAACGAATTTGTGGTACTTACTTGTTGAACAGGATGATTGGTTGAAGATTGAAACGATCTTTAAGCACAGATTTGAGAGCTTTGAGTTCTAGCAATGGCGGTTGAAAGGTTGAAGATGACGGGAGTTCTTGAGAAATTTTGTAAGCATAAAAGATTAATTTGGGGGTAAAGAAATTGTTTAAATAGAAAAATAAAAATAAAACACTTGAGTGTTTTAGCGCCCCAAATGTCAGGTAAAACTGAACCGGTTTTCTCAAAGCCTGTGGGGGCGTGCCACGTGGATTGCCAGCTGTAAGTGGCGCCTCCCACGTTTGAAAAGATTAGCTCACAGGCGGTGATGCTTATTGTGGCCAATAGCTTTTATTAAACAATTAAAATAAACTTTACACCTTCTTAATTAAATAATATACTTTAATTTTCAAAAACAACAAGAAAAATTTCTAAGTGTAAATGCTCTGGTTCGAGAAAAGTAGAGGTTTCGACTAGAACTAGAGAACTATATGCAGAAGAAGACATACCTTAGGATCTCAGACAGAGATTCGTGATTAGACTATACATGTCCTCTGGAGAAAATTTTGCCATGTTTAGAGGCAGAGGCTCTGTATAGTACATACAGAGGCTCTATTCTATAATCATGAGTTTTAACGCAGAGGCTCTGTATAGTACATACAGAGGCTCTGTTCTGAGATGATGTTGTGCTCCCCCTTGAGTTGAGCTTTTCTTATCTGCTCCCTCTTGAACTATGCTTGGATCATTTGTGATAAGTAGAGTACATGCATAATGATCGAGGTACAGAGGCTCTGTATGTACTATACAGAGGCTCTGTATCACAAAAGAACTAGGAAAAGCAAGAGGCTCTGCATAAACTATGTAGAGGCTCTGTCTCATGGATCAATACAAATAAAACAGAGGTATGTATCAAGGAATGCAGAGGCTCTGTATAGTGCATACAGAGGCTCTGGTTTAGCTTGAGAGATTTAGCATACCCAACTTGCTAACTAGAAAATTGAATCTCTTTTCATCAAGAGGTTTTGTAAACATGTCAGCAAGTTGTAAATCTGTGTTTACAAAGAACATTTCAATCGTACCTTTCTCTACATGGCCTTGATGAAATGGTATCGAACATCGATGTGCTTTGTTTTTGAGTGTTGCACAGGGTTGGCTGTGATTGCAATAGCACTTTCTGAGTCACACATAATTGGAATCTTCTCAAACTCTACGCCATAGTCTTTCTGTTTAGTCTTCATCCATATCACTTGGGAACAGCAGCTGGCTGCAGCTACATACTCTACTTCAGTGGTGGAAGTAGAGACGCAGTTCTGCTTTTTCGAAGTCCAGCTTATGAGTTTGTCCCCAAGTAATTGGTAGCTTCCTGATGTACTCTTTCAATCGAGTTTACAGCCTGCATGATCATAATCTGTGTACGCAATAAGATCGAAACCAGAATGCTTTAAATACCAAAAACCCAAAAATTGAGTCCCTTTAAGGTATCTAAAGATTCTTTTTACAGCCGAAAGGTGATATTCCTTTGGATTTGCTTGAAAACGGGAACAGAGACATGTGGCAAACATGATGTCTGGTCTACTAGCCGTGAGGTACAATAGTGATCCAATCATTACATGATACGTCTTAACATCCACCGATTTTCCAGATGGATCTCTGTCAAGCTTAGTACCCGTAGCGATTGGTGTTCTCATGGTGGAAGAGTTGTGGAGTTGGTACTTCTTTAATATGTCGGAGACATACTTAGCTTGGCTAATGAAGATACCATCCTCCCTCTGTTTTACTTGCAAGCCGAGGAAGAAGGTCAATTCTCCCATCATGCTCATTTCAAACTCGCTCTTCATTAATCCAGAGAACTTATCACAATGCCTCTGGTTCGTTGAACTAAAGATGATGTCGTCCACATATATATGTACTAAGAGCATCTCACCTTTATACCTCTTAATAAACAAAGTTGTATCGATTTTACCTTTTTCAAAACCATTAGATAAGAGGAAAGACGAGAGACGTTCATACCAGGTTCGAGGTGCTTTCTTAATTGCATACAGAGCTTTGTCTAAGAAATAGACATACTCTGGATGTGTGGAGCTTTCAAACCCCGGAGGTTGTTGAACGTAGACTT
>NC_037544.1:20919378-20923425 GCF_001531365.2 Cynara cardunculus var. scolymus | reverse complement strand
AGAGGAACCAGGTGCAGAGCCAGAGGTATGATGCTTTGGTTCTACGTGACTGGGCTCTGATGCAAAGCTTGTTTGCTCTGGTTGTGGATTGATATGATCTTCAGAGGAAGCACAGGTGTGTGAAGGACCAGAGACAGATGTGCTTGTCGTTTGTGATACTTCACTTACACTCGCAGATGCATCTCTTGGTCCACGTACAGAGATGTCTTCGTCACCATAGAAGTCTTCAAATAGGAGCCTGAGTTCTAATTCCCTTGACTTCATTTGAGAATTGGAAGTCTGTTGGTTAATATCGAGTTCAGAGCTGAGGTACTCTGAAGTCAATTGTTCTTTATCGTCGAACGAGACATTGATTCTTTCCATGACCATCTTGGTTCGTTGATTGAAGACTCTGTATGCCTTGGCTTTTGTTGAATAGCCAAAGAACTTGCCTTCATCTGCCTTCTTATCGAACTTGCCAAGTTGATCTCTATCATTTAATATGAAGCATCTGCAACCAAAGACATGTAAAAATTTGACGTTAGGCTTTCTTTGGTTTATTAGTTCGTAAGGCGTCTTCATGTGCCTCTTAACCATGGTTGCTCTATTTTGAATAAAGCAGGCAGTAGAGATTGCTTCTGCCCAAAAATGGGTTGGAAGACCAGAGCTGGCTAGCATGGTGCGTGCAACTTCGACCAAAGTTCTATTCTTTCTTTCTACGACACCATTTTGTTGTGGTGTTCTTGCTACAGAGAAGTTTTGAGTTATCCCCTCTGTGTCCAAGTATGCATTGATCTTAGCGTTCTTGAACTCTGGTCCATTATCACTTCTCAGCTTCTGAATTCTGCTTTGTAGAAGTACTTGAATCTTGATCATTAATTTCATTAGCAGTTCTGGTACATCTGATTTCTGCCTTACAAACTCAATCCAAGTATATCGTGAGTATTCATCAATTAAGACTAAGATATACTTCTTACCAAACAAGCTTTGCACAGAGATTGGACCACAAAGATCCACATGAAGCATGTGCAGAGGTCTGATGCAGGACACATCTGTCTTAGTTTTATGGGATGCTCTTTTGAGCTTTCCTATTTCACACACAGAGCAGAGATGGTCCTTTTCGAACTTTAAGGCAGGAAATCCATCAACCAAATTATGCTTCACAAGCTTCTCTATATTTTGGAAATTGAGATGAGACAGCTTGTGGTGCCAGAGCCAAGCTTCTTCACTCTTGCGAGACACAAGACAGAGTGTCTCTGAGTTGTCTCTTGGTGAGAAGTTCATGAGATACAGATTGCCTTTTCTCTTAGCTCTTAGCAACTCTTGACTTGATTCTGACATAATGGAGCAAGCTTTCTTTTGGAACTTGACATTGTAGCTAGAATCACACAGTTGACTTATGCTCAAAAGATTATGTTTAAGCCCAGAGACATAAGCAACCTTGGAGGCAAAAACCTTACCTTGTAGTAGATCCTCGTATCTCTTTATTTCTCCTTGTTTATTATCCCCAAATGTCACTTTTCCTCCAATCTTCTCTCTGTATGAGGAGAGCAACCTCTTATTTCCAGTCATGTGTCTTGAGCACCCGGAGTCAAAATATCAAATGTCCACATGCGGCTTCTACAAAACAAATTATAGGGATTTAGGTACCCATTTCATAATGGTTCCTTGTTGATTAGGGACAGAGGGTTGCTTTTTAAACTTGGGAAGAGGCTTCGTCTCTTGACCTAAATTAACAGACTTGGCTTTAGGAGCCTTCTTTCTCTTCTGGGTCCTTTTAGATTTAGACTTTAATGACCCAGAGAGTAGACAGTTAGGGTCAGAGAAGTGCTGTTTTAATTTCATCAACAGAGAAACACATTCACAATTATGAAAACATTTTGAATGACAAAATGATTTATTAGCTTTAAAGAATAAATTATTACAATCATTCCTAACATTGGTAGTTCTAGCAAACTTCCTATCTAGATCTGATTGTCTTAACAAAAAATGAGTCTTCTCTAATCTCTTCTTTCTTACTCCTTTGGCTTTCAGAGGCCTCTCTGAAACAGAGGAACTAATGTTAGAGCAAGCAACGGATTTTCCCTTCTGTTCCGGAGTGAATTTAATTGGCTTAGATTTGAAATATGAGCCATTTGAAGCAGAAGAAACTGACTTTGCACTCTTTATCCTGTACTCAAACTTGGGAGCGGATTTGGCATTTGTCGACATGCTTGCACGACCAGAACCTAGGAGAATCTTTTTCTCAATAGGGGGTTTTTCAACCTCTAGTTCTTTGGCAAAGGCCTCTGTCTTAACTTGCTCTTCAAACGAGTTCACCTCTAACTCAGAGTCAGAGTCAAGAAAATCCTTGTGTGAATGTCGAGATGCAGAGGTATCATTAAGAACTTGAGGTTCTCGTAAGCATGAGCTACAAGCTTCGTCCGTCTTTTGTTTTAATGGACTTTCAAAAGTATTCGAGGAGTTACACTCAGAAGAATCTGCATGACCTTTAGGAGGATAGTTCAAGGCCTCAAGCAAGTCTTGCTCGAAGACCTATCTTATCGTTTCTGTATAGCCATCCATCAATTTCGAATCCAAATTTTTAAGAAAATAACCTGTGGATGAACTCTAGATTTCATCTGGTTCAGGTTTGACAACCTCACTTTCAGTCTTAAGATGTTCAAGATTTGTAGAGCCAAAACAAAAAATCTCATTTGTCTTCTATATGCATTCTAAATCAACTTGTGGAACACATTTTGAAGAGTAAGAGATTTTTTGAATTTCAACTTGGGGGTTCTGGCTCCGCTTTCAAGCTTACATCTTTTAAACGGTGAGACTGTATGCAAAATAGGAAAATCTGGTTTCTTTTTTTCGCCCAACCTAAACACGGATTCAAGAGTGTTTTTCCTCTTCCAGGTGAGGTCTAGGTCTATATAACCTATCCCTGCTTTATCCTGTTGAGAGTTAACTTTTTCATACACCTGTTGAGTATCTTGATATTTCTTAATCAAGAGCTCTTTTCATTGTAAGCTCTGGTGAAGGAACTCCCTTTCCTTTTGAAAATAGTCTTTTAGGGCTTCAAAGTTTAGTCTGTCTCTCTCTTTTTCTATTAGCTCTGTATCCTTTTTTTTATAGCCGCTTTTAATTCTAAGCACTCTGTTTTAAGACTTGTTTCAGTGGATCGTTTTGTTTGTAAAAGCTTTTCATTCTCCACTGATAACTCTTGTTTTTCTACAGTTAGTAGCTCCGTCTCTCGTTCAAAGAAAAGTTTTTCATTCTCCAAGGATTTTCGTTTAGATTTTTTGAGAAAAATATTTTGCTGTAGATTAACGAAGTCGTTTGTCAAAGCAGAGATGCTCTCTTCTAGGTCAGAGTGAGAGAAACCAGAGATAGAACATACCTGGGAGTCTGTGTCAGATCCAGACTCATTCTCAACAGCCATTCCACATAAGTTGGCTTGATCTTCTTCATTAGATGAGGAGTCAGAGACCCAATTCTCCTGTTCTGCCATGAGACTCCTTTGTGATCGATTATACTTGTACTTATTTTTGTATTATAGTTCATCTTTCACAAGAGGGCCTCTGCACTCTTAGGAGTAGTGCCCCATCTTTCCACATTTGAAGCATCAGACACCTTGTTTCTTCTGTTCCGACTGCCCTTCCTCCTTCTTGTTAGGAAAAGATGAAGGGTTCCTTCCATCGAAAGACTTTCATCTGATTCGATCGTTTTGTCTTCCTCTTTTGTCGAAGACTTTCTTTCCAAATTTCTGTAACGCCCCAACCCACACATTGCATGTAACACATATATTTCATACCAAAGAAATACATATTCATATACATCTGGGTYYCATAGTACAAGAAACTATCATGACCAAATACAAGGTCCAAAAATTCAAAATACAATCTTGTACTAAACAACAAAACTACTCATCAGAAGCAATTCCTCATCCAAAATGCATATAAGAAAAGCATTAAATCTTTTCCTTTTCTTTACCTTCTACACCTCCTGCAATACACATTTTAAAATCACAAAACGAGGGTTAGACTGAAAAGTCTAGTGAGTTACCCTAATCATGTAATTGTAGGG
>NC_037544.1:20916080-20917913 GCF_001531365.2 Cynara cardunculus var. scolymus | reverse complement strand
ATAATAATCATATATATATATATGTATATATATATATATTCAATTAATTCACAAATTCTCATACCGGCATGTATCAATTATCATGCTATCACGTAATTATTAAATCAGATAATCACGTATTAAATACCTTGGGTAATAACCAGGATCTGGTTATCACATTATCCACCCCTCAAGAGAATTCTGTCCCGGAATTCCTTTAATTAAAAAGCCACGGGTATTCTGATCTCATCTTTGACTCCAATTCCCATGTCGCCTCTGGTCCTTTGTGAAACTTCCACTGTACTTTAACCAGGCTTATTTCTTTGTTTCTCAACACCCTGATCTTTCTGTCAATTACAGCTTCTAGTGTTTCCACAAARTTCAATTTACTGTCTAATTGAATTTCTGGCAAAGGTACAGCTAAATTCGGATCAGCCAAATATTTCCGCAAATTCGACACATGAAAAGTGTTGTGAATTTGACTCAGGTCTTCTGGTAGCTCCAACTAATATGCTACTGGTCCAATTCGCTTACATATTTTGAATGGCCCAACATACTTAGGACTGAGCTTTCCTTTCTTCCAGAATCTGATAACACCCTTCCATGGCGAAACTTTTAACATTACAAAATCGCCTACATCAAATTCAATTGACTTTCGACGATTATCTCATAACTTTTCTGGCGATCTTGTGCTGTTTTGATTCTTTTGTGGATTTGTTCAATCTTTTTAGAAGTTTCTTGAACAATTTCAGGACATGTTAGCTGTTTTTCACCCACTTCATTCCAGCACAATGGTGTTCGACATTTACGTCCGTACAATACTTCATATGGTGCCGCTTGGATACTGGAATGATAACTATTGTTATATGCAAACTCTATTAATGGTAAGTGATCTTCCCATGATCCTCCRAAGTCAATAATRCAACTTCTCAACATATCTTCAAGAGTTTGAATAGTCCTTTCACTCTGTCCATCAGTCTGTGGATGATAAGCTGTACTTAGCCGAATTTCAGACCCTAGAGCTTTTTGCAATCCTTCCCAGAACTTTGAAGTAAACCGACTGTCTCTATCAGAGATAATAGACAAGGGAACACCGTGTCTGGTAACAATTTCTTTAATGTAAATATGCGCTAGCTTTTCTAAAGAGTATTTCTCTCTTATCGGTAGAAAATGTGCAGATTTGGATAAACGATCCACAATTACCCATATCGCGTCATATCCTTTTGGTGTTCGTGGTAATTTCATAATGAAATCCATGGTAATGTGATCCCATTTCCATACAGGTATTTCCAAAGATTGGAGGCTTCCATAAGGTTTTTGGTGTTCAATCTTGACCTGTAAACATGTTAGACACTGTTCCACATACCGTGCTATATCTCTTTTCAATCCTGGCCACCAATAAAAAGGTTTTAAATCTCGATACATCTTATTGGTACCTGGATGGATACAGTATCGGGATTTATGACTTTCATTCAATATCCTACTTCGGATATCTCCAAAATGTGGTACCCAAATTCGCCCTTGAAAGCACATAAGTCCTTCATCATTCTGCTCCAAGGTTGAGATCATCTTACCCAACTTTTCTGTCAATACAAATTCTTCTTTCACAGCTTCTTGTTGACACTTCTGAATTTCTTTACGAATATCAGGAATCAAATTCATTCTCATAGCTACAGTCTTGATGGTTCCACTTCTTTTCTTCCTGCTCAAAACATCAGCCACCACATTAGCCTTTCCTGGATGGTAGAGAATTTCACAATCATAATCATTGACTAATTCGATCCATCGACGTTGTCGCATATTTAAATCTTTTTGGTTGAACAAATGTTGTAAACTTTTATGGTCAGTGTAAAT
>NC_037544.1:20912493-20913605 GCF_001531365.2 Cynara cardunculus var. scolymus | reverse complement strand
CAAAATGAGAGTATTCAATAAATTTTTCAGTATACTCCCGTACTGTTTTATTTCCTTGTTCCAGCTTCAGGAAATCTTCCTCCATTTGTCTCACAGCCGTTTTAGGAAAGAACTGATTTTTAAATCGATCCACGAATTCTATCCATGACATAGTCTGTAAAACATCCGTTTTGGTAGACGATTCCACTTCCCACCAGAATAAAGCATTTGACTTCAATATTGAAACAACAAATCGTACTTTATCTATTTCTGGGCACCGAATGGTGTTGAACACATATTCCATCTCCTTGATCCAGCACATTGCCTTCACCGAATCTCTTTCTCCAGATAAGGTTGGTGGTTTACACGCTAAGAATGTCTTAATATCTCCTTATTTATTATGAGTAATTGGAGTAGATGGATAAATCTCTACTCTTTCTGTTTCTACTCTAGCAGGTATCCCCATAATAGATATCAGAGTTTCTCGTAATTTCCTCATTTCGTCTGCTAATACATCTCGGGTTATATATTCTGGGTGTGGTACTGTTCCTCCTTGAACATTCCCAGAGTGTGATTCTTCCTGCTCAGAATGTATTTCAGCCCGACTCCTTTCCTGAGACTGACTTCTTCCTCTTCCTCTTCCTCGTCCTCTTGGTCTTCCTCGACCTCTATTTCCGACCGTACTAGTTGGAAGATTAACCAAAGATTCTTCCCTTTCCTCARATTCTGGACGAGCTATTCTTTCAGATCTTCTAGTTCGGTTAGACATCTGTAAATTTAATATTAATATTCACGTATTCATATTCCCAAATATAATAAAGTATTCAAGTTCAGATATGTACCTGTAAATATATAATTACACTGGCCAGATGTAATTAAAATTTACCTTACACACTGTTCTTTCAACTTATCATATTTATTTCCAATGGTGCTAACTAYGTCCGGGACCCTTAACATGCAATAAAACAGTTTAAKTCTAGGTATCATGCTGTTAAAATACCTAAATCCCTTAAACTCAGACTCTGATACCATTTTGTAACGCCCCAACCCACACATTGCATGTAACACATATATTTCATACCAAAGAAATACATATTCATATACATCTGGGTCCCATAGTACAAGAAACTATC
>NC_037544.1:20907923-20910528 GCF_001531365.2 Cynara cardunculus var. scolymus | reverse complement strand
AATTATTAAATAAGATAATCACGTATTAAATACCTTGGGTAATGACCAGGATCTGGTTATCACAATTTCCTTTGGAATTCCTTGGTGATCAGGGCCAAGGATTTCGCAAAGGCGTTAATGTTGTCGTCTTCAGAGCTAGATGCTCTGTCTGTATCATCATCACTCTCCAAGATGAGAGCCTTCTTTCCTTTCCTCCTTTCTTCTCTGGGTCTACGTTCTCTGTGTGGCTGGCATGTTTCTATCTCTTTTGAATCAGAGACAAGAGCCAGAGGTCCACCCAGAGCGACCTTTGCCTTCTGCACCTCTTGTTCTTGTGCTCGCAGCATCCCATATACATCATGCAGAGTCCATTCCTCCATATTCTAATTTGCCTGGAGTGACATCGTCAGATTACCCCATTCAGCGTTCAATCTCTTCAAGCAGAGCATGTTGTTCTCCTCTTGAGTTCTGATCACGTCACACTTGCGGCATTTGTTGATCAGAGTGTTGAATCGATGATAAGTCTGTTCTAAAGACTCTTCAGGGAGTGCCTGGAAGCTGTTGTACTCATTGAGGCACTCGGCACGATGATTCATCATCATCTTGATGCCCCTTTCCAACTGGTTAGCCAGTTGATCCCACAAATCCTTTGCTGAGTTGAACGCATCCAATGACTGAAAGATTTCATTTGGAAGCGCCATGATCAAAAGTCGTTTGGCCTTTTGATCCACCTTCACACTTCGTTTATCTTCATCGTTCCAGTCACGACGATGTTTGGGAACTCGTCTGGCAGGTACCTCAACTGTATCACCAGCAGCAGGAATCCTAGGGATGACGGTAGTAGGGACGTATGGGCCATTTAGGATTGACTCATACAATTGTAGGTCAAGACCCTTATAGAAGTTGATCATTCGAATCTTCCATTGGGGATATTCTTCCCTAATGAGAGTTGGAGGTTTTGTCAAGGAGCCGGCACTATACATGGAGTTCCATGATTGAGAAGAAGACATTTTGAGTTGAAATTTCTTAGAAAAGAAATTTGACAAGAAGGAAGATCGACTAACAAATGATTTCCAGATTACTTAAAAGCAGACGTTTTTAAGATTTAAAAGTATGAGTGATAAATCTTTAAAAAGGAATAATCAAAACAAAATTAAGAGTTTAATCCTGTCGGATATCGATCGACTAATCAATTGATGTGATTAGCAGGCTCTGATACCAATTGTTGGACCCATATACTCTAAATTTGTAGAAATATTGTTTGCTAGAATTAAAAATCAAGAAGAACAATGTATTTCTATTGATTAAACTAGATATTCAAAGAAAACATAAAGCAGTAAAATAATGCTTTGAATAACCGAATGCTTTTTTTAAAAAGATGAACAATTGAAAAACAAACGTAATCTCACAAGAATTTGCGTATAGTATTAGTCGGCTCCTTCAGGTAATTTAAACCTGAGGCGGAGGCCTCCTTTTATACGCCTAGGTCTAACTAACTATGCTATAAATTAGGCATGGAACTCTAAGCTAACTAGTCTGTATCCTTATCTTTGACTTTCCATGATTAGCGGAGCAGACTTGGTCAAGCCGCCTTTAAGCTGTTAGACGCTTGCGAGAATGTCTGGGCTAACGCGCGCTTTTCATGAAGAAGGTAGCCAGATGCTCTGCATGAACATACATAAGCTTTGAATGTACAATGCAGAGGCTCTGCATATGCAGAAGCTCTGCATGTACTATGTAGAGGCTCTGGGCTTGGAGTTGTTGCTTTGAGTCAAGCGCTTATGCTTTTTGGCGCACAAGACTTGAACGTTAACGGAGATAGAGCATGGGCTCTGTATAACGGAACCTTCACTCTGAGTAAGAGCTCTAGTCCTTGATCCTCTACATGAGAGCTCTTTGCCAGACAGCTTCAATAGACTAAGTCCTATTTGACTAGAGCAAGATACTTCTTATTTACACTTTTACAAGTTTGGGGTCTAACAATTATAGACAAAAATAACGTTTCAAGTCGAATACAATTTAACACTGATTTTCAGTCCTAACAGCGTTTAGTCAAGACATTCTCGCAAGCGTCAAACAGATTCAAGGCGGCTTGACTTAGTCCGCTCCACTTTTCAAGGGTAGTCAACGATAAGGATGCGGAGTCAGTGATCAGAGTTTCTAGCCATAATTATAACATAGTTTGTTTTACTTAGGCGTATATAAGTAGGCATCCTCCTCAGGTTCAAATTACCTGAGAGTGTGGACTTATACTATAGCAAAGTTCTTGTGAGAATACGTTTTAGATTGAGAATTCTTATTTTCATCTAATAAAGCATCTGACTTATTCAAAGTATTTCCGTGTTCTTATTTCTGTTGAATATCTTGTTTGATCAATTCAGTACACTGTTCGTATTTCATTCTTATTCTTCATTAACTGTGTTTTTTTGAAAATTAAGAATATATGTGTTCCAACAAAAAGAAAACATCTAATATGTTGGGTCAGCAGACTCGGTGTTCCCTCGGCAGGTCAAATCCTCGTCCTTAAACCCACTGCTCCTGTAGCAATGCAGGAGCATCCCACATCGGTGAGGCTAGGGAGTCTTTTCTTCCTTATAAGGAAGTGGGAGTCTTCTCCTACCAGTGA
>NC_037544.1:20900235-20907582 GCF_001531365.2 Cynara cardunculus var. scolymus | reverse complement strand
CAAAACCGTGAGGGGTTGTTGCCGTGCGGGGAAACCCCGGGGCAGCACAGAGCGGACAATATCACGTGGGCGGCTCCCTAGTGCAGTTACCGGTCCAACATAATAAGAATTGGTGGTTTGGCAGTTACAATATTCCTCAACCTGATACTAACAAAAAAGGACCCAAGTTCATCTGGGTACCAAAATCTGTTTGATCTGATTTTGCAGGTGTGTCATTATTGCGGTAATCAGAAAATCATGCCTATGATGCACAAATGCAGGGGGAGTTTGTAGTATGTCCAAATGAGGTTTCTAAACACTCAGTTTAGGACCTGCGCTGAAACAATAATGGTTTCTAAACACAATAGTTAGGACCCATGCTTTAATGATTACGGCTTCTGAACAATACAGTTCATTACCCGAGCTAAAATGATTTCATTTTTATTATTATTTTGAGCTGAATTGAAACATTATTAAATCTATTTTCTAGGGGGAGTCTCTAGAAATTTTGAATAAATGTTTTCAAAATTGGAATTGATTTATGAAAACGAGTACATTTTCTGAGCAGGTATTTCATGAGATTTTACTTGCGTAATTTCTCATCGAACATAATTCCAATATCTATTTCAGCTATTATTCAAATTGTTATTATCACGTCTCTTAAATAAAAAAATCATTTGGTGATAATACACTCGTTTGTAATCAAAGTTGTTTTTATGATATTTTTTTACTTTGATTGATACACATTTCATGATTCTTTGAATATCAGAATCTTTAAACTTGTACTTATAGATCTTCATTCATTTCTCTCACATATTCTGAATAATCTGATTTTGAATCATCACTCCTTGATTGATTATGCTTAAAAGCTTCACATCTTGATCAATTTTTATCTGCTCATTGTGGTTCATAGCAATAATATTTTGATCAATTGTTTGTGATCAATTGAACATGTTGTTATTTTAGGAGAGACTAAGTGCTTTACAGAAATACTTCAATGGAATGTCAGAATCAACAGACCTACCCATGAGGACAACCATATCTGAGTGAGATTAAACTTAACAAGGGATTGTGTGTAGAGCTTAAAATGAAAAAGAGAGGGGTAGTTGTTGTGAGCCAAAAGAATTGAAGAGAGTTGTGTCAGGATTAAAAGATTATAAGAATCCTGTTCTAAACCTCAAAAAACCAGGCATACCACGAAATCTATTAGTTCTCAATTCTTTCGAGACTCATATTGAAAAAGGCAAAGCCCAGGCCAATTATTGTCACAAACCCTACCAACTACTCATTAATCTCTTAACAGATAAGTGTTTCAATAATACTTGGGACACGCAGCTTACAATCTATCAGTTTCTCATTTGGAGATTCTTGATATTGAAACAGAAGGATATATGTCCCCCCCCTTCAAGTTTTTTTGATCACGAACTAAGTCAGATAAATTTGTGTAGTCCACAAGTTTTGTCTTTTTGAGCCTAAACATAAGCATTAGTTGCTTTATTTTTCTTACACTACACAAATTTTTGCAATATATTTGTTATTTTGCCGTAACATTCATAGATATACTTTTATAAGATATCGATGATTGAGTGGAAGTCTTGGTGAGATGAAGTACATTCGTTGTACTATATATATCTATTATATTCACAGACTAATCTTTTTATAAGGTTGAAAACAATTTCATAAGTTAAAATTGGTTACTTTCCCATCCTCTTACTCTGAAAAGATTATACAAGTGGATTTGCAGAGATCTGCTTACAATTTTATTGACGGTTTTCGAAGAAAATTTCATTCATTTTGATGTATGATGCTAATGATTCTCATTTCATCATAAGGGGAGTATGTTATAATGAATGAAATAATCGATTCTGAATGATTTAAGGGGATGTATGATTTATAGATCAAAGGGGAGTATGATATAAAGATCGCGGGAATCGGCAAAAAACTCAAAGGAGTATGAATGCAAATGACTGAAGATTATTCTTGTGCTACAGTTTTTGAGAGATGTTGAATGTGAAGATCTCATTTTTTACAAAAGTTGACTGATAGAGATTTCTCAGAAAGGAGAATGTTAATTTTGGGGAGAATGTTTGTGAAATTTTTATCTGAAGAAATTCTTTGATCGGGAGAATATTAGTGAATGTTTATCTGAAGAAATTCTTTGAAGATCGTATCTTGAAGATCGTATCTTGAAGATCGTATCTTGAAGATCGTATCTTGAAGATCGTATCTTGAAGATCGTATCTTGAAGATCATTTCTGAAGATTGTTGCTGTTATTGTCCTTCATTGTAAAATGAGAAGATCATTTTTCTTCTACATTCGAGGGGGAGAATGTTAGAAGATTTTTTTCAACAAAAGATTATCTGAAGATTACAAAGTGAAGATTGTTAGAAGATTGTTTTTGAAGATTTCAAGAACTCATAAAGAGCTTAAAATGTCAAAGTTCAAAAGAGATTCAAAGAGCACAAATTCTTTCTAGCCTGAATACAAAGGAGGAAAACGTTAGGATTGAATTTTAATGTTAAATTGTATTCGTCTTGAAAGGTTTTATAATTGTATTTTAGCATGTTTGAATTTGTAAGTCATGTTTGACTTTGACTAGAGGCTTTAATGTTTGACCCTATAAATAACTTTTGTCTTCTAGTGATTAGAAAGTAAGAAGAGCTCATTTGTAATATACGTAACATCGAAATATTTATAAAGACTTTGACTGTTTGACTTTTCTCTCAAGTTTTTCATAGTGTTCTTGATGATATTATGAAGTTTGCCATTGATTCATGAAGATAATTGACGATTGATCGTATTGTGGGACATACATAAACTTTCAGATTCAGAAGCATCGCTTGAAGATTTAGAGCAAGAGAAATACTCAGACTCAACATGTTCTGCTTTGACTTTTGATTTTTCAAAATTTTCAATTTTATTTAAAAATTCTTCTTTTTCCTTTTGAAATGAAAGTCCTTCTTGTTTTAAAATTCTTTCCTGCTGAACCACTTGTTTTTCTAAAACCAAAGTTGAAGTATAAAGTTTTGGTTCAACTGGTTTTGATTCAAGTTCTGCCTTGGAATATCTGTGAAATTAGTCTGTAGAAAGTGCAAGAACTTGAGTTTGATAACTTTCATTTAGTTCAGAATAGTCAAAGGGAACTTCCATTTATCCTTTCTCTTCCTACTCAGGTCTTCTTGTTCTTCAACATCATTTGAAGATTTTGTAAATTTTTAATTTGAAATTCAGGACCAAGGTCAAGATATTCAAATTTGTATAAAGTCGAAGTTAAATATAAAGCCTTTTTTAAACATTTCAGATTCTCATAGTCTAACCCTTCCCGGGGATTAAAAAATCTTGTCTCGGTAGGCTTGTTTAGAAAAATAGTTTGGTCAGCTTGCCCTCTCTTATAAAACTTCTCTTCTTGGGCTTTCATTTTTTCATTCAAAATCTTGTTTTGCAAGGTAAGAGTATTGTTCTTAACAATTAGATCATCATTTAACAATTCTAAAGATTTATACTTCTCATATGAGTCAGATAATTCATTTCTTTAAAGATCTGATTTTTCCGAAAATAATTTGCTCTTGGATAGCAACGATTGAGCCCAATCAAAATTTTTAGCATTTTCATTGTTCAGTTTAACATATTTTTCTTGTTGCGTTTTAAGATCTTTTTCTAAAATAGCAACCCGATTTTTTTCAGATTTTAATTTTTGCTGAAAATCCTGAAGTTTGAGCATCATTCTATGCATCTGCTCAATTACTTGATTCAGCTCTCTCCTCTTCATTGTTAGATGAATCAGTTTTAGTTCTTGCCATAAGATATATATTTGCAACAGTCTCTGATTCCTCATCTTCATCAGTGAGATTTAGCCAGTGATCATCCTCGGCCATCAGAGCTTTTTCCGCATCCTTTTGCTTGGAAAGGAGGAATTTGTTCTTGTAGTAATCAGTGTTCTTCGACACTGGTTTTCTACAATTAATAGTAAAGTGTCCTAACATACCATAGTTATAACACTTTGTGTTCTCATCAGCAACTCCCTTCACAAACTTTTTCTTCCCATCATTTTTATTGTCAAACTTCTTTTCATATCATTTCTCATCATACTTTTTCTTCTCACCAAACTTGTCTTCGTAGTCATACTTTGACCCAGATGAGAATCTCTGATTGTTGGAGTGCGGTTTCTTATAAAACTTATTCTGAAAAGGATTTGTCAGCATCACTATTGCTTGCTTAATCTCCTTCATTTCAAAATCAGAATCAGATTCGTTGCTGCTTTCAGATGAATATTCACTTGTCTGAATCACTTCATTCACTTGCTTGCCAATATTACTCTTTCCTTTCATCTCAGAGATAAATGCCAAATGATCACTAAGTCACTAACTTCCTTCTCTTTCTTCTTCTTTAAGTCTCTGATTTCCAGCACATCCTCCTCATTTTGCTTCAGAGTTTCATAAACCTCGTGAATATCAATATCAGATAAAGAATTGCTATATCTGATATTAATGGCAAATGGTTTCCACTCTGGTTGCAGATTGCTCAAAAATTTGACATTCATTTCAATTCTTGTCTTTGTAATTTCATTCTGTGTCAGATCATTGAGAAATTTTGTCAAACGATCATAGACATCATCAAGACTGTCTCTCTCTAGCCTTGAATTCTTCATAACTTGTAATACAGTTTGTGATCTTCAGTTGAGTTCCCACTTTCGAACTCATCATCATCTTCTCTATCGTTTTCCACATGTTGTTACCAGATGATTTATAGTTATCAATACTTGTGTAAATGTCATTGGTTAGCGCTTGCATCATGTAAGATTCACATAATACATATGCATGTGCTCTTTCTTTTTCATTTGGAGTCTATCTTGACTTCTCTTTGATCACTCTTTCTGCTGATCTGTTCTCTTTAGGTATAGCTAGATTTTCTTTCCATATCACAGTTGGTCCTTCCATCAGTGATTCCATTATCAAGTCACCATCCTTTTGTATTTCAATGAAATTGAGAAATCGGTCTCTCTACTGATTGTAGTCACCTCTAAACAGAACAGGTGGTTTTGTCTCGGTTCCAATAGCCATAGCTTCTTTAAAACTCATTTTATCTGATTTTAGAATTAAGATCTCTACAGTTCAAGATTTTGATTAAAAATTAATGTCCAAGAATATTTCAAAATTCACACACAAAAAATTTCTTAAGCATTCAAAATTCAGACAACAATTCAATACTCGTCAAAAAACACACTTCCACACTTATCCACATTATGACTTCAGACAAGGTCTCCGGATTGAGTATTCGGACAACAAGTATGAACAATCACACAAGGAAATACGGACAAGTATCTCCGGATAGAGTGTCTGGACACTTGAAAAACATATCAAAATTTCAAAAAACACTTATACAAATAAAGAGAAATCCGGATAACAACTAAACAAACTCTTATGAAATGAATTCAAATAGGTCAAATGAGAATCCCAAGACGGTCAACAACTAATACGGTCAACAAACAAATCTCAATACGGTCAACACAATTATCAATACGGTCAACATGCAATCCCGTCAAAAAACAAATCGGATAACAAGTAATACGATCAACAAATCAATACCAAGCACTTAAGCTAAAACACAAACAAATCCGGATAAAGAGTTCACCGGATTACAACCAAATACGGACAATGTATCTACCGTATAACAACTAATACGGTCAAAGTATTAAATGGATAGCAATCAATACGATCAAAGTATCGACCGATTCACACTTAAACAAACTCAAAATGATTCACAATTCGGACAGACTCCGGACGAAGCTATGTCCTATTAATATCAAATATGGACACAAAGATAACCGGATACCTTCAAAGAATGTTCAAGAAAAACACGAATTTTCTCAAAGATTCACCCAAAAATGGATCAAAATCGCAAAATTTATGGGTTTTTGTACGAACAGAAAGTTTTCGAAAAACTAAAAAATCCTTCAAATCTTCCAAAATAATGATCAAATCCACAAAATGTACCAATGACAATGAATTACCATAACAAATCGCATAAAATAATCATAGTTTTAACATTCAAACATAAAAAAATATGAGATTTGAGATGAAAAAGATGAATTTGTTCAAGAATTTCTCAAGAACAGTCAAGAACAGTATGAACAGTCCGATCAAAATGCTAAAAAATTCCAGAATTTTGTGCTAATTTCTCGAAATCCGTGCAAAATCTTTATTCAAAATCATTGCAATCCCGCTCTGATACCAATTGATAGTCCCAATAATCTTAAAATCAAATAAATCTCTAGAAAACATGATTGATAGTAGAGAGAATCTTCACCCAAATGATTACATAATTAGCTACAAATTACGAAGGACCTACTTATTTATACTACGAAAGCATTAAAGACTAAAACTATTAAACATGGAGAAACAAGCTTGAATACAATCTTTTATGCACAACTTCGAACCCAACAATAGTAAAGAATGCAATATCTTCATTTCTTTGCTTTTGATCCAGAATCCTGATCCAAGCTTACAGATAGGAAGATTACCTTTTGTCGAGTACTTGTTGCCAAAGATTTTGGCAAACACCATGTAAATAAACCTGGTGTATGGTACGACATTCTCTCTCTGGCCCTTATCTAGCTTCAGATGCAGGTCTTCGAGATCACAGCCACGTAGTTGATCGGGCGCTGGCGGGTGACAGAAATGCCAATGTTGAGCGCGACCCTAGAGGATTGATCTTGGCCGCCAGTCTTGCCTCCCATACACTAAATGAACTGGAAGAACAAGTACTGCCACACCGCAGACATGCGGTTCTTCTCGATCTTTGACAGTGATTTGAGGAGTTCGTTGGAGTCCTTCTTCGTTGGCCAGGCGTAGCCACTCTCATCAAGGAAGGCAATGATGATTTCAGTCGAAGGATCACTGACGAAGTGACCCTTGGGAAAATGAAGAGTGTGCCTTAGCGTGGTAATGCCAAAGCTGATGGTCATGCAGTCAAAAACTTGCTCGTCGGTTTATTCAACCTTAGATTCCAACACAAAAATAGAACTCGGCGCAAGTATACACCTCGAACTACTGTCGTCTCGTAACAAGTAATAATGGTAAAAAGTACCAGATTATCGTTCCCACAGAGATATCTTGTAAAGTTAATTCAAAAAGTCCAGTTTACAAAAACTAATTTCAGAAGGCGAAACGAGAGATTTGATTTATCTAAAATGGGGAGATTTAATTATCAACTAAGAAAATATCAATCTTAAAAAGAAGCACAGGGTGCAACAGTTGATTAAGACTTTAAACAAATGATTCAGTAAAAAGGTGACATAGCATTCCTGTCATAATTATCTAAAATCAATAAATGATTTTATATTACTATGACAGTATCAACTATCGGGT
>NC_037544.1:20896402-20899724 GCF_001531365.2 Cynara cardunculus var. scolymus | reverse complement strand
AAATGTAAAGACAGAAATGTAAATTGCAGAAATGTAAAGACTGAAATGTAAAGGACTGAAATATAAATGACATAAATATAAAAGACTGAAATGTAAATACTGAAATATAAATGACTGAAATATAAATACAGAAATATAAAGGACTGAAATATAAAAGACTGAAATATAAATTATTAATAACTAAATAATATTAATTATATTAATCTAATAATAATAATAATAATAATAAAGAGGAAAGTACATATTGGGAAGACAAAAATGGTACTTTGATGGGAAAAGAAAGTACATATTGGGAAGACAAAAATACTTTGATGGATGGATGGATGGATGGATGATGGATGGATGGATGGATGATGGGAAAGCCTTGGGAAACGTGAAAGAAAACTTGCGAGTCAAGTAACGTAACTTGCAAAACAAGTTTCGTTACAAAGACCGAAGGGTTACTTGCAAACTTGTAAAAATAAATTATTTAGACTACGTAGCTTAGRGACAAGAAAGCGTAATGTAACTTGGAACTAGAAACGAGATGAAGATGAGTACTTAAATTAAACTTTGAGAATGCGATCATAACTTACAAAAATCGGTTCTTGAAACATCAAACAACAAGAAACGAAAACTTAGAACCAAAGATGATGTTCTTGAGAGTAGCCAACACAAGATTATCACAAAGTTACAAAAAGTACAATAAGATGGTTAAGTAACTAAATGGTTTTTGTTGGTGAAAAGAGTAGGTAGCAAAATGATCTCAAGGAGAGAAAAGAGTAAGTAACAAGTTAAGTGAAAAGTCAAGTGCAAGTCTAAGTGTTTTTACAAAGGCCAAAACTCCTTTATATAGGCTAAGAGAAGCTTCATGGTGGATGCCAACTAATAAGACAAAAGATCCCTCCAAGCTGGGCTTTGACTAAGACCAAGGGTGTTGACCAAGCATTCTCTTTGGATTAGCCCATCTTTCCTCGGCCCAAAAGATTTCCAGCACTCGGATAGGTCMTATAGGACCTTGCCACTCCTGGTCCTGTAGGACTGCCGCAGGACCGGGCCCAAAAATGCACAAAAACCTGCAAAAAYWGGGAATTAACATTAGATATACTATATTACTACTAATATATGAAAATGGCATAAAAAGACTCAATTAGGACACTAATGGGCAAATAAAACAAAGGAAAATGGTTAAGAAAATGATGTAATAAGGTTAATRAAWTAACACTTATCACACCCCCAAACTTGAATTGTTGTTTGTCCCCAAACAACAGAAAATGACAGATTAAAAGACTCAAAGTTCTAATAAACTAAAAAAAATTCAAGCATAAACATTCCATAGCGAAAATATGCATATTTTTGAAATTTTTTGAATGAAAGTGTTATACTCATGACTTGATGCTTGATATCCATARCCCTTCATAAACCTAGCTCCCCCAAACTTAAATCCTTCATATTACCAAACCATAAGCTAGCCTATATTTCATATGCAATACTAKACTCAACAGATAATTTGGGACTTTGAATTGAGTTTTGCATTTGGCTTTTTCTTTTCAATGCATGYCTTTTACCTCTTCTCACTTTTTTCACTCCATAGCACAATTTTACTRCTATGCATCTCATATTGAGGTATTTTGGACACTATGGTCCTTTTCAAACATTCTGGTGTACATTGACACTCTTTTGTATGCACAAGACATGGAACTATGTTCCTTTGTTTGTCTTTTGGTCTTAATGCATATGTTTTCATGATGTATATAGTGTTTGGTACTTTTTAGGACCCTCCCCCAAACTTAAGGGAAACAATGTCCTCATTGTGAGTGTATGAAGGCTACAAATTGGCCAAAATGAAATGAAGGCCCAAGTTGAATCAAGTGAAAGCTTTKGAAATGGTTGGCTAGTTCTAGAGGCTCAATTTAAGACAAAGATGGTTAAACTGTGGATTATTGTGGCTATGGCATCAAATCAAACATTTGTACAACAAACTCATCTTTTATTCTATTTTTGGTGCATAAAAGGCCTAAAGGAAGATATGCTACTTAAAATCAGTGCCTAAAATCCTAAAATGAAACAGAAAAGCAAAGATGATCAATACAAGTGTGACTTGATCATTTTAAAAATAAAATGACTCAAAGCTAAGCACAATTGAAATAGAAAAGCAAAGATAATCAAGCATAAGCATGGTATGATCATCTTAAATGAAAAAGGACACAAAAACATATAAGAGAGGGACTATCTCTTATGATCACAACAATACCGACACTAACATATTTTAAAACAACAAATAAAGAAACACAAGTTAAACATAAAAAACAGAGTATGGTAAGAAGGCAGAACCTGTCCTACTCAGATTGAGTAGGAGAGTTAGAATACTGTTGTACGACTGAGGTTGAGATATCTGATAGTTGGAGCAACTTGTTAGAATATTTCTCTGTCCATTTATGCTTCAATCCTTTCCTTTGTATGTCCTTTACTCCTTTCTCATGAATGGAAGATTTAATGGAACAAATATGGAAGCATTTGTCACTCCCATCAAGGTACCTAAGGGAATTAAAAACATTAAAAGTCACTTTTTGATTTTGGACTCTTATGGTTAATTCTCCCTTTTGTACATCTATYAGGGTTCTTCCAGTAGCTAGGAAAGGTCTTCCTAAGATAATGGGAATGTCCTTGTCAGCTTTAAAGTCTAGGATGATAAAATCAGCTGGGAAAATAAACTTGTCAACCTGAACTAGGACATCCTTAATCTTTCCTCTAGGATAGGCTATGGACTTATCAGCTAACTGAAGAGTTACAGTTGTAGGTCTAGCTTCACCTATGCCTAGGGTGTTAAAAACAGATAAAGGCATAAGGTTTATACTAGCACCTAAGTCACATAGAGCTTTTCCTATCTCTTTTCCTCCAATCGAACAAGGGATTGTAAAACTTCCAGGACCTTTCATCTTAGGAGGAATTTTATTGGACAACAAAGCACTGCACCTTTCAGTCAAGACTACAATCTCATACTCAGTCAACTTTTTCTTTTTACTCAAAATGTCTTTTAGAAACTTTGCATAACTTGGCATCTGCTCAATAGCCTCAACCAAAGGTATGTTTATACGTAACTGTCTAAAAACATCAAGAAATTTTCTAAAKTGTAGTTCTTCCTTTTGATTCCTTAATCTTTGGGGATAAGGAATATAAGGAGTGACTACAGTAGGAGAAGTAGTCTTTTGAAGAGTTGGTGCTGGAATGGGTTTCAAAACTGGTTTCTCAATGGGTTCTGATTCAGTTCTACCAAGGATTATAGGATTGGTCTGGTCATTTATTGCGGGACTGTCACCAGATTGTGACACATCCACTACAA
>NC_037544.1:20878196-20893953 GCF_001531365.2 Cynara cardunculus var. scolymus | reverse complement strand
TAAATGACAGAAATGTAAATTGCAGAAATGTAAAGACTGAAATGTAAAGAACTGAAATATAAATGACATAAATATAAAAGACTGAAATGTAAATACTGAAATATAAATGACAAAAATATAAATACAGAAATATAAAGGACTGAAATATAAAAGACTGAAATATAAATTATTAATAACTAAATAATATTAATTATATTAATCTAATAATAATAATAATAATAATAAAGAGGAAAGTACATATTGGGAAGACAAAAATGGTACTTTGATGGGAAAAGAAAGTACATATTGGGAAGACAAAAATACTTTGATGGATGGATGGATGGATGGATGATGGATGGATGGATGGATGATGGGAAAGCCTTGGGAAACGTGAAAGAAAACTTGCGAGTCAAGTAACGTAACTTGCAAAACAAGTTTCGTTACAAAGACCGAAGGGTTACTTGCAAACTTGTAAAAATAAATTATTTAGACTACGTAGCTTAGRGACAAGAAAGCGTAATGTAACTTGGAACTAGAAACGAGATGAAGATGAGTACTTAAATTAAACTTTGAGAATGCGATCATAACTTACAAAAATCGGTTCTTGAAACATCAAACAACAAGAAACGAAAACTTAGAACCAAAGATGATGTTCTTGAGAGTAGCCAACACAAGATTATCACAAAGTTACAAAAAGTACAATAAGATGGTTAAGTAACTAAATGGTTTTTGTTGGTGAAAAGAGTAGGTAGCAAAATGATCTCAAGGAGAGAAAAGAGTAAGTAACAAGTTAAGTGAAAAGTCAAGTGCAAGTCTAAGTGTTTTTACAAAGGCCAAAACTCCTTTATATAGGCTAAGAGAAGCTTCATGGTGGATGCCAACTAATAAGACAAAAGATCCCTCCAAGCTGGGCTTTGACTAAGACCAAGGGTGTTGACCAAGCATTCTCTTTGGATTAGCCCATCTTTCCTCGGCCCAAAAGATTTCCAGCACTCGGATAGGTCATATAGGACCTTGCCACTCCTGGTCCTGTAGGACTGCCGCAGGACCGGGCCCAAAAATGCACAAAAACCTGCAAAAATTGGGAATTAACATTAGATATACTATATTACTACTAATATATGAAAATGGCATAAAAAGACTCAATTAGGACACTAATGGGCAAATAAAACAAAGGAAAATGGTTAAGAAAATGATGTAATAAGGTTAATAAATTAACACTTATCAGCGTGGTAATGCCAAAGCTGATGGTCATGCAGTTGAAGGTGAAGAAGATGTTATCCATGTGGTGACTGTGCTTGTCAGTATCCTGAATGACTTCAGCAGTTAGCCACAACTGCTGAAGGGCTTCCTTCACCTTGACAAGTTCATGGGTGACAGCCTAGGTAACGAGAGAGTTCTTGAGGAAGGTAGCGGCTTCCTAATAGTAGGATTTGTTCGCAGGAATGTCCAACAAGGCGACATGATTTTTTTGCCTTGAAGGACACGTCTTCGATGGAAAAGTTCACGTTCTTGGCTGCCATTTTTGTTATAGGTAAGAAATAAGAAATAGTAGGTTCGTTAGTTGTCACACCCCACCGCAGCGGAAACATGAGATGTAACAGCGGAAGGGTTTCACAACATAAGGTAGAAGATAACACCAACCATAGTAAAAAGAAAGTTCAATGGTTTACAATGTCCCAAAATTACAACTTTTCAAAAAGGGAAATAACATGTTGACAAAATGTAAAAAAATGATATGCTGCCACATGATGCCTTCCTATACGCCAACCTTATTGAAGAACACCTGAAAAGCATGTCGAAGAAGGAGGTCAACTACTGAAATAGTTGGTGAGTTCATAGGTTTTAAAAATAATAAGTAAGAGTTTAACTCGCAAAACGGTTTAATCCACATAATGGATAAGTAACCGGTAGTTTATAAAGCACAAGGTAATATTGTATGCTTAAATGCTAAAGCCACGAGCCCACTACCAAACCTAATGACAGCACCCCGCGACTACATGTTCTATCGCCAACATGAGTACTATTATTTCTCACGTCGTACCTCAGCGGTGAAATAAATCCACATGTGTAAGACCCTTGATTATTGGTAACATGCACTTCTAACTCGTCAGTCAAAAGTGGGGTTGTCAAACCAAATAGCACTATCCATAATTAGCAACGGTTCATATAAATGAATTAATAGGTAGTGTAAAGGAAAATAGGGATTTAAGAGCGATAGCAAAAGAAAACTCAGGCAAACTAACATAAGCATACATACCAAAGTGCAATAGCAATAAGAATAATTTAACAATTCGCGTATAATAGAACAACCGATACGTAGTATTAGTAGCATGCTTTTCTCCCAAAAATGCGAAAATAGTAAAAAGGGGGCTGTGAAAACTCACAGAGATATGCAAAAGACAGGTTCCAAAAATCTACCGAATGCAACCAAGGTCCGGTCCTACTCCGGTCCTACGAAAAATCGAACTACTAATGAGATTCGAACATAGATCTTAAGGTTCCGTCTGATGTTTAATTATTATAAAATGCCATATGAAAAACCAAATTTCATTTGAGTTATCATATTATGGAATAAAAATAAAAAGAAGGAAAAAGTTAATTGATTTTATTATTTCAATAAAGAAAGGAAGAAGAGGGGTACAACAATTTTTTTACACATAAAAACTCATATTATTTTTAAGTTTTGTTGTCGGGATTTTACTGCTATTTTATGCGGTTCTTTACTTGCCTTTCAAAATCTTTTAAGTCAGAAGGTTTTTACGCAAGTTAATATATCGAAGTAGGAGACTTTTGACATAAGATACATAAATTATGAAGATGGATAGGTCTCTCAAATAGGTCTTATAAGGTCAGCTATCCAGAAGGTTTAGCTGTTTGCGCACTTGTTTTATGAAGGCTGTTTGAAGGTCTAAATCTCAACTTTTTTAGGTGACAGCACTTGGGTTTAAAAGCTAACACAAAGACTTAAGTTCCAGAAGAAGTTTCAACTTATTTGGTTAGGTATTTTAGAAGTTACAGTCCTCCAAATTCAGTAGTTAGAATATGACAGATTGCTGTAGGAAAGGGGGTATTAAGAACTTGTGTTCCAACTTTTGATTCTCACACACCCTTTATTTAGGTCATGATTTATAAACTTTAAATCTAAATAAAAGAAAAATATTATGATGAAAAACTAGATTAATTTTTTTTTGTATTTTGATTTAAATAAATACTAGATGAAATAATTTATATAGTTTCTAAGACTTTTTTTTATACCAAACATATATATAAAAATGAGAGATGTTACTTGAATTGGCATTTTATAAACTAATTAAGCAATTCACTCTCCTAACCGCAAATTAGGCAAAATTTCTAAATTTTTCTAGTGGAATCATGACTTACCTTCTAATTTCTAAATTCAAAATGTGACTAGCCTACACTTACCAACGCGAGATGCCTATGACCAGAACTGACCTGAATTTATTTTGTCAGATGCCACATTAGTAGTCCAAGATAATGATGTGAGTTTTTTAGTTTTAGAACAGTAAAACTTATTTTGAAAAATCTAAAAAATAAAATTTTAGGGGTTTTCAAGAAGAATAAGTGTTTTGATACTTTAGATTATAACCAAGTAGGAGAATGCGTTAATAATCTTTATGTTTGTAGTTTAAGAGAACAAGTTCTTAAATAGACAAACAACAATTTCATGAAAAGAAGAAGAATAGATCAAGAGTAAAAGAAAGAGTATCAACCTTAGATATTTAGGAGAAAAAGGTCGAAGAGTTTTGAGCATTCTTAGTTCTTAGTTCTTGCTTGGAAATCTATTTTGGCAGAGGTTCGACTTGAGATTTTTAAAGCGTAAAATAAATATGAGAGGATAAGTCTCATATTTATAGGTAGGAAGAGAGAGAAAAGGATTAGGAGAGAGGAAAATATGACTGTTGAGGATGTGCATTGATGAAAAAGTAGCACGTTCTCATCCACGTTTGGATGGAATTTGGAGGAGTCGCATGTGTCAGAACTTTATGCGCGTCTCAAAACAAAATCGTATTGGTAAAAGAAAATGCCGTCATCAAAACGGTTCATTTTTATTTCTTCTAAAACAAAAAGGTTTTAACTTTCTGAAGAATATGAAAGGGTTTTGAAAACATTCAGTGATAGTTTTATTTTAAGTAGAAACATATATTTCCCTAAATGTAACACCTCATACCACACATTGCATGTAACACATATTTCATACATAAGAAATACATGTTTAAATACCACATTGGTCCCTTAATACAAAAATCTACAAGTATAAAATACATGGTCCAAAAATTCAAAATACAAATTCTTGTACTAATCCACGTTCATCTACCAAAACTATAAATGTCATCATCCATTCTTCATGCAGGTAAACATAAAAGGGAAATGAAATGCCCAAATTCATACAATTCTGATCATGATGTTCAAGAATTAGAAATAAGATGAAGTTTAGAGACAAATTATCACCAAATCTCTTGTAGATTTCTTGAGAGAAAATTACAATGCTAATATGAGAATTATAGAATTGATAATGACTAATTACAAAATTAAACACTATTTATACTAAGGAAAGCATTAAACTAACTATTACAAAGCATATAAAATGGAGAACTTGAATACAATCAATAACGCACATACTTGAACCCAACATTCTCCCCCTTTGGATTCAAGTTCGAACTCTCGTAAATCTTGTCTTTCTGAGTCCGAGAAGTTTCTCCAGCCTCCTTAGAGCATTCTGGTATTGTATTTTCTTCTCAAGTAGATTCAGGGCATTGATCAACAAATATCTATCTTTTGAACTCATCCTCTCCAACTCCGCAGCTTTATCATTGTTTACTCTCTTCAAGTCAAGTGCCCGTCTCACCAGTCTTATTGTACCATCAGAATACTTGTTTAGCTCGCTAAATCTCATAAACTTCTTTACTTGATGCTCAGCAAAGTATATAACTGCGAACTCTGGTTGTTCAAGAATCATGTAAACTTGATAGGCATCAATTTCTTCTAAATCTTGATCAGGTCTCTTCAGATTGATGATTCTTTGATTATCTTCAAGACCCATCTGAACATCAATAACCATAGCCACTTTAACATGACTCCGCATAAATCTTTTAATTGCACTGAGAACAACAAGAGTTCCATCTTTCCTGTTAGTCATGTTTCGGATTTCACAATACATACACTCCAAGTCTTCCAAATATAAGTTTGAGAAGTCAGCTTCACTAAATCTCCAGACTTTACCATCTTGTCGAGTCACAGTGAAGACCGGATACCAGACTCTGAGAAGTCTTTGAGCATCTATCTGTTTGATTGACACAACTCGATGTTTGGTTCGTACTTCACTGATAGGCAGACGCTTGGATTTTAGAAAGTGCTTGTACTATAAGCGATAATCTTTGGTTTCCTTGTGGATACCAAGAATTTTATCACCACTTAGAGCTTTACGATGTCAGAGGAAGATGCCAAAGTAGATGTCTTCAAGATACGGCTCTCGGATCCTAGCCATGTCATACCCTGGAACATTGGCTCGAACAATGAATGGCATATAATTCCTCAAAATAGTGTCTGTCGAATCAAAAGGCTCTCTAGGAGCAGGAATATCAAATGCACCAGCTACAGCTGCAGTGGAGGATTCCGGCAATGTCTGACGATCACCCTGAAACGGAAATACTGGGCCTTCATCATTGATATCAGCTTCAAAGTCAAAGTATAACCCAGATGACTCGTCAATATTTTCAATATCTTCTATGAAATCTTGTTCTCCACCCAGTATAGTAGCAAACACGTCATTGAATCCGACACTGGCCGACAAGTCCAGTAGCAACCTTGTTCCTACCGTGGAGTTCGCCGGCTTTTCAACCATTGGCTCGATCGCTGGAATTGTCTCCATCTCTTCCTCATCTTCTACAACAATCACCTCAATGATTATTTCCCTTGTAGATTTCGGGGCAGAACCTTTAACATTCACATCTTGAGTAGCTGGTTCACTTTTAACCCTTAAAGCTTGAGTAGACGTCTCAGCCAACCTCTGTCTTTTCCTCTTCCCTTCATGATGATCTGGATCTTCCGGGTCATTATGACTTCTTTTGACTGTGGTGTCCTGAGCTTTGCACGTCTCTTCTAGATTAGATACCCGTTCAAAGAGGGCATCCATTGAGCTTTTAAGAACTTGGGTATTTAAGGTGATTAACTTACTAACTTTGGTGAAGCTAAAAGCAACCACATCTTGAAAGGCCAAAAACTCTGAGGCTCCAACAGGAGGGTTTTCATCAATCTGTTGTATCAAGAGTCCAACCAAATCTGCATGTTTTGCATCAGGATTTTGGGATGCCATCAATTTAGCATAAAGCAGCGATTTGAGTTCGTCCACCGATTGCTCTTGTACGCTCGGAGGCTCAGGTACAGGCGGTGGTGATGGCGTAGATGGTTGCTCTTCTTCTACGTGCTCTTTCCCCTTCAACAATCTCTTGATACTTGCAATTTGAGCATCCATATTGTCTTGAACAGCCTTTAGGGCACCGTCCAGATATTCCCTTGACACAAAGTCCGATAAACTAACACCTGGATCACTTAGATTACCAGTTGAGACAACATTTGAGTAAACTGTTATGCCTACGTTCAGTGTTGGCATAGTGATAACACTGGTAGGAATTCCGATCGGTCCTTGTGGGAGGTCAATCGACACCATTCTGGTCGTTCCGGCTAGTTCACTAAGAACTGCAATTGGAGCAACAGATGCTCGAGACTCATGTGTACCTATGTGTATCGGCTCTAGAGTCGAGGTGCACAGAATCAAAGTCGTAGGTTGGGGCAGCGGCCTACTAATTTCAATATCTACATTCTACAAATGAGAAGTAGATAGCAGATGTGCTAAATCCCCGTGTACAAATGAAAAAGCTGGTTGTTGAGAACCAGTTGAGTTGTCAGGTTGGGTGTGCAAGTGCATAGCTGGGCTAGTTATGTCTTGTTCAATACCAACATTCAACGAATGAATGTCGATAGTAGATGTGGGTGCCCGGCTATGTGTATCCGCTAGGAAAGGAGCTTGATTTTGATCTTGTGCTCCACTCACACATTCACCATATTTTTCTATTTCCCTTTCACTCAACCTCTCATTATTTTTTACTGCATCTCCCTCATCTCCTTCTCCTATTGAAACACCTTGTAAAATACGATCATATTTGTCATATGTAGCTCCATATTCATCAACATCGAACGATAATAAACGCAGACTTGGACAAGTCTGTGGAGCATCAAATTATGGAAAGCTCTCATTTATATCGTCAACCAATGCTCCTATTTGAATATTCTGTGAAGGAATCAGTTGAGGATGGTTGTCAGCATCGTCATCATCATTATCATTATCATTATCATCACCCAGAGCTGCCTGATTGTTGGATTCAGTATCTTTCGAACTTGATGAAGTTGTGGAAGTACTATTAGATGAAGTACTGTGCTGATCAGAGGCTCCCCGCTCCTGTTCACCCCTCTCTATTACATTTTCCCTTATCACATTGCCCTGTTCAGGTAACCCGTGTTCCTGAACTCTATCATCTACAACTAACACCTCTCTCTCAGCTAAGGCATGGGGTGATCCCGGGGTAAGTTCAACCGGTTCTGGCTGAACTATAGGATCTATAACTYTCCTATAATCTATCACACATTGAGCCGTCTGATCAGCAAAGGCAAAAAGCTCTGGTGGAATCTCCATGATAGAATCCATGTCTTCAACTTTGGTATGCTACCGAATTCTAGACATGACGAACGTCGGCCCCATTTCACTATTAGCTCTGGCAGGGATATCTTCATTTGAGTTCATCATTGCCTTTATGAATAGTTGCAGAAATCTCTGAAAAGGTACAAATTTTCTGGCTTTCGAAGGAAATCTCTTTGCATTCACGAGCTCCACTAGTTCATTCCATATAACGAGGGCATAGTCATAGTTGTGTGAAAAGACTATCCCAGGAAAGAACTTTAAGAATGAACTGCTGCATGTGTCGATTCCCGCTGTCTTAGAAGTCAAACATCTGTTCAGGATTGAGAAAAACAAATGCCAGATCAATGGTAGGAAACGCCATTTGAATTGAGACGGGTTAGTCAACTATTGCGAGTATCCTAACCGTTTGATGTCATGGGATAGTTGATCATCTATACGAACGTCTCAAATCCTGTAGAGCCTGGTCCGGGAAGACGTAGAATCCTTCTCAGTCTTTTTAATGTCAGACGGCTGACATATTCATCTACAAGTCTTTCGAAATAGAAGGTGTCTCCGTCTTTAGCCAGTGTTAAAGTACTCCAAAATTGTTGTAAGTACACCATCGGAACTAGTGTGTGGGCAGAAATGAAGTAGGCAATGGGGTGTCCTCTCAGGATTTCTGGTATGATCTGGTATTCGGCTGACATATCAAAACTGAAGGAATGGTTGTTTGCTTTTACTTCTAAGTATTGGCACTGTGGAAAAAATGTTTCAGCAGGAATGGGTTCATTTAAAGGTTGAGGAGGGTTTTGGATATTGTCAGATCTGACAGAGGGAATATGAGATTCCTCATCAGACTGATGTTGAATGTCCTCCATTTACCTGTAAAATATCTAAAAATATTAGTACCCGATTTATTCATACAATACTAGTAAATCAAAGAAAAAAAAATTTAAGACTTAAAAAAAAATTGAAGAGAAAAGAAAATTGAGCTAAAAAATTTTTACTAAAAAAAATCAAATTTATTAAAAAAATTCTAAACTAACACTAACTAAAAAAAATTTAACTAAAAAAAATTCTAAACAAAAATTTTAAACTAAACTAAAAAAAATCAAAAAAAAAATCTAACATAGTAAAAAAAAAACAAAAAAAAATTCTAAACAAAAAAAGAATTAAAAAAAACAACTAATACTAAAAAAATGTCAAACGGATTAGAAATCCGGTCAACTAAGGAAAACAAAAAAAATCTAAGTTTAAGAGCTAATCCGGACAACATTAACCGGATTAAGGTTGATCGGAGTGATCTCCAGTCACCTTCTCCGGTGAGAAATCCGGTCAAACAACAAAACCCTAAAAACAAAGAAAAAAAAACAAACCCTAAACTAATCTTAACCTAACACGGTAAAAAAGAATCAACGATTAACAAGTAAATTTGTTTTATTAGAATTGATTTATTATGTTTAGTGACTTTTTAGTATCAAACAGATAATGGTTCAAATCAAATTCAAAATTATTAGATTCAAGTTTAATGGATTATAAAGTTCCAAACAATCAACATATGTCCAAATAATCTCATAGTCAAGGAGAGATATTCAAGAAGATCAATCAAATGTAAACCTTATGATTAGAAATGGGAAGAAACAGATTGATGTTCGAAGTTCTAGAGCGATTTAACAGGAAGATCGACCGAAGACGATGATGAATAGTGAATGAGAGTGAAAGTAAAAAATCAAAAGTAAAAATGAGTCGATTATTTATAGTCAAAGTCAAAACCCGTTCAAATTCTAAACCGCTCAAGGTTTATCCGGATTAGAATAAATCGGTCAAGAGGTGTCCGATTTATGGAATATGAAACAACTAAGTGTTAATCCGGACATTAAATCGCTCAAGGCATAGGCGATTTAGAAGAACACCAGTCAAGACTTATCCGGTTTAAGAATAAACCGCTCAAGAGTCAACCGATTTAGAGATAAATCGCTCAACAAAGAACACTAAATCGCTCAAGTGAAAGAATAAATCGCTCAACAAATAATCGATTTAAGGACTTGAAAAGCACAAAAGAGACGAGCGATTTAGGAATCCGATCAATTCAACCAAGCGATTTACAAATCCGCTCAATCCCTTGTAAAACATATCTAACCTTATCCGGATAAGAGTTTATCATATAGCCATTTGTCCGGATTAGTCTAAATTGAACAAGTGTTGTCCGGATTTGCAATAAATCGGACAAGTGTTGTCCGGATTAGACTAAATTGACCAAACACTTATATTTTAAACTCTACATCTTTCAAAAATTAGATAATGTTTAAAATACCTGTAAGAAAAATATAAACTGTTAGTTCAAAACAGATAAAATCACTCCCCCTCAAAATATGATCAGATAATCAAAAACAGATAACAATCCACACTCCCCCTCAAATATAGATTTCCACGATCAAGATATTTAAAATTAGATAGAAAAATTGAAACACTGATTTGTATTTAAAAATACAAATATTTGATCAAATTATTTGAATTAAATACAATTCAATAGATTGAACTGTTTTTAATAAAGATTCAAATTTTCAAATTTTCAAATTTAACATACCTAACTTAGATATAAGAAAGCTAAAGCATTTTTCATCTAAAGTTTTCGTAAATAAGTCAGCTAATTGAAATTCTGTATTTACAAAATACAGTTCAATGGTTCCTTTTTCTACATGATCTTTAATAAAATGATACCGGATATCTATATGTTTGGTTTTTGTGTGTTGAACAGGATTACAAGAAATAGCTATAGCACTTTTGGAATCACAATAAATGGAAAATTTATTAAAGTAGAACCCGTAGTCTCTGAGCTGTGTCTGCATCCATAAAACTTGAGAACAACAGCTTGTAGCAGCTACATATTCTGCTTCGGCAGTTGAAATGGATAAGCAGTTATGTTTCTTTGATTCCCAGCTGACTAACTTGTCTTCCAAAAACTTTAGATGTCCTGATGTACTTTTCCTGTCCAACATACAGCCTGCATAGTCTGCATCTGAGTAAGCTGTCAGTTCAAAACTAGTACCCTTGGGATACCAGAGTCCAAGATTAGTAGTCCCTTTGAGATAACGGAAAATGCGCTTAACGGCACTTAAGTGGGACTCCTTTGGATTAGACTGATATCTGGCACAAAGATGTGTTGAAAACATAATATCAGGTCTACAAGACGTTAAATACATTAAAGAACCTATCATGCCTCGATATGTTTTCTGATCTATAGCTTTTTCTAGAAGGATCAACATGTATTTTCGTTCCATGAGCCATAGGAATTTTAATAGATAAACAATTTTCCATATTAAATTTCTTCAGGATATCTAAAATATATTTTGTTTGACAAATAAAGATACCCGAAGATAATTGTTTTACATGAAGACCTAAAAAAAGTTCATCTCACCCATCATGCTCATTTTAAAACGCGAAACCATTAAGGCAGAAAAGTTTTTGCAGTATTTTGGGTTTGTAGATCCAAATATTATGTCGTCTACATAAATTTGTATCAAAATAATATCAGACTTTTTCTTTTTAATGAAAAGAGTTGTGTCAATATTACCTTTCGAGAAGCCTGACTTTACCAAAAATTCTGATAATATGTCATACTAGGCTCTCGGAGCTTGTTTAAGACCATAAAGAGCTCGGTGAAGGATGTAGACATGATCCGGCTTTGATTGATCAACAAAACCCTCCGGTTGTGCAACGTAGACTTCCTCCTTGAGAAGACCATACAAAAATGTTGTCTTGACGTCGATCTGGTACACTGTGAAGTTCTTGTGTGCCGCATACGCCAGAAACATCCGTATTGCTTCAATCGTTGCAACCGGGGTAAAAGTTTCGTCGTATCAACGCCTTCTTATTGATTGTATCCTTTAGCGACGAGCCGGGCCTTATTTCTGACCGCAACACCATCTTCGTCCTTCTTATTTTTGAATACCTATTTTGTACCGATAATCATCTTGTTGTTGGGACGTGGTACCAATCTCCAGACTTTGAGTGGTTCTAACTGGTTCAGCTCCTCTTGCATTGCGAGTATCGAATCCGGATCAGCTAAGGCTTCGGATACCTTAGTCGGCTCAATATTACTGAAGAACGTGGAGTATAAACACTCATTAGCTGTTGCAAACCGTGTACGAATGGGTGATGATGGATCACCAATAACTTGATGTATTGGGTGATTTCTGGTCCACTTCTTGCTATGAGGTAGGGCAATGTAGGAGCTTTGATCTGAGTTTTGATCAGTGTAAGTACTTGGGGAGTTTATAGGAACAAGTTCAGGTGAAGGTTCAATATTTGGAACTAGAATAGGTTGAATATCTGGTTGAAGTAGGATATTTTCGTCTTGTTCGACCGATACCTCTTGCACATCAGAATTTTCACCCTCTTCACACTGAACGAGATTGTTAAGATTTTCCATCTCTATTTCTTCATCCACCACTTCCGTTTCTTCTTCTGTTTCAGTTACTGGCACATCGGGAGATGGACCAGATAACTGTTGTTCACTCTGAATATCCCTGGACAAAACATTAGACTGATTAGATTTATTTTCAAAATATTCTTCATAAATGTTCTCAAATAATGAATCTAAATCAGCTTTATCAGAATTAGAATGGTTGATCAGCTTTCCGCGTAGTACTAATTATCAACCCGGGTCCTGAACTGAATTGTTTAGAAGCCACATCAATGACTTCATCAAAGGACACGTTCACAGTTTTATTGATGATTTTGGTTCTTTTATTGTAGACCATATACGTAGCAAATGTCTTAGAATAGCTAACAAAGACCGCTTCATCAGCTTTAGCAGCGAACTTCCCTCTGTCCTCTTTGTCATTTAAAATAAAGCACCTGCAACCAAAAACTCGGAATAATTTGATATTAGGTATTCTTTTATTTATTATTTCATACGAAGTGTTACCAAACCTTTTGTGAACGAGTGAGCGGTTCAGGGTAAAACAAGCAGTCGCCACTGCTTCAGCCCATAAAAATAATGGAAGTTTTGTATAGGTAAGTAATGTTTGCGCCACTTCCACCAATGTTCTGTTCTTTCGTTCAACGACACCATTCTGTTGCGGTGTCCGAGCTGCCGAAAATGTATGTGTAATATCGATGGATTCGAGGAATGAGCCGAGTGTGTTATTCTTGAATTCAGTTTCGTTGTCAGTTCTGTTTTTCTGAACTGGTAATTGCTGATTGTTTTGAACTGTCTTCAAAAATAAAATTATTGTCTCGGCCGCTTCATCCTTTGACCGCAAAAAATGAACCCATGTATATCTGGAATAGTCATCGATTATGACCAGCACATACTTCTTACCATTTATGCTTTGGACTTGCATAGGACCACAAAGATCCATATGGAGTAAGTATAGAGGACGTTCGGTGTTCAACTCTGTTTTCAGCTTATGTGAAGCTTTCTTCAGTTTGCTCATCTCACATGCGCTGCATACATGGTCCTTATGAAACTTTAGGTCTGGGATGCCTTTAACCAAGTTGTCACATACCAACTTATTGAGATACTTGAAATTTATATGTGAAAGTCGCCGATGCCATAGCAGATTCTGCTTCAAGGATGCCTTGGATATCAAGTAGATATCAGTATCTACTTGTGTATTGATAGGTCAATCGTGTAAATATTTGATCTTCTGATTCCATCTAAGAGCTCCTTACCATCAGTAGTTCGGATGTTGCACTGGTTAGCTTTAAAACACACTTCTAAATTCTTATCACAAAATTGACCTATGCTAAACAGATTATGTCCAAGTCCTTCGACAAACGACACTTTCTTAATCATTAAATTCCCAGAAATTACGTTACCGTATCCAAGGATAGACGCGTATTGATCGTTTCCAAATCTTACCGTACCTCCGAAAGATTCAACATAGTTAGATAATAATTCTTTTCTACCAGTCATGTGCTTAAAACATCCAGAGTCTAAGAACCACACATGCCGGTTAACCTGCAAAAGTGAATCAATTGGGTTTTTGGTACCCATTTTAGTTTTGGATCTTTAAGCGCAATTTTCGTTGGTTGTATACTCTAAGTACCGAACCAAAGTTCTTTAAAATGCAATTTCTTAGATAAAGCAGAAAAAGCAGAATGCATGAAATGATAAGTCTTAAAAGAAGTAAAAGACTTAAGTAACTCATTCAATCCACACGGAGAACAATTATTTTTACCATTTCTAATATCAAACAATTCATCAACTGAATATCTTTTTACAGAATTATTCAATATCGAATCATTTAATACAAATTTAGTAAAATTATTCTTCTTCTATTGAGTTGAAGATTTGTCTTTGTTAGGATCCAAGCGCTTACCACTACGCCAAAAGCAATTGCTGATGGAGAAGGCGCAACTTATTTCCTTATAGCGTAGCAGCAAGCGCCACGTTTTGATTTAGGAAGATGCTAGTAAATGACCCAACAATCCCCCCCAGCATCCAGCACTAACAAGATCTTCGCTAGAAGTCAATGGCTGCACAGCATGCCTTTCGCATTATTATGCACTCCATGGGATTCGAACCTTTGACCTGCTCTGATACCACATGTTAGGATCCAAGCGCTTACCACTACGCCAAAAGCAATTGCTGATGGAGAAGGCGCAACTTATTTCCTTATAGCGTAGCAGCCAGCGCCACGTTTCGATTTAGGAAGATGCTGGTCAATGACCCAACAGTCTTCTTCTTTTACTCTCCAAACCTTCTTAAACTTCAACGTCTTATCTGAAACAGGAAAAAAAAATCATCAGATTCAAATAAATGATGAATTGTTTGTTTAATTTTCTTTGTAAGCTTCTTTTGTTGCCTCGAATTCTTTTTGGTTTTATTCTTTTTATAATACACATCCTCGGAAACAGGTTTTTCATTAAAATTCTTTTCAAAATCTGAAGCTAAATCAGAATCGTCAGTCATATTATTTTTAACAAGAAAATTTTCATGCCTAGGTAATTTCTTTGAAAAATCAAACTGATCAATATCATTATCTAAACAAATATATGAATTCAAGATATTTGAAAATTTTATTTCTTTATTTAAAATATTTACTTCTTCTAAATCGGAAACTTCACTTAAAGATTTATCGCACGAAAAATACTCAGACTCAACATGTTCCGTTTTTGTTTTAGAATTTTGTAAATCTTCAATTTTATTTAAAAATTCTTGTTTTTGTTTATTAAATGAAAGTCGTTCTTCAGTTAAAATCTTTTCCAGCTGAACCACTTGTTTTTCTAAAATTAAGGTAGGAGTATAAAACTTTGGTTCACCAGGTTTTGATTCAAGCTCTACTTTTGAATAACTGTGAAAATAATCTGTTGAAAGAGCAGAGTCTTGATTTTTATAACTTTCATTTAAGTTTGTATAATCAAATGGAACCTTCATTTTGTCTTTTCTTTGACGATTGAAATCTTCTCGTTGTTCTACCTCATCTGAAGATTTTGTATATTTTATTGAAAACTCGGGACCACAATCAAGATATTCAAATTTGTATAAAGTCGGGGCATAATATAAAGCTTTTCTTAAAAAAATTCGGATTTTCGTACCCCAACCCTTCCCGAGGGTTAAAAGATCTTGTTTAAGATGGTTTGTTCAAAAAAATGGTTTGATCAGTTTGTCCTCTTTTATATAAAATGTTAAACCCCACAATGCAAAATGTAAAAAGTAATGAAAAACAAACAAGTGATGAAGAACCAGAAGACCAATGAAGACATCAAGGCAGAAACGACCAAGTCTGGATTCGACCATTGGATCGATGGACAGACTAACCAGAGGATCGATGGAAAGAACAACCATTGGACCGATGGACGAAGTTAGACCATTGGATCGATGGAAAGAACAACCACAAAACTAATGGACGAAGTTAGACCATTGGATCGATGGAAAGATCAACCAGAGGATCGATGAACGTTGGACCGATGGACGAAGTTCAACCAGAAGTCCAATGGACGATGCGATGGAAAGAAGCGTTCTCATCGATGCTCTGGACAGACAAACACTTAAGAAGATTTTCTAAGTATTCATCCAAGCGTGCAATGAAGATTTGAAGATAAGGATGAAATCAACACATTGATAAT
>NC_037544.1:20850675-20878096 GCF_001531365.2 Cynara cardunculus var. scolymus | reverse complement strand
TTTTCAAAAGGAGAGGGGTATTTATATGAGGCTTTTTGAGAAGAAATGGGCTGGCCTCTAAAGGCCCAAGCCCAAGATATTTTTATTTTTTTAAATAATAAAACCCCATTAATTTAACCAAGCAAATTAAATTGACAAAAGATTTAAAAAAAAAACTCCACCCTTTTAAATTAATTGGCAACTAAATATAAAAATAATGGAACTTAAATATCGACTTTATTTAAATGAAACATTTCAAGACTATTTGGCATTRCATAAACTAACTTGGTTAGCTACCCACCGAAACGTGGTCTAACAAACTAATCTTGGGAATTAAGCAAGATGATCTCTACTCATCGAAGCTAAATCCTAGAAAGACTTAGTTTTCAATAAAGATCCTGAAATAAGGTACTAACCTGAAATCTCAAAATTCAGGATTGTCACATTTTTGCACCATAATCTTGTATCAAGAACATGAAGGCTCAAAACTTAATATGTTTTAGTGAGATCAGTTGGATTAGAAAGATAAGTCATCCAAGTGTGTTTTAGAAAAAAAATCAGAATGTTTAGACTTTTATTTTGAAAGATACAGTCGACACAAGTCCTAACAGAATCTGTCAGTTTTCAAAATACATCTTTTCTTGATTAAATTCCACATGCAATGTGGTTTTCTCCTACTTTCTTAGAGTTCGAAGATCGTGGATCATAGATTATCTTCCTTTTGAAGACATCTTTATGTCTTTGATTAATAATCTCCCCTTTTGAATTCTCCAGAGATTTTAACTACAAGAACGAGAAGTAGGTGTAGAAGAATGAGAATCTTTGTTATAATATAAAGGTAAGATAACTAGTATAATACCTTTTTCTTGAAATCTTGGATATTCTTCAAGATTGACAGATTTCTAAAGATGCTTGAAGATGAACTCGGCTGGGGGGTTTGATTTAGAGAGAGAGAAGGAGATTAGGGAGAGGAAATGTTTCTTTTGCAAAATGAGGATGAAAAATGAGAGTTTTTCAAAGAACGTGGGGTATTTATATGTGGGTTTTAAATGTGGATAAAAGGGCCGGCCTCTTAAGGCCCAAGTTCATAAAGAAAAAAATTTATTTCCCCTTTAAACAAAATAAAGCCCATGTAATTTATAACAAAAGACAATTTGTCAAATATTGATAAAAATATCATCATTAAATCAAGGTTCCACCTTTTTGGTAAAATTATTTAGACATTCAAATGAGACTTTTATATTTTTTTTGGACTTTATAATATCAACTTTATTACATTGGAGCATTTTTAATATATTTGGCATTACATAAATTAAATTTATCAGCTACCCGTCGAAACAAGGTTCTCTGAACTATATTTGGGAACTAAGCCAGATGACTTCTAATCAACATGAGTAGATCCTAATATAGTTCTAAATTTAGAAACCCTATAAAGGTTCTAACCTGACGCTCCAAAAATGACGGATGTCACATCTGATGTTCAATCTTAACCTGTAAACATGTCAGACATTGTTTCACATATCTATCTATGTCTCTCTTCAGTTCAGGCCAACAATAAAAAGGTTTCAAATCTCTATACATCATATTGGTACCTGGATGGATAGAATATCGAAACTTGTGGCTTTCATTTAATATAGTGTTTCGGATATCTCCAAGACTTGGTATCCAAATCCGACCTTGAAAGCACATTAGTCCATCGTCATTCTGTTCCAAGGTTGAAATTATCTTACCCAATTTTTCTGTTTTAACAAATTCTTCTTTTATAGCTTCTTGTTGACATTTCTGAATTTTCTTACGAATGTCAGGGACCAAATTTATTCTCATTGTCATAGCTTTAATGGTTCCACTCTTTTCTTTTCTGCTCAAGGCGTCAGCTATCACATTTGCTTTTCCCGGGTGGTAGAGGATTTCACAATCATAATCATTAACCAGATCAATCCAACGACGCTATCGCATATTTAATTCTTTCTGGCTGAACAAATGTTGCAAACTTTTATGAACAATATAAATCTGACATTTCATTCCCAAAAGATAGTGTCTCTAGATTTTCAGAGCAAACACCACTGCAGCTAATTCCATGTCATGAGTTGGATACTACTTCTCATGATCCTTTAATTGCCTAGATGCACAAGAAATCACTTTTCCCCTTTGCATCAAAACACATCCTAACCCCAACTTCGAAGCATCACTGTAAACTACAAAGTCTTCGGATCCATCTGGTAGAGTCAACACCGGTGCACTGCAAAGATGATCTTTTAATAGTTGGAAAGCTTTTTGTTGTTCTCTTTCACACTAGAATTTAATGTTCTTCCGAGCCAATTTAGTCAATGGCACGGCTATCTTAGAAAAGTCATGAATTAACTTGCGGTAATAGCCTGCAAGTCCGAACAAGCTTCGGACTTCAGAAGGATTTTTTGGAGCTTTCCATCTTGCTACTGCTTCTATCTTAGCTGGATCCACCTTCACTCCATCTTTGGATATGACATGGCCCAAGAATTGAACTTCCCTTAACAAGAACTCACACTTAGATAAATTTGCGTACATCTTTTCTCTTTTCAGTAATTCCAGTATCAGACGAAGATGTTCTATGTGTTATTCTTTGGTCTTAGAGTACATAAGAATATCATCGATAAATACAATAACAAATTTATCAAGATATTCCTTACATATTCTATTCATCAATTCCATAAAAGTTGCGGGCGCATTGGTTAAGCCGAATGGCATAACTAAGAATTCGTGATGCCCGTACCTAGTTCTGAAAGCTGTTGTAGCGATGTCTTCTTCCCTGACTTTTAATTGATGATATCCCGATCATAAATCAATTTTGGAGAAATCACTTGCTCCCACAAATTGATCTAATAAATCATCAATCCTTGGCACAGGATATTTATTCTTGATTGTCAACCTATTCAGTTCATGATAGTCTATACACATTCGCATAGATCCATCTTTCTTCTTGACAAATAAGACCGGAGCACCCCAAGGTGAAGTGCTGGGTCTAATGAATCCTTTATTAGTCAAATCTTTCAACTGGGCAACCAATTCCTTTAATTCAGATGGAGCTAACCGGTATGGTGCCTTTGCTACTGGTGCAGCCCCTGGTACGAGATCAATTCGAAATTCGATTACTCGATCCAGCGGTAATCCAGATAAGTCTTCTGGAAAGACTTCTAGATATTCATTAACAATCAGAATCGATTCCTCTTTTCCTTTCTGTTTCTTCACATCAATTACGTATGCCAAACATCCCTGGCACTTCTTCTGAATACTTTTCTGAGCTTTCATCACGGTCAAAATATTGGTATGGTGATTCTGACGATCACTATAAATAACAACTGTTCCTTGGTCTGGCCGAGTGATTCTGATCATTTTCTTATTGCAAACAATACTAGCCTGATACTTTGCCAACCAATCCATACCCACCACCACATCAAATTCTTTCATTGGCATAGGGAATAACCGAATTGGTAGTTTACAGCCCTCAATAACAATTATACAGTTATTGAACACACTAGGAACAATTTCCTGACTATTAGCAGTATCGACTACTAATTCATCATCAAGCAACACTGAATTCAAAAATGCAGTTTGAGCAAACGATGTTGATACAAATGAAAAGTTTGCACAAGAGTCAAATAACACCTTAGCATGTATAGAATTCAGAAGGAAGGTACCTGTTACTACATCTGGTGATGCCTCTGCCTCATTCTTTGTCATCTGGAAGGACCGTCCTCGCGCCCTTCCTTCCCTCCTCTATTTACCGTAGGTCTTCCCTGAGTAGTCGACACATAACTCCCCATTGTTAACTGCGGAGTTCTTAACAATGGATAATTCGATCGAATATGATCCAGAGAATTGCAATTAAAACACCTTCGATTAGCTGGGCAACTTCTGAACAGATGACCTGCTTTACCACACTTATAACATTTTCTTGGGTCCATCTTACACTCACCCTGATGAAGCTGTCAACATTGTGAGCAGATTTTCTCACCTATCTTTAGCTCAGGTTTGTTATCATATCTTATTGCTTTTGGTCCTCGAAAAGAAGAAGGCCCCTCCTACTTTCTTCTCTCTACAACTTTTCCTTTTGGCTGTCGATTCTTATTTTGTTCAGTCACTTCAGCCGCATCTACCATCAATGAAAAGGTATTGGGGTTCATAGCAATAACAAACTCTCTGATTGAAGGTTTTAAACCCCAAATGTACCTTTCTATCTTCCTGGATTCTATTGAAACATAGTGTTCAGGAAATCGAGAGTATTCAATAAATCTGTCATTATAGTCCCGAACTGTTCCTTTTCCCTGTTCCAGCTTTAAGAAATCTTATTCCATTTATCTAACTGTCGTCTTAGGACAAAACTGGTTCTTTAATCAGTCTACAAATTTTCTCCAAGACAATGTTTGTAAAACGTCTGTTCTGGCCGATTACTCAACTTCCCACCAGAACAAAGCATTTGATTTCAGGACTGAAACAACAAATCGAACTTTATCTGTTTCTAGACACCGAATGGTGTGGAGTAACCAGTACTGAGGGATGAACTTCTACTCTTTCTGTTTCCACCCTAGCTGGTATTCCCATGATGGACATCAAAGTTTCTCGTAACTTCCCCATTTCTTCTGCCAACATATCCTTAGTCACATATTCTGGGTGTGGCACCGATATTTCCTTAACATTCCCAGAATGGGATTCTTCATGTTCAAAATGAACTTCGGTCCGACCCCTTCCCTAAGACTAACTTCTACATCTGCCTCGTCCCCTTAATCTTCCCCGTACTCTATTTCCGAACGTGCTAGTCGGAAGATTAACGGGTGATTCTTCCCTTTCCTTAGATTCTGGACGAGCCACTCTTTCAGATCTTCGGGGTCGGCTAGACATCTGTAGATTTTAGTGTTAATAATCACGTATTCACATTCCCAAATATAATGAAGTATTCAAGTTCAGATGTGTACCTGTAAATTCATAATTACACTAGCCAGATGTAATTAAAATTTACCATACACACTGTTCTTTCAACTCATCATATTTATTTCCAACGATGCTAACTATGTCTGGGACCCTTAACATGCAATAAAACAGTTTAAGTCAAGGTATCATGTTGTGGAATACCTAAATCTCTTAAACTCAGGATCTAATACCACTTTCTGTAACACCCCATTCCACACATTGCATGTAACATATACTTCATATAAAAGAAATACATGTTTATAAACCACATTGGTCCCTTAGTACAAGAATTTACTAGTACAAAATACAGGATCTAAAATTTCCAATACAATTCCTGTACTAAACTAGATCATCTATCAAAACTATACATGTAATCAAAAAATCTTCTTGCAGATAATCACAAAGGAAAAATATTACATTTTCCCTTCCCCTTACCATCGGCACTTCCTGCAATACATAATTAAAATCACAAAACGAGGGTTAGACCGACAAGTCTAGTGAGTTACCCTATTTATGATATTGCAGGGTCAAAATCACCAAAACTTTTATGTAAACAACTTTTCATATATAAATAACAAATATATGAACAAGTAAGATTATGATACCAATACCTTCACTTTTCAAGCCAAATTCTCTTCTTGCAAACAATATATCGAATCTAAACAGGTTTGCATTAATCAGACTATCATAATGCCACTTTTAAACCTTTCAAATCAAATAAGGTTAATTCAAAGTTTCAGGCCAAACCTGTTATCTTCTCCTTAATAGCATTCAAACTATGATTTCCAATAAGAACCTTAATCCTAAATCTTTAAATCATAAAGAAATAAAGATTCCAGACTATGGTAATCTTAAGAGATATAATAGTAGAAGTTATTTTATATAACACACATGCATACAAATGCCACCCTTATATCCAAATGTACACCTCTCATTGATATGCCACTCTTATCCCATGGTACATCTCTCCTTGATATGCCACCCTTATCCCATGGAACACCTCTCCTTAATATGCCACCCTTATTTCCTCATCAAAATATTTCACAAAATAATTCCATATTGAATATCCCGCAGTCAATGGAATTATTATCAGTTCAATTCATTTAATCAAAAACTCCCACTTCCTGTAAATCGATCAATAAAATGATAAGTCTATGATACAATCCGGTTAACCTTGTCCGAATAACAAATTCGGACAACATTCCACATACTCGACCGATTTAACATTTGTAAAATAAATTCTTCAACACTATTGTTGGAATAACAAATCCGGACAACACATGGTCGTATTCATACTTCTCCATTCAAACAAAAACTCAAACTTTACAAATTGTCTAACACTTGACAGGTTTAAGGCCAAATCGCTTATGCCTTGACCGGTTTAAGTTCAATCCGGACAATACCCATGAAGCGGTTTATTTATAAATCGCTTAACTATTAAACGGTCTAAGGCATAAATCGCCCAACCCTTGTCCGGTTTAAGGCTAACCCGCCTAACTCTTGGCCGGTTTAAGTCTAATCCGGACAACACCTCAATGGTTATGTTTTAAAATCGGATGAAAAAGCTATACAATCAATTATACAACTATATACAGTTTAAAAGCAATTTAAACCACTCACCTTGAAAAGCCTTTTGAAATCAGTCTTTGAAAAGCTTAGATTATAGTCCCGTCAACTCTTCTTGTTCTTAAATCGCTCAAAGAGAGTCTCAAAAATAGAAAAAGGGTTTCAATGGAGGCTCAACCTCCCTTTTATATTCTCCAAATAAAGAAAGTCGGCTACTACAGTCGACATCATATACATTCCTTCACACTTAATCACTTAATCACATAATCACACACATACACATGCACATACATGCATGCATATCATACATACATACATACATACATACATACATACATACATACATATATATATATATATCATACAAACTTGTGCATTCCTAAATACACATAATCTCATACATTATGCACATTTTCACATACTAACATGATCAAATGTATCAATTTATCATGCTGTTACGTAATCACATATAACAAATAATCGCATATATATTACCTCATGTGACAACCAAGATTTGGTTATCACATTCCTTCCTCATTCTCTCTTTTTGCACTCTCTTCTTCCTTGCCTCTTCCCTCTTTCTTTTTTTCTCTCTCTCCTTCTACAATCTCACTTCCTCCTCCTCTGCCTGAGGCCTTTGAGTATCCTCTATTGATCCCAGATCTCTCAATAACACTAATAATCAAGTTAAGAATAACCAAATTATAGTGTTTTTATGAACAATGTGATCAACACTCAAGAACAATGTATGAACATTTAAAGAACAATCTTGAGTGCCAATGATTTCAGTTTATTCAATATTAATATGAAACGTAAAAAGCAGCTTTTAATACAATAGGCATAACCACCTATTTATACTAGTATGCTAATTAGAAGATAACTCTCTAGTGAGATTATTTAGCTAATCTTCTACTAACAGATAGAGTTTATCTAAACTATGTATAAGTTATAAATTAAGATAAACTTGAAATCCAACTATCAACTAGTTATCTCCATGGGATGATGATTCAACCTTATCTTCATATCTTAATCGTATGCCTCTGATTGAATTGCTGAAGAAAACTCTAAGTGTTGTTGACTAGATGGGTGATAAAGATGCTCTTTCCATCGCATCTCTAGTCGATTCATCGACCGTCTGGTTGTTCTTCAGACTTGGTCAATTCTGCCTTAACGACTTCATCGGTCTTCTGGTTCTTCATCACTTATTATTCTTCATTACTTTTACACTTATAAATTATGGGGTCTAACAATCTCCCCCTAAATAATGAAAGAACAAACATAAACTAATCTATGAACAATATTGAAGAACAGAGACTAATCTAAAGAAAAGTATCAATTTCCAAAATTTCATTGGATGATGAATTCTTATAGTACTGGAAGCAAAGACATTTCAATTTAAGGCAAAAATTTTAAAACTCTATTCATGATCTACCTTGAGATATTTCCCAGAAGCGCAGTAGCAGTCTTCGATACCTGATGACTGTTGATACCTCATGAATGAGTTGTTTCCCTTCTTCATTTGGCACATGAGTTCTACCTAGTCTCTCTCTGATAACTTTCTGAAACCACTCAAGTGTATCGGTTGAATACTTGAATGCTTCAGTTAGTCTGAAATTGTTTTTCCCCGAACTCATTCTTGAAGACAAGTCCAAGCTTGGGTTGAGTTAAGACAGAAGCAGATCTCTTCTCTTGCAGGCCAGGGAAGTCTTCATTAGGTGGAGTGCAGGAGAGTCTTTTGATGCCTAAATGAAGAGCAATATGAAAATCACTCTTGGCTTGATGCTTCACCAGGGTCTCCATCGTCTTCACAATTGCTCTGTTTGCCATCCTAAATCTTATGCCTTGATCCTGTCGCTGAGTTGTGAACACATAGAGGTCGATCAAGTCATAGGGATTGAGATTGATCAAGTCATTGTCATTGAAGACGCTAACCTGACCATGGGCTCTCTCCACTATGTACACGATGTATTTTATAGCTCTGTTAGCGAAGGTCCTCATCTTTATGTCCATAACCATCCTTATCCCATCGTTTGAGAAGACAGCCTGTGGTCGTTGGGTGGTCTGTGTAACAAACCTATGGTGTAGGAGGTCGATGGATTCTGGCGATAGAATTGGAGGATTGAGAGTCAAACTTTCATCGTGATCGTGGTATAGTTACTGATGGATATTCTCCATCATAATGGCTTCCCTTGGTGGTATCTCCGGATGTCTCCTTAGCGACTCTATGTTGTCAATAATTTCGTCGACTAAGCATTGCGGAGGTTGCCTTGATGAAGAGGGAATGTCTTCTTGGACTTTGGGTGGTTCGGTTGGGGTTTGAGTTTGGGTTATGGGTTGTGTATCGGCTGGCGATGGGATGGTTTCTGGGGTTGGCTCATGGTGGGATGATTCAGGTTCATCGGGTTGTGTTTGGGCTTAAGGTTGTTGAGGTGAAGAGGGTTGGTTGTTTATTTGTTCGGGTTCATTGGGTAGGGTGATGAAGGCTTCTTTGGTGCGAGGAGTTGGTGATGGGGTTAATGGTAGGCTTGTTGTTGGTGATGTAGTGAAAGGTGTGTTGGTTTCTTTTGGTGGGGTTGATGGATTTTCATCGGTTGAGGAACTCAACACGATGGGTTCAGGTGTGGTAGCAAATGGAACATGTACATTATGTACATCTTCAGAGGGCTGAGCCTCTGGTTCCCTTGTTTGGGTTCCTTGGTTTGATGATGAAAGTGGGTTTTGTGTTTGGTGTTGGGATGATGAAGGTGCGGCGGATTCCATTGGTTGTGAAGCGATGGCCTGATTCTCCCCCTCATGAGGACCGAAACCAAGTTTATTGGGGTCTGGATCCTCATGCCTTCGTCTTTTGAGGGGGCGGCTTGATGAGCAGGAAGCCCTGGTCCTATTTTTCTTCCATAGCCGTATGTGATCGGCCAAGGTGCGCACTCAATCCTTGTTGCGCTGTAGTTCCATGGAGTGAAGAAGAGAGTTCGTTCGATCTTGCTGTTGTAAGAGACTCTTCTTCAACACGTTGGTAGGCTCCACCGACCTGGCAGCAAACTTGGCACTTATCTCATTGAAGGATGAAATTAGTGCTTTGGACAGAGCCCTGAGATCGGCTCTGGTGACAAACTCCATGCTTGATGATGAAGCGGGTGGTGGCACGGAGGTGGTGTTAGATGTGGATGGAGGTATGGGAAGGTTGGCGATGAGATTTCTCACCTCTGCAGTGAAGGAAGAGAAGGCTTCATTGAAGGATGGGCCCGCAGAGGAAGGTGGAGGAGGGGGTGGTTGGGGTATTTAGGCTATTATAGTGGATGGGAGTTGGGTTAAGGTGGTTTGATGGTGGCCATTTGGTTGGTGAGGGAGCCTAGGATTTCATCGATTGATGAAGTTGTTTGAGGTGGGGTTGGTTGAGGGTTTGGAAGATGATGTTTATCTGGGTGGTTATGGAGGCTAGGGTCTCATCGGTGGCAGTTGCCTGGGCTGTGAGGGTGGCGATGGAGTGAATGAGGAGTTGGTTTCTTTGGATGGCAAGGGAGGAGGAGGTGTTGTAGTGTTGGGTTACGGTTTGTTGCAGCATTTGGAGACGGGTTGTATTGTCTCGGGTTTGGGTTACAAGGGTGGCAAGTGATTGTTGAAGGGTGGTGATATCGATGGATGGTGGGTTTTCAACAATCTCTTGGATTATGAGTTTTATGTCTTCCAAGGACCGCTGAACTGAGTCAACAAAGGCTTGGAACTCAGCCTTTGTGACCAGATCAGCCACGGGGGTAACCCCTGCAGCAACGGATGCTGCAAGTTGAGCCTCAGCTCCAGAGGCGCCTTCATTGCTTTGTGAAAATATAGGCCGTGAAGGATTTCAATCATGTCCTTAATAGCCCTTTAGCAAGGAGCTATCTCTTGATGTTGCAACAACTTCTTCTTCTTCCTTGGCTTAAGAGGCCGGGTAAGAGAAGTAAGTGTGTTTCCCCTTCGCTAGATCAAGTATCGAAGGGGAGTTTTGTGCATGAATGGGAGATTGCTCTGAATGATCTTGGGGTTCAGCAATGTCAGAAGCAACACATGCTTCTTGGTGTATGGGTGATAGTGTCGAGCCATGAGGCGATGTGGCTTTTATGTCCGCATCGCCTCTCTGTTGGGAGAGGGGCGATGGGTGTTGTGGTTCCTCAGCTAAATCATCTCCAGAGGCCCAAAGAATGGCCTCTGGATGGCTGGTTTGTGTTGGGTTTAGACTAGGCCGTCCTTGTTCAATACCCCTTTGGCCTTGATCGCCATGGGTAGAGGTGGTGGTTGCCGTTTGAGAAAAGGGAGGGGGTATTTGTTTGTGAAGGGCCAGGGGATGCACGAGGAGAGTCATCATCATCATCATCTTCATCATCCGATGAATATGGCTCCTGTGCTCCCTCGATTGACTGAGGGGACGACTCTATTCGCTCTGGAGTAGCTGCCCTTTGTTCATGGTGCAGCAGAGAGCGTTCGTAAGTTCTTCGGATCTCATATGTCTTTGGAATGACACAGAGCATGGCTCTGGAGATTGGTTGATGGTGTATCCTTCCTTTGAGTGTGTGGGTCGATGGCCATATATCTTGAAAAGGGGAGTGAAGGGTTCCTCGGCCGGTAAGTTATGTTTCCTCATCGCATCCCCGATGAAGAGAGATAGGAAACGAGGAAACAAAACAGAAGTTAAGGGCTTGCCGGTGGCCTGAAGCTTACACTTTTTGACTACCGTGGAGTGAATCTCATTGTAGATGAGGAAGGCATAGTCAAGAGGGATGTTGAAGAAGAGTCCATACATAATCGTCATTATGTTTATGTTGCCTTGATCCATCGACCCATGCTTGCTGGTGAGTGCCCTGTTCAATATGGAAAAGTACATATTCCACATTGGCGGTAAAAACTGCCTTTTGAAGTTGGAGGCGTTGCGTAGGTCACGATTGTAACCTAGCATTTGGATGAATCAGAGTATGTCGGAGGTGGTGGGTTGGTCGGCATACTTTTCAATGCCGAGCTCTCGGCGGGTGGGAATGCACAGAACCCTAGAAACTTTTGCCCGCGAGATCTTGAGCGAGCAAATCATGTCATTTGGGGAGTCAATGTCCCCGATTATTCCATGGCTTTCAGGGTCGTACTCGGAGGTCTGCCAGTATTGTTGGACATACTTTAAAGGTATGCCATTGTCGGTTAGAGTCAAAGCTAGGAGTAGGATGCAGTTACGGAAGAATTCGATCATCACAACAAACCTGTCGTCGAACAGGGTGGTTCGAAGTTCGATGGCATGGTTGTTGGGCTTCATTGGGAGGAAGACTATGGCGCGACTGTCGGCGCCGGTGGATTGAACATGGCTATCGTTGTCGTTGGACTCGTGTGAGGCGGAGGAAGCCATTGCAAATGAACTTGCAGGTAAGTTTTTTTTTTGTCAAAGTCTGTTTGCAGGTTTTAGGAAGCGTAAAGGGTGAATGGAGGTTGAAGAAGGGTATATATAGGTGGGGGGAGGAGAACATGAAATGATTTTCTGATTATTATACTTAAATAATTATGACAGGTGAAGGCGTTGGCAAAAGGTGAGTTGATTCGGGGATCGTGAGCCGTCTTGATTGTACGTTCCGTTAATCTTGGAGGACACGTGTCAAAGCAGGGATAGGGAAGGATAATTTGAAATGGTTCATGGGGAACGAGCTATATATGGTGTCAGGCGCGTGGGAGGATGACGTATGTATATGGTGTCAGGCGCGTGGGAGTATGACGTTTGGTTTATTTGGAGTAATTAAAAATTATTCCAAATAATATCTCTTGAAATATTAATCCAAAAACAATTTATATTTAAAATTCCATCTAATTGTAAGATTAATACTAATTACAAAGTTTTGGTCTTCTAAAAACTTATGTTGTATAGTTTTTAGTCACAAAAGCTGCAATTTTGTATAATCTTAAAAATTTTGCAATTAAAGATGGGTTTTTGAAGAAAAAAAAAATTGTCATGAAACCAGAGGAGCTCTGGTTGAACATAACCTTTTTGATGGGGAACCAGAGGTGCTCTAGTTGATCATTTCATCGATGAAATGTTGGATTGCATGATAAAGAGGCTTTGGATGACAAACCAGASGCTCTGTATAAGCATGGGCAATCCATTATGTAGAACCAGAGGGGCTCTGGTTATGTACACATGGTGTATTATGTAGCATTCAAGTGTCCAGAGCCTCTGGATAGTAGAACCAGAGGCTCTGGTATGGAAAATGCATATTTATGCAACGGAGATTCAAGAAGAATGAATAGCTCCCCTTCAAATGATGCATGTAGATAAGATTTGAGTGTTGTAAAACTCCCCCTATAAATAATAACCATGTGGCTTGAGGTGACCAAAGGCTCTGATCTATACAACTAGAGGCTCTGGTTATGAATGAAGATGAAAAGATGAATGAAAAAAAGTCTAAGTATGCAAATGGATGTGCATATGAATGGGTCTTTGAGAGTAGAGGGCTCTGGTTCCAAAGACAATGAATCTAGAGGCTTTGGTCTTTAGAACCAGAGGCTCTGGTTACAAAGGCGATGAAAAGAAGTATGAAAATATGGTTAAGTGTATGTAAGTGAGAAAAAGGGGAGAGGACTCTTTGGGTCCACAGGGGCTCTGGTTACAAAGAGTATTGTGTGTCCAGAATGATCAATCTTCAAGTAATCTATAATTCATCAATGGCAGAATCTCAGATCTAACATTCAAGAACACATATGATATTTGAGAGAGAAAGTCAAACTTCAAGACTTGGTCAAACCTTCTTTACGTATATTGAATCTTACAATTAAGCTCTCTTACAAGATTACAAAAGACATTACCCTATTTATAGGGACAAACCTCTAAACACAAGTCAAAGTCAAACCTGCCTAATAAAAGTCAAACACGATGACTTTTACAAATATAGACAATATTTAACTTTCAAGACGAATACAATTTAATACTTATTTTCAGTCCTAACAAGTATGAATCCAGAGGCTCTAGTCTTTAGAACTAGAGGCTCTGGTTGTCTTGGATATGCTATTAAAGATGAATGAAAGGTGAATTTAGCATGCCAAGCCTTATTTGGAAACTAGAGGTCTCTGGTTGCAAAGAACATGGAAACCAGAGGATCTGGTCTTTAGAACCTCTGGTTACAAAAATGATGTTATGCGATGGAGTCCGAAAGGACTCTGTTGTCAAAGGATGAGAATCCAGAAGCTCTGGTCTATAGGACCAGAGGCTCTGTTCTCAAAGAGAGAGACTCCAGAGGCTCTAGTCTTTAGAACCAGAGGCTCTGGTTGCGAAGGTAATATTTAGTGAATTAAAGCTAAGTATTTTCTTTGGACCAGAGGTCTCTGGTTCCAAAGGCGATGAAAAACTTTGAGCCATATTAAAAGGTTTCTTCATGGCCAGAGGCTCTGGTCTTTTGAACCAGAGACGCTGGTTTGGAGTACTTATTGATTATGGCTTATTGCTATGTATCACTTGTAGGCATAACCATGAGATATTGAGAATCTCTGATTTAAGAACTTTTATTGCCTTTAAGTGGTGAGATTCAACATACCCATCTTGCTGACTAGGAATAAAAATCTTTTCTCATCAAGAGTTTTTGTGAGAATATCAGCAAAGTTGAATCTCAGTGGAAACAAAGTACATTTCTATATTACCTTTTTCAATATTGTTTTTCAGAAAATGGTACCTTACCTCGATGTGCTTGGTCTTGGAATGTTGCACTGGGTTTGCAGAGATTGCTATAGCACTCTTGGACTCATAGAGGATGGGAATTTTGTCATAATGGAATCCATAGTCCTTAAGCTGAGTCTTCATCCAGAGAACTTGTGAACAACAACTAGCAACAGCAACATATTCTGCTTCTGCTGTAGAGGTTGAGACACAGTTTTGTTGTCTGGATGTCCAACTGACCAGCTTGTCCCCAAAGACTTGATAACTTCCGGATGTGCTCTTTATACCAAGCTTGCAACCTGTATGATCTGCGTCTGTGTAGGCTATTAGATCAAAGCCAGAGTTCTTTGGATACCAGAGACCCAATGAAGGAGTTCCCTTGAGGTATCGAAAGATCCTCTTGACTGTAGAGAGATGAGATTCTTTAGGATTTGATTGATATCTTGCACAAAGACATGTAGAAAAATAATGTCTGGTCTACTAGCAGTTAGAACCAAGAGTGATCCAATCATGCCTCTGTAGGTTGTTACATCCAGAGGTTTGCTTGATGAATCAGCAAATAACTTAGCTCCTGTAGCCATAGGTGTTCTCATCGATGATAAATTTGAGAGGGAGTATTTCTTCAGAAGGTCAGTTACATACTTGGACTGATTGATGAAAATTCCTTCTGAAGCTTGTTTTATTTGAAGACCAAGGAAGAAACTTAGTTCTCCCATCATGCTCATCTCAAATTTGCTTTTCATCAATTATTAGAATTTTTTGGAATGTGTTGCATTTGTAGAACCAAATATGATGTCGTCCACATATATTTGAACAAGTAAGATATCACCTTTGTGCTTTTTGAGAAAGAGGGTTGTATCGATTGTACCTTTTTCGAATTCATTGTTGATCAGAAAGGTGGATAGTGTTTCAAACCAAGCCCTGGGTGCTTGCTTCAGCCCATAGAGAGCTTTGTCTAGAAAGTAGACGTAATCTGGATGTTTTGGATCTTCAAACCCAGGGGGCTGCTGTACCTATACTTCCTATTGAAGTTTACTGTTTAGGAAGGCGGACTTGACATCCATCTGAGAAACCTTGAAGCCTTTGTGAGCTGCATATGCTAGGAATATCCGGATGGCCTCAAGTCTTGCGATGGGAGCAAATGTTTCATCGTAGTCTATCCCTTCTTCCTGATAGTAGCCCTTGGCAACAAGCCTGGCTTTGTTCCTTATGACTATGCCATCTTCATCTTTCTTGTTCATGAAGACCCAATAGGTTCCTATGGCCGTCTTCTCTTTAGGTAGAGGCATAAGGGACCATATTTTGTTTTTTTCTAACTGGAGTAATTTTTATTGCATCGCATCTATCTAGTTTGAGTCTTGTAGGGCTTCTAAAATTTTCTTTGGTTCTATCATACTCAGAAAGTTGGCGAAGAGACATTCATTGGAAGTGGCAGATCTCGTCTTGACACAGATATTGGATCACCAATGACTTGGTGGTGTGGGTGATCTTTTGTCCATTTGGTGCTTGATTGGGGTTCTGGAGCAACAGGATGCAGTTCTTCATCGACTGATGGGACTGCTTGCTCCCCCTCGAAGAGATCATCTCCAGAGTTAGACGCTGGTTCTTGATCTTGATCTGAAGACACAGAAGAAGTATAAGATGAAGTAACATGAGTTTCAGTAAGAGGTGTACCTTTAGCATTGTAGACTTCATGTTCATCATCGGTGCTGGAGATAGATTTTGCATTTTGTGCAAGTCTAGAGATTACTTCTTCGTCGAAGATGTCTTCAAATAATTGAGCTAACTCTGATTCATTGGGTTTGCCAAGTGATGAATCAGATGCTCTCCTTTGAAGTCCGAGTCCTGAACTATTGTGTTCAGAAGTCATTGTTGTGGAATCATCAAAGGACACATTGATGCTTTCGATGATGTCACAGCCCATTAAAGCAGAAACACGAGATGTAACAGGTAAGCGAGTCACAGCAGCAGATAATAACTAACACCATTCAAGTTTTATAAAATTTGAATTTAACATCCATAACCAAGTTGGAGTTAGAATAATTCTTTACAAAAGATACAAAATGAACTTAATCGGTGTCATCACATATATGCTCCAAAAGCTTCATTTCTTACCTATTTCCTGAAAAGCATGAAACATAAAACAACGTCAACTACAAAGAGTTGGTGAGTTCACAGGTTTCATATGCACAAAAATATTTACAATGCAAAAATCAATTCTTGCAAACTAATACATAAACTTGCACACGATAAATGTAAATCTATAGCGATGTTTAAAACTTGAGATGCTACTGAGTCTTTCCTGACGAATGTGCCCCATTATTTTACGAACTACCATAAAGTGGCCCGCACTCGCTTAGGTACCACGGTTCGTATAAGTACTACTTCAGCGGTGGTCCATTCGCACACATGTGTAGACTATTAAACATAGGTAATGTGCACCCGTTTTTGGGTGGGACTGTCAACATAATAGCGGCTATCCACAACTACCACGGCCCGGAAACGTGCCTGAGTTAACTAGTAGCGTTTACGGGAGGGGACTTTTTAAAACATATCCTCTCAAGTACATCAATTTACCATTTATAACATAGTGCAATACAGTCAATTTTTCTTGACTTCAACAAATCTTGACTAAACAGTTCTTTAGTCCAACAGTTTTACAATAAACAATATAGTGTGCATAACTTCATGCTTTTCCCCCAGTTTAAATAAACAAAAAATAGTAAAAGTGGGGCCGTGAATACTCACAAGTTTGCTAATGAATATCCAAGAACTTGATAACGTTTGATGCGCTAAACGTCCGCCCTAACCTTCCTAAACAATTCGAAATCCAATAATTAGAGCACCTATCGGGTCTCGATAAAGATAAAGTCAAATTATATCTTATGTAATGCCAATGAGATTTATGAATTAAAGTTGATACTTATATCGTTTGCTCTAAAAATAGTCCAGAAATTATACATTTTAAAATCAAAGTCCTTTGCACATAAAGCTGCCATTTGGACAGAATGTAAATTTTGTTTCTGGAATTTTTGGTCTCACAAATCACTGTCAAAAGGAACCTTCCATAAGTCATTTTGTGTCCAAATTTTTATACCATCAATAACATTGAGTTAAACAGATTTTTCCAAAATATCAAGAATTTTGGATGGTTTTAAGGCACTCATCATTACCCTACCACTTTGAGTGTCGCAGTCCCTAAGACATATTGCACACTCGTCGAGTGACAGCTATTTGGGGAGTCTAAACTCATTATTTTTCAGTGATGTTAACTTTATTTTAAAGATAACACATAAGTATAACTTCCAAAAAAAGAATCACCCATTTTTATTGAGTTTTGAAGGAGATAAGACCGTTTTAAAATGCATGCAAGATTCTGTCAGCAATGCTCTTTTTGCACCATAATCTTGTATCAAGAAATTGAAGGCTCAAAACGTAATATTTTTTAGTGAGACCAGTTGCATTAGAAAGATAACTCATTAAAATAAGTTCTAGAAGAACAATAAACCATTTTGGAGGAATAACCAGAGATATATGGTCGTCCAAATTAGGTTTTACCTACTGTCAAGTGTGCTGTTGCACACTTATTTTGTTCTAAATATTTGAAGGTTCAAAACTTACTCTTTTTATGTGATTCCAGTGGGGATAGAACCCTAACTCACTGAACTTCATTTTAAAAAAAGAAACGTAGCATTTGGACTATTATTTTTGGGAGAAATGGGCGGCATAACTACTAGGTAGTAATCTGCCAGCTCCAAACAACCCCTTTTTTTGGTCAAAAACCCACATGGAAGCACTTTTACCAACTTTTATTGAGTTCTAATGTTTGTAGATCATAGATTAACATCATTTTGAGGACATTTTCATGTCATTGATGTATAATCTCTCATCTTAGATTCTCCAGAAAGTTTATAAAAAGGAGAAAGAAGAAAAGTGTAGAAGATAAGAAATCATATCGAAAGGATAAAGCCACTAGTCCCTTGCCTTTTGCTTGCAGCTTCTTGAAGTTTTGATTGTTCTTCAAGATGATGGAATTTGAAGGGTTTTGGGGAGTGATTTCGGTTGGAGTGGAAGATGAAATGAAGATTTCAAAAGAAATGAGGTTTTTATATGTGTTTTAAATGTGAATAAAAGAGTCGGCCTCTTAAGGACCAAGTCCATAACAATACAATTTTTCTTTTTCTTTTAAACAAAATAAAGCTCATTTGAATTATAACAAAAGTACATTTTATTGAAATATTGATTAAATCGAAGTTCCATATTTTTGGTAAAATTATTTGGACATTCAAATGAGATATTTTAATTTGGACTTTATAATATCAACTTTATTATATTTGGAGAATATTTTTAATGTATTTGGCATTACATATGTTAACTTTATCAGTTACCCGTCGAAACAAGGTTTTCTTAACTATATTTTGGGAACTAAGCCAGATGAATTCTAATCAACATGACTAGATCCTAATAAAATATAATTCTAAATATAGAAACCCTACAAAGGTGCTAACCTGAAGCTACAAAAATGACGGATGTCACAGTCTCCCCATGCCGGAAGAATTTCGTCCCGAAATTTTACTCGTCAGATCCTAGTTTAAGACTCGTTTGAGAACAAGTGGGGATACTTGCTTTTCATAAAATCTTCTCTTTCCCACATGTACTCCGGTCCATGCCTCGAAGTCCAATGAACTTTTATAATTGGGATCTTGCTACGCCTCAACTGCTTGACTTCTTTATTCATGATTTCTATTGGTTTTTCAACGAAGCGTAGATGATCATTAATTTATACATCTTCCAATGGTATGACCAGTGTTTCATCAGTTAAGCACTTTTTGAGGTTTGATACATGAAATGTATCATGAATAACGCTTAACTCTTGTGGCAAATAACCTATATGCCACTGCTCCAATTCTCTCAGATACTTCAAATGGACCAATATATCAGGGACCCAATTTTCCTCTTTCCCAAAACCCATTACTCCTTTCCATGGTGAAACTTTTAAGAGTACTTTATCTCCTTTTTGAAACTCTAATGGTCTCCTCCGATTATCAGCATAACTTTTCTGGCGATATCTTGCCGCCTTGAGTCGATCCTTGATAATTATAATTCTGTCGGTAGTCTCTTGGATAATATAAGGTCTAGTTAACTGCCGATCGCCAATTTCTAGCCAACTGAGTGGAGATCTGCACTTGCGTCTATATAATGCTTCATAAGGCGCACACTGAATACTGGCATGATAGTTGTTATTGTACGCAAATTCAACTAACGGAAGGTGTGTATCCCAATTTCCGTGTACCCAACCCTCCTTGAAGTGATTGCCAAAATCTTGACGTAAATCGACTGTCTCTATCTGAGAGGATGGAAAGAGGTACTCCATGCTGGGTAATGATTTCATTTATGTAAATTTGTGCCAGCTTCTCCGTCTTATAATCTTCTCGGATCAGTAAGAAATGAGCAGATTTCGTCAGTGGATCTACAATTACCCAAATAGCATCATGCCCTTTCCTAGTCCTGGACAACTTAGTTATGAAGTCCATTGATATTTGTTCCCACTTTCATTGGGGAATCTGGGGTTGTTGAAGTAGACCGGATGGTTTTTGGTGTTCAGCCTTGACCATTGCACAAGTTAAACACTTTCTTACATACAGTGCAATGGTTTTCTTCATTCTAGGCCACCAATAGTGTTCCTTAAGATCCTTATACATCTTATCCGCTCCTGGGTGGACTGAGTATTTTGATCGATGGGCTTCATCCAAAATTATGGATTTAAGATTGCCAATCTTAGGTATCCAAACCTTGTCTCCCAAATAATACACTCCATCTGATTTCAGTTGAAACTTAGTCTCTTTGTGGTGTAGGGTCTCATTCTTCCAATTCTCCTTCTTTAATGCTTCCTTTTGATCCTTGAAATTTGTGCCTTCAGATTTGTGTTTACTATTGCTCCCAAAGCCCTCACCCTTGTTGGTTTCACTCTTTCCTTCCTACTTAGAGCATCGGCTACCACATTTGCTTTGTCGGGATGGTACATAATTTCACAGTCGTAATCACTAAGTAGTTCAACCCATCTTCTTTGTCTCATATTTAACATCTTCTAGTTGAGGATGTGTTGAAGGATTTTGTGATCAGTGAACACAGTGCACTTGGTACCATAAAGGTAGTGTCTCCAAATCTTAAGTGCAAATACTATGGCTCCCAATTGTAGCTCATGCGTTGTATAGTTCTTCTCGTGCACTTTGAGTTGCCTTGAGGTATATGCAATGGCCTTATCTTTTTGCATTAGTATGCATCCTAATCCTTGATGTGATGTGTCACAATATACCACAAAGTTTTCCGAACCTCCTAGTAATGATAAAATAGGTGCATTACATAGTTTATTCTTAAGAGTCTTGAATGCCTCTTATTGTTTTTCTCCCCAAACAAACTTCTTGTCTTTTTGAGTTAAAGTTGTGAGTGGTTGCGCAATTTTTGAAAAATTCACAATGAATCGCTGATAGTAGCCTGTCAAACCAAGAAATTGATGAATTTATGTCAGGGTTCTTGGGGCTTCCCATTTCTTAAAGGCCTTAATCTTTGCAGGATCTACCTGAATCCCATTTTCATTAACCACGTGACCAAGAAATTGTACTTCACGAATCCAGAATTCGCGTTTGGAGAACTTTGCATACAATTTCTAGTCCCTAAGTAGTTTTAATATCAATCTTAAGTGTTGCTCATGATCCTTCTTACTTCATGAATAAATTAGTATGTCATTTATGAAGACGATTACAAATTTATCCAAGTATGGTCTGCAAACCCTATTCATCAGATTCATAAAGACCGCTGGTGCATTGCTTAACCCGAATGGCATAACCAAAAATTCGTAATGACCGTACTGGGTCCTAAATGCCGTTTTGGGGGTGTCCTCTTCTCGAATTCTCAGTTGATGATATCCAAATCGTAGATCGATCTTTGAAAAGTATACATCACCTTGAAGTTGAATGAACAAGTCATCGATTCTAGGAAGAGGGCATCTATTCTTGATGGTCAACTTATTAAGTTCCCTATAATCAATGCACATTCGCATTGACCCATATTTTTTTTTAAGAATAGAACCGGTGCACCCCATGGTCAGAAACTAGGTCTTATGAATCTTTTATCCAATAATTCTTAGAGTTGACTTGACAATTCTTGCATTTCTGTTGGGGCCAATCAATATGGTACTTTTGCCACTGGGGCAGCTCCAGGAATTAAGTCGATACCGAATTCGACTTGTCTTGGCGGGGGTAGTCCTGGTAAATCCTTAGGAAATACTTCAGGAAACTCCCGAACCACAGGGAAACTTCAATACATCTTTCTTTGACCTTCTTATCTATAACGTGTGCCAAAAATGCAACATAATTCTTCTTTAAGTACTTCCGCATCTTCATGCATGATACTATCTTAATTTTCCTATCTGACTCGTCTCCTTGAATTATAATTGCTTCACCTCCTTCTTGAGGAATTCGGATAATCTTTTCCGAACAAACTATTTCAGCTCGATTTTTGGATAGCCAATCCATGCCTATTACTATATCAAAACTTCCTAACTCAATCGGAACAAGGTCTATGCTAAAATCCTTGTTGGCTAAACTTAGAGTGCAGTCCATGATTATATCTCTAGCCTTAATTTCTTGACCATTGGCAAATTCTATTATATAAACTTCTTTCAACCTTTGGGGCTTTAAGTTATCTTTAGCTTAAAATATAATGATACAAAACTTCTATCTGCTCCTGAATCAAATAATACCGATGCAAATTCATTATTCAAGAGAAATGTACCTGTAACCACATTGGGATCATGCCTAGCTTCCTTTGCTCCAATCTCAAATGCTCGGCCCCGTGCATGACTTTCTGGGTTTCCTTGATTGGCTGATCGGGCTTGGTTAGCATTTGTTCCTTGTTTTATATTTGGGCAAACGTTTCTTATATGGTCTGGACTCCCACAATCAAAACACAATCGCTTTCGGCAATCCTTTGTGGAATGACCCTTTCTGTGGCATCTTTGATAAATGCTGCAATTCCCCTAGTGCGGATATTTGCATTTCTTGCACTTAGGCTTGCTTCCTTGGTTTACCACCTGGGTCTGAACCCCAAAATTTCCTACTACTTTCCTATTCTTGTCAAATCATCCCCCAGATCTTTGGTTCCCATTTTCTTCCATCTTTCTCTTTCCTTTGGTGAATTCTCTGGACCGAACAACATTATTTGTGAGCTTGGTAGCAATGTCTATTGCCTCCTGAGGGGTCTTTGGGTTTGCTGAGCTGATATTTCCTCGAATCTTTGGAGACAATCCCCAAATATATCTCTCAATTCGAACTACCTCAGGTGTCACCAGATGTGGCACCAAATTTGCTAACTCATGGAATCGAGCAGTATATGCAGCTATGTTTTCCCCTTTCATCTCATGGTTCCATAATTCCCTTTCCAACTTTTGGAGTTCACTTCTTGGACAATATTCGTCCTTAAGTAGTTTCTTGAACTCCTCCCATGAAAGTTGGTTGGCCGTTTCCTGACCCCTAGTCTAAACTAATGTGTTCCACCATGTCCGTGCTCGGCCTTGCAGTAAGCATGCAACATATTCTACCTTATTTGCTTCAGTGCGTTTACTAATATGGAGGACAGATTCCATACTCTCAATCCAGGTTAATAATCCTACGGCTCCCTCTRTTCCATGGAATTCTTTTGGGTTGCAGGATCTGAAGGACTTATAGGTGCATTCCCTGGGTGTTCTAGGCTCAGCATTGGTTGGTTGGTTAGCGTTCAGTCCTACCGCTACCTGGCTGACAATGTCGGGGAGTGCGGCCAAGAGTTGTTCTAACACAAGTCGTGTAACTTCAGGGTTTTCTCTTCTTGGCAACATTTTCTAAGGCCTAAGTCAGAAGGAAATTTCATCATTTTCATGGCAATATCATTGATAATAACTTCTAGTCATTTAAATGATGCAAAGGATATTCATCTTGTGGATAACATTCAAGCATTTACATAATCGAACAGAATAATTTTATATTCAACCATGGTTTGACGTAGATAAGCATTTCTCAAAAGACGTCATAAGTTCATAGTTGTTTACAACCCACCAAAACAAGATCTTAGGTTTCAATGCAAAAAAGTAAATATTCTATCACTAGATATCATTTCTAGAGCAACATCCAACCGATCAACATTCCTAGCATCAGCATCATCATCCCACTCACTTGTACAATCTCTTAATCTCCCGTCTAGCAGCGATGATGGCATCCGAGGTTCTCATCATACGTTGGTGGTGCATTTCCATAACATCGGATAGGTTGTTCAAAATGTGGTGGTGATATCCCAGCCGGGTCTTGTGAGTTTGAGTCTCTAATGCGATTCTCTGCACCCACTCTCGTTCAGCTAGGTTCATGCCCTGAGTGTAAGATACAGGTACTCCTGTCACTATCTGAGAGGTCCTGCTCCCATGCTGTGGTTGGGATGACTCCCCTCTAACTCTAGTGGAATTATCAAAAGTCACCCGCCGAGGTAGTGGAACACTTATCCTAGACGTGACTCTAATCCTTGGACCATGAAAGGTTTGAGGTGGAATATCGGGCACTAGCTCCGATGGGGGCAATATGGATGCAGGTGATGAAGCAGGTGTCTCTCTTGTCGCTGTGTCCTCATGCTCATATGGGTCTACCTCTTCATTGATGGATGAGTTCCTTCTAGATCGGCTAACCACATAACCGGATTCGTCTGTCGAATATTCGTTAGGGGCAGATGATGACATAGTGATATGCGATATTAACAATCTTAATTACGAAATGTACTATCTATAAGTGCTTAGTGTTATAACAAAAGCTTCTAAGCAAGGCTAATGGTGGCAATCAAGTTAGAGCCTCTGGATAGCCAAAGTCTCTGGTTGCATTACCAGAGCCTCTAGTTGCATTACCAGAGGCTCTGGTTGTATTACCAGACTTAGAAAATTTTTGGGTTCTAGTTCATCGGTCCTCTGGTTCAACTTACATACTTAAAAAAGTAATGGATTTCTCGTCCATCGGTCCTCTGGTTCCACATACATATTTAGCAAACCAATTGAATTCTATTTCATCGGCCGCTGGTTCAACATTCATACTTAGAAAAATAATGGATTTCTCGTCCATCGGTCCTCTGGTTCCACATACATACTTAGCAAACCAATGGAATTCTANGCTGGTTCAACATCCATACTTAGAAAAATAATGGATTTCTCGTCCATCGGTTCTCTGGTTCCACATACATACTTAGCAAACCTATGCAATATAAGGATTTTCTAATCCATCGCCTCTGTTCCCTCTAACCAACGCTTCTGGTTCAACATGGACACTTAGCAATATAAGGAGGTTCTAATCCATCGCCTCTGGTCCTTCTAACCAGCGCTTCTGGTTCAACATGGACACTTAGCAATATAAGGAATTTCTAATCCATCGCCTCTGGTCCTTTTAACCAGCGCTTCTGGTTCAACATGGACACTTAGCAATATAAGGAATTTCTAATCCATCGCTTCTGGTCCTTCTAACCAGCGCTTCTGGTCCAACATGGACACTTAGGAATATAAGGAATTTCTAATTCATCGCCTCTGGTTGGTCTAGAGCAATGGATATTCATAATTTATGCAAACACACACATAATCATGCTTATCACAACAATTTCTTAATTGGACATATCTTTAATGCAACCGAATAAGTTCTTCTATTATATGAAAATTAAACATAGGTGATCAGGCATTGTTTAATTGACATATAATAATGTGACACGCTTTGTATATATATATATATATATATATATGTAACTTTTTAAATCACTTGAAAACTATTTTGAAAATATTTGGTTATAGTTTGTGGTTTTTAAGGAAAAAAACGGTCTTTTCTATAACTAAGGCTCTGATACAAAATCTGTCATACCCCGTTAAAGCGGAAACACGAGATATAACAGGTAAGCGAGTCACAACAGCAGATAATAAATAACACCATTCAAGTTTTACAAAATTCGAATTTAACATCCATAACCAAGTTGGAGTTAGAATAATTCTTTACAAAAGATACAAAATGAACTTAATCGGTGTCGTCACATATATGCTCCAAAAACTTCATTTCTTACATATTTCTTGAAAAACATGAAACATAAAACAACGTCAACTACAAAGAGTTGGTGAGTTCACGGTTTTTCATATGCACAAAAATATTTACAATGCATAAATCAATTCTTGCAAACTAATACATAAACTTGCACACGATAAATGTAAATCTATAACGATGTTCAAAACTTGAGACGCTACTGAGCCTTTCCTGAACAATGTGCCCCATTATTTTAAGAACTACCATAATGTGGCCTGCGCTCACTTAGGTACCACGTTTCGTATCAGTACTACTTTAGCGGTGGCCCGTTTGTACACATGAGTAGACTACTAAACATAAGTAATGTGCACCCGTTTTTGGGTGGGAGTGTCAACACAATAGCGGCTATCCACAATTACCACGGCTCGGGTACGTGCCCGAGTTAACTAGTAGCGTTTACGGGAGGGGACTTTTTAAAACATATCCTCTCAAGTACATCAATTTACCATTTATACCATAGTGCAATACAGTCAATTTTTCATGACTTCAACAAATCTTGACTAAACAGTTCTTTAGTCCAACAATTTTACAATAAACAGTATAATTTGGATAACTTCATGCTTTTCCCCCAGTTTAAATAAACAAAAAGCGGTAAAAGTAGGGCCGTTAATACTCACAAGTTTGCTGATGAATATCAAAGAACTTGATGATGTTTGAAGCGCTAAACGTCCACCCTAACCTTCCTAAACAATCCGAAATCCAATAATTAGATCACCTATCGGGTCTCGATAAAGATAAAGTCAAATTATATCTTATGTAATGCCAATGAGTTTTTATGAATTAAAGTTGATACTTTTATCATTTGCTCTAAAAATAGTCCAAAAATTATACATTTTACAATCGAAGTCCTTTGCACATAAAGCTGCCATTTGGACAGAATGTAAATTCTGTTTCTGGAATTTTTGGTTTCACAAATCACTGTCAAAAGGAACCTTTCATAAGTCATTGTGTGTCCAAAATTTTATACCATCAATAAAAGTGAGTTAAACATATTTTTCCCAAAAATCAAAAACTTTGGATGGTTTTGTAAAATGATATAAAAAATAAAATGATACCAATTGATGAGTCCAGATTTCATACAAACATGATATAATCTTCATAGATCATAATGAACATAAAGGTAGAAAGATGATTGTCAAGAAGATGATTAGATTGAGAGAGAGAATATTACAGCACTAATCTTGATCAATCTGCTAATGACGATTGTTAATTACAATTACAAGGAAATCACTATTTATACTAGGAAATTGTAAAGGCTAAACTATTACAAAAACAACTATACTAAGGAGAAACTTGAATACAACATTAAAGCACTAACTTGAACCCAACACACACTGTTCGAGTGACGGCCATTTTGGGGGGTCTAAACTCATCATGTTTCAGTGATTTTAACTTTATTTTAAAGCTAACACATAAGCATAACTTCCAGAAAAAGAATCACCCATTTTTATTGAGTTTGGAAGGAGATAAGACCGTTTTAAAATGCATGAAAGATTCTATCACCAATGCTCTTTTTGCACCATAATCTTGTATCAAGAACATGAAGGCTATAAACGTTATATTTTTTAGTAAGACCAGTTGCATTAGAAAGATAACTCATTAAAATAAGTTCCAGAAGAAAAATAACTCATTTTGGAGGAATAACCAGAGATAAATGATCGTTCAAATTAGGTTTTACCAACTGTCAAGTGTGCTGTTGCACACTTATTTTGTTCTAAACATTTGAAGGTTCAAAACTTACTCTTTTTATATGATTCCAGTGGGGATAGAACCCTAACTTACTGAACTTTATTTTAACAAATGAAACGTAGCATTGGACTATTATTTTTGGGAGAAACGGGCGGCATAACTACTAGGTAATAATTTGTCAGCTCCAAACAACCCCTTTTTTTGTTAAAAACCCACATGCAAGCACTTTTACCAACTTTTCTTGAGTTCTAATTGATGGATCTTAAATTCAGCTTTGATATTGATCTAATACTCTGAATGAACACTAAGACGATTAAAGTGCAGCGGAAACAATAATAAGAACAGAATAGAATAAATAAATCAAGAACACACAGTCAAGATGAGGAAGAAGATGAACACAGGAGAATTGCTTCAAAGGTTTTTCAATTCATTCAATTGAAAATATTGACGATTACAATACAGG
>NC_037544.1:20847764-20850575 GCF_001531365.2 Cynara cardunculus var. scolymus | reverse complement strand
GGTCAACTCATCATAGCCTCTGACGCTTCTATCAGAGGCTCTGTGGGTCTGAACTGAGCAAGTACTCATCTCTCTAAGGATTTTCAAACTGTTTAGGTAAATAAWGGTGTAACATGTTAGAAGGCCCCGCACATATCACAGAGGCTCTATCACCCTTAGGCCTCTGACATAATTCTCTTCTATAGTTTTGTATTATTGATATGGTGCGCGTGGTTCTGTGGATAATGGTTAAAGTTTATCACGCACGTGTCAAATACGGGGGCGCACGTCATCAATCGTGCGTCTTCCCAACACCACGTGTCATATTTTGATTCGTCCTTCCAAAAAGCCACTCATCACGCCTCTTCACCTATTAAACGGTTCCCATTCAAAATCCATCACTATAAATACCCCTTCCCCCCAAAACATAAACCTTTACATTACTCCTTACTCCGACGAACGTCAAGCTTTCCGACCAAACCTGCAACTATGTCTTCAAGCTCTTCCGCATCCGTTCAATCTGTGAATAACTCAAGAGACAACGAGGTAAATCAATCACAGGCACTCACCTCTCATGCCCTATCATTTTTCCAAAATCGATATGAAAGAGTGGTCCTGGTAAAGAAACCCAACAACTATTTTTTCGCTCCTTCTCCATCTGGCTTTCCTGAATTCACCTATCCTCTCATTGAAATCCTTCGCAACCATCCTTTATACTATGCTCTCTCAGCAACTAAACCTACCCAAAACATATATTACCCAATATTTACTCAGTTCTTATATTACTACCCTCGATAATTCTGGTTTAAGCATAGTAGGTTATGCTTCACACCCTACTGTAAAATCTCTTATTCCAATGGAATTGAATGTCACCTCCCTGTGCACAGCCCTGCACCTTCCTTCCTTGGCAAATCGGAATTTGGATACCTTTGCTCCATCACCAACAGACACCGAATTAATTGAGTTTCTTGAATTTCACTCCTATACTGCAAAGACTAAAATTGTAAAAAGGACTGAATTCAAAAGGAAAGGCCTTCCCCCAATTTGGAACATTCTGTTTTCGATAGTGAATTGCTGTCTCACAGGAAAGGTCGGCAGCCATGACCAAGCCTCACACRCCATGCTTTCCATTGTATATGGAATCTACTTCAATCTGTCCCTTGATTACGCACAACTCATCTTTGAAGACATGGTGGGATTAATCAAAAAGAAGTGTGCTACTCAGAGGGGTAAGAAATCAAAAGTGAAGGCACAAAAGAAAGCCAAAGAGGACCTCAATCATCCAAATCTTATCCTACAGAGGTTCTTTGGTTTGGTCTTTGGCGACATGATAGTAGAGAAGCTGCCCTCTGCAGAGCCAAATGCGCGACTGTATCCAATGAAGGAGTTCCACCCCACAGAGCATGAGCTAGGGTACAGAAGCCCAAGGCCTCTATCAAAAGCCATGCTCAAATACCTTAGCAGAGGAGATAGGAAAGAGTATAGACGTGGATACAGGAGGTCAGAGCCGGTCCCTGAAACCCCTCCAAGCTTAGGTATCCCCTTAGGAGAGAGAGTGCAAAAAATGAGGGTTGAGGGAAGAAGGGAGGAGCCAGCAGAGGCTAGAGAGCTGAGTGAGGATAGACCAAAGGTAGTAAGTCCCCCACAAAAACAAAAGAAGACAAAGAAGACTCAGAAGGATGTTGACTCTTCTGAGAAAAAGAAAGGGAAGAAGAGACCCGCAGAAGAAGAGGGTCCAAGCAGTCCTCTGCAAAAGCCGAAAAAGAAGAAATCAAAGAAGGCCCAACCCGCAGAGGTTGAGGTCACAGACGCTGTACTCCAAGAAAGCCTCGCAGAGGCTGCTCCAAAGCGCAGAAGGTTGCGTAAGGTTATTCACAAAAAGTCCCCAACAGAGAAGATACACGATGTAATCTTCCACATCCAACAAGAGTTTAAAGCGCCCACAGAAGTAGCGGATTTGGGGACAGAAGTCGTTCTAGACAACGAAGAAGAAGAATTGGAGTTAGGTGAAGGAGAAAAAGATGCCGAAGGCATACACCCAAGCCCCCCTCCTAGTGCAACCCACATTTCTAAGGACCCTGTTCTAGAGGGAACCCCTATTGAAAAAAGCATGCACACACTGAGCCCTAAACCAGCAAACCTCGCAGAGGACATTCTTTCATCCTCTGTCGAATGCACAGTCCAGGAACCACAGTCTACTCCAACATCCTCTCAAAAGGATGCTGGTTTTACAATAAGAGTCTATTCGCCCAAGGACTCGTCACAACCCAGAGAGGCATCCGTTGCCCCTCCACACTTGAGTGAACAACCAAGTTATGCTTCAAAGGCATACGAGAGATTCACAGAGACTGCGGGTCTAGAACGCCCAAAGTCTCCACTCGATCCCTCTGCCGAGTTAGGCTCTGAATCTACTAGGCACGACATTGATTGAACACTGGTAGGCTCTCTAATTGGAGATGTTCGAGGATCCGGTGGAAGTCCCTGAGCTGACATCGACAAACCAGTCACTGAGGGCACCTTACACTCCGAGGCTACTAGGTCACCATGTGTTAGTGATCTAGGTTCCCCGAGTACTTATGTAACGAAGGGGGAGTTACAAACCTTTGCCACAGAGGTATTCTAGAGATTGGATGAGTTGAAAAGCTTATTCACCTCCCAACCGGCGACAGAGGCTCTTGCACCGCTAACAGAGGCTCTGAAGGAGTTGACTTCCACAACTTCTGAGCTCAAGGCGACTGTATCAGCCCTTCAGAGCTCTGTCCTCAACATAGACAACCTCACAGAAGCTTTCAACGCCTTGTCTCTCAACCATTCTTCAATCCAAAAGCTCAA
>NC_037544.1:20846474-20847596 GCF_001531365.2 Cynara cardunculus var. scolymus | reverse complement strand
CAGAGAGCTAGACGCAATGGTTGAAGCCCTTGGAGAGACCGTGCGGAAATACACCGACCAACTCCTCAAGGAAGCCCGAGCAAGCAATGAATCTATAAGAGACTGCACGAAGCAACTCGTCAAAGAAGATGATAACTTCAGAAATGAGATCTATCGCTGCATCTCTAAAATGAAATGGGCCACAAAGATGGATATCAACAATGCCTCTATGAATGCTGAGGTGGTCATAGAAAAAATGGAGAAGGCGGCTTCCAAAGTTTTAAAGCAATTGAAGAAGGCTCCCCTTACTACTTGCAAGGCAGAGGCCACTAAAATCCATGATGATCAAGGAGGTGGTGACCATGATCGTCATGAGGGGGAGAAAAAGACAGAGGAACCAAAGAAGACAACCTCTGCCAAACCACTAAAAATAGTGGACTCTGCTGCTGCCCTATTCTTAAAAGACAAATCTCCAGAACCTAAGGGGAAAGGCAAGGGTAAAGCAGTAGAGGAGTCGCCACAGAAGGGGTCAAGCTCTGAATCGCCAGAGGAGATTAATGAAGAAGAGTATGATGACCCGGATCTTGTTCGAGCTCTAAAGGCATCTTTGGCAGAGGCACAGGCGAGAAAGGGCAGAGTCCCAATCCCAGAGTTTGAGAAGGCTCTTCTTCCAAACTCACGAAGATACCAGAAGAAACGTCCACGGGTACATTTGACGCTCTGGTAGGAACTGTCAAGCCTATCCTACCAGAGGGGTCTACCCAGAGGCCTATACTAGAAGAAGAATCTAGAACGCCAGAATCTGCCACGGTGGGGAGGGTATTTGAGATCCTTGAATCTATGAGCAAGATTCCTACGCAGAAGGTGCGCACAGAGCCCGTAACCACTATTGAGGAGATTCTGCGGTGGTGTTACTCTACCGTGGACACAGAGCCCCCTTATGACCTAGAGCTTACAGGAATGCCCTCTGCCATTGCAAAGTTCCACTTCTCAAAACTCACAAGGCCACCAGAGCAGGTCTTCTTAGAACATGTGATTACTTCACTCAAAAAAATTTCTCCAAGAACTATGCTCAAGAAGACCGTGCTATACACTCAGTATGTGGTAAAAAGGGATGACGGCAACCTATATACTTTCACAGAT
>NC_037544.1:20839507-20844674 GCF_001531365.2 Cynara cardunculus var. scolymus | reverse complement strand
GACTATGTTTAGAAGTTTGACCCTATAAATAGGGTGATGTCTTTGTAAATCTTGTAGGAGAGCTTATTGTAAAATCACATTACGTAATAGGAAGGTTTGACCAAGTATTCTGGTGTTGACTTTCTCTCTCTATTCATCATATGATGTTCTTGAATGTTTATATCAGATCTGCCATTGTTATGGAGCTTTCATGAAGATTGATCACTAAAAGTGGGACACACAATTGGTATCAGAGCAAGTTATGCAAGAAATCAGAAGAAGAAATCAACGAATTTAAAGAATTTTTTAAGAAGTTTCTGGAAAATTTTCTTATGTTCATAGTGTGTTCATCTTGTTCTTAATTTTTTTAGAGTTTGATCCAAAATCTTTTCAAAAATTTGAGTTTTGGTGTTAAAACCGTGATCAAAGTGTGCGTTTTAGAATCGTGAATCTTTATTATTCACGTGATTTCATGGTTTGATCATTTGATTTTGAGATCTGTTTAATTTTATGTTTTTAAATTTATTTTTGTGTTCTTATTTTTTTAAAGTCAGTGTTTTTGATCCAATTTTTTGTTAAAATTTTTCTGTTAATTAGTTTTTGATATTTTTGATCTGTTTTTGGTTTTTGTTTTCAATATTTTTGTGTTAATTCTTTCAAGCCCATAGACCAACCGGAGACTAAATCGTCTACATTTATTTCTTCAAGGCCCAACAGGTTTAAATCGATCAGCATAAACAATTTAGAGAGTAAATCGATGAAATTTTGAAAGGACAAAGGATTAAATCGTTGAAGAATTGAGCAGACTAAGGTTATATCATACAATTCTTGACCGGATAAATGTCCAGATTCGATCAACTCGTGACCGGATAAGTGACCGGATTCTTAATCGGTCAATCCAACTCTCCAAGATTAAGCTGACTTCTTGATCTGATTTGGTAAATCGCAGATACCTTGATCGATTTAAGGTTTTCATCGCACAACTCTTAACCGGATATATTGATAAATCGATTGGATTGATCGGATTCTAAATTGCTCAGGTAAGTCGCTCACACTCATCAACCAATTTAGGACTTAGCATTTTGTAAATCAAAGTATCCGGTTTAATAAATCGTTCAATCCATCTCACCGGATTCTTTATCGTTCATTGCTTCTTGACCTAATTTTGCTAAATCGTTTGATTTAAGGTTATCTGAGTTTGTTGATTCAAGAGGATTCATATATCGCTCCCATTTTTGACTGATTTTGCAAGCCATTTGAACAGATTTTACTTGGTTTCTTTGATCGATTTATTTTAAATTGCTCAGATTCTGTGTGCGATTTAAGAAATCGCTCAATCTCATGCTATAGTTTTTGTTCGAATTAGATTCTGTCATGTTTGTTTAGATATTGGATTTGGGCAACAAAATGATTTGTGGTGAATTCTTGACTGGACTTGGATAAATTGAATTTGGATTTTGGATTTGCTGAATACAGATATCTGAACACTGTTTTGATTAGACTCAGTATTGTAGTTCTTTGCTTCATCAATCTGACAGCTTCACTCGAATTCAGCTGGCAGTGAAAAAGGCTGTTGTGTGGAAGATTGTTTGTTGATGCAGTAAACTGTTTGTTGATGCAGTAAACTATTTGTTGATGCAGTAAACTGTTTGTTGATAATATCTCATTCTATCCAGGGATTTGCTGAAACAGTCTTGAATTCTCTCATCTGGTTTGTATTTGTGAAGTGTAAATCTCAAGCTGTGTATTGACCGTATAAGGATCCTGTTAAGCTGTGTGTTTTGAGCGGACTTGATAGTATTCAAAGAATGTTAAGCTTGAGCAACTTAGGCTGTCTCTTGATCGATTTACAGTCTCATTGTGAGTGATTTACAGATTCATTATGAGTGATTTAAGACCATGTTTTGACCGGATTAGAACAGTTTAGTGGTGGTGTGATTTAGAGACCGTGTGTTGACCTGATTTACATCTTGCTTTGAGCGACTTACACTGTTTAGTGAGCAGTTTAGAATCTGGTTGTTGAGCTGATTGGAGATTGTTTACTGAGTTGTTTAGAGACTGTTTGAGTTAGCAGAATTCAAACTATTTTTCAAAATTTGTTTGCTGTCATAGCACTCAAGTGCCCAGATGTTCAAGTGGCAGTAGCTGATATATTTGAACCTCACCTCACAGCTTGGAATATTTTTGTCTCACTTTCAATTCTTCACCAGGCTTCAAGGTAATGGGTTTTTGATTATTGCTGCTTTCACACAAACTTTTGTAAATTGCCTGGCTTGACAAGTTTTGTAAATTGTTTGGCTCGACAGGTTATTTACTGATTTTTCGTCTCACTGAGCTTTCTTGACCTCGTTGTACTGATTTCACAGGGGATGATGAGACTATATTGAGCTTGTTGCTAAAGCTAGATACCATCCAGGGTCTGCATCTAGTGGTGAGGGAGATTAGAAAAAGGAGTTGCAAAGGAGTGTGTGAATTTACAAGAGAATTGCTCTCAATCTTACTCAAGTTTTGAAGTTGTCCGATTGTAAACAGAATTTGGGAATTTTTTTTAGCAATGTTGAGATTGTAAACAAAGATCTTTTATCCGGTTTTGTTGTGACTTGGTCATAGGATCAATAGATATCCTTATATTTGGGCTTGTTTCATCTTCGATTTTTTTTTGTGTTTTTCGTCTTTGAGTTTTAATTTTTGTTTAGATTTTAATTTTGGATCATTTCGTTTATCTGTTTTGGTTTTTGTGTTTTTAACTGGTTGAGAAAATTTTGAACTATTTTCCATAGTGTAAACTGTTTTTCATCAGTTTTAACTGTCTTTAACTGTTTTGAACAGTTTTCAACAGTTTTGACTGTTTTTACTGATTTTTGACAGTTTTTCGTCAATTATCTGATTTCTCATCAGTTTTTAGTGTTTTTCAAATTTTTTTTGAGCTTAACTGTTCTTGACTTTTTTTTATTGATTTCACTGTATAGATTCTATATCTGATCAATCAATTTTTTTAAATTGCAGCTCAGTACGAGAGAGATTATAGAGAGCTTACAGAGAAGTACAATAAACTATATTCTGCGCTTAATAAGAACATATCATGGACAATAAGTCTAACTAACTATCTTGAGAGAGAGAAAGAAGAAAAGAGAGTTTTGCAAGAAAAACTGAATGATCTGATGAAAACTTGTGCTGATCCAGAAGAGACAGTGAGGTTAAACAAACAGATTGAGGACTTAACAACTATAGTGCATAAATCTGAAAGTGAATTGTTTGATGTAAGGAAATTACTAGATTTCGAGAAAGAAAAAGTTTTAGAAACTGAAAAGAGATTTGATGCTGAAAGGAAAGTGTTTGAAAGCAAGATAAAAACATTAGAGCTGAATGTCACTTTGCTTTCAAAACAAATATCAGATTTTGAACAAGTTATCATCTTGGAACGATCCAAGTTTGATAAAGAAAAGAAAGTGTATGAAGAAGAATGTCAAAGGAAGAATTTGGAATTGTCTGACAGCATTGTTCAGAAGAAGAAAGAATTAGATGAAGAGAAGAGAATGTTTGTTCTTGAAAAGAAAAACACTGTCAAGAAAAATGCTGCAATTGCCAAAGAGCTTACTGAGAAAAAGAAATGGCTTGACATTGTTTCAGAAAATGAGAAGGGAAGTTCAGACGAAGAGAGAAAGGAATTTGAGAAAGAACGACCATTTTTTGAAAAGTCAAAGAAGGACTTAGAAGGTAAGTTTTTGGATACTGTAAAGAAATTGTCTGATCTAAAGACAGACCTTGAAACTGAACTGAACATGAAAATTGAACTGAAAAAGAAATATGATTTAGTTACTGATGAAAGAGACCAGCTTTTACAAAAAGTCAAAGACTTTTTGTGTGCTAAAAGCCCAACTGGTTCTCAATCACAGTGTAAAACTAACTTTTATGATTGTTCCAAATCGAACAGTTATTCAAGTAGTCGTAAATCTACTATTTCTAAGAACTATTCTCGTTCTAATCAGTATTATCAAGGATATGTCATTGGATCACCCAATTATTCTTCAAAGATTAAAAGCATTTGGGTTAATAAGTYTGAATCTGTTTTATCTCAGACACCTGTTGTTACTAACAATCTTCCTTGCATTGTGAGATCCAGTAAAGATTTGATCAATCTTAGCAAGAGAAGGATTATRTGCTCAACATGCAGAACCAATAATTTTGTCAATAACAAAAGGTTCAACAGGTGGCATGGAGATAACAGCTATCAAAACAACTGGAAAGGTAAGAACAGGTATGATTATATTAACTGGCATGAATCATATTATATATATAATCATCTTGTTAATAGTGCTGAAAAGAAAATATCTTATAGAAATAAATGGTTTGGAAATTTCAACATACCCCAACCMGATACTAACAAAATAGGACCCAAGTTCGTTTGGGTACCAAAATCTACTTAATCTGGTTTTGCAGGCGTGTCAAGTTTGTGTTGATAAGAATATCATTTCAATGATACACCAATGCAGGGGGAGTTGTAATTTATTCCAAACGAGGCTTCTGAACATTTCAGTTCAGGACCCGTTCTTTACCGAGTGTGGTTTCTAAACACTCAGTTTAGAACCCGTGCTTAAACTATTTCAATTTTTTTTATTCTTTTGAGCTTAACTGAATCATTACTTAAATCTGTTTTCTAGGGGGAGTCTCTAGAAATTTTGAATAAATGTTTTCGAAAATGGAATTGTTTTCTGAATCGAGTACATTTTATGAACTGGTATTTCTTGAGATTTTACTTGCGTAATTTCTCGTCGTACATAACTCCAATACCTGTTTCAGCTATTCTTCAAAATGTTATTATCATGTCTCTTATACGAAAATCATTTCCGGTGATAATACACTCGTTTGTATTCAAACTTTGTTTTCTGATATTTTTTTTATATTGATTCATATACATTCATTTTTTGAATATCAGAATCTGTAAATTTGTTCTTATAGATCTTCATTCATTTCTCTTGTATATACTGAATAATCGAATCGTTGTCGCATCATTCTTTCGTTAATTGTGCTTAAAGCCAAATTACTTGATCAATTTTTTATCTAATCATTGTGCTTTAAAGAAATAATATTTTGATCAACCATTGTGATCAAATGTGTATAACGCTAAATTTTAGGACTGAGTGCTTATTAGAAATACCTCTATGTAATGTCAAAACCGACAGACCTA
>NC_037544.1:20838214-20838992 GCF_001531365.2 Cynara cardunculus var. scolymus | reverse complement strand
AAAAGATTAAACAAGTGGATTTGCAAAGATCTACTTACAGTTTHTTGAATTGRCGGYTTACRCRRAARATTTCATTCATCTTATGTATGATGGAATGATTCTCATTTCATCATAAGGGGGAGTATGTAATAATGAATGAAATATTCATTTTCGAACATTACAAAAGGAATCCGATGCAAAGATCAAGGGGGAGTAACTTCAAGTTTGGCAAAAGACTCAAAAGAAGTGCGACTGGAGATAATTACAGAAAGATTATACGTGTGCTACAACGACTGAGAGACGTTGAATGTGAAGATCATCTTTACAACAGTTTACTGAAGATTAATTCTGAAGATTCTTTGAATATCACATTTTGTACCTTGTTTCTAAAGATCATTTTTTTTTTCTGTTCTACATTGTCAAAAGAGAAGATCATCATGGTTCTACATTCGAGGGGGAGAATGCTAGAAGATCTTTCTCAACAGTTGATTGGTTGAAGTTTTTTTTTTAAGATGATATAATGTGCTTAAAGTTTCAAAGTTCAAACGAGACTCAAAGCGCAGAATTTCTTTCAAGTCTGAATACAAATGGGGAGAATGTTAGGACTGAAAATCAATATTAAATTGTATTCGTTTTGAAAGTTTAATAGTGTCTATAATTGTAAAAGTCATCGTGTTTGACTTTTCTTATAGGAGTTTGACTTCGACTATGTTTAGAAGTTTGACCCTATAAATAGGGTGATGTCTTTGTAAATCTTGTAGGAGAGCTTATTGTAAAATCACATTACGTAATAGGAAGG
>NC_037544.1:20833842-20837034 GCF_001531365.2 Cynara cardunculus var. scolymus | reverse complement strand
ACAACAGATGCTATAGGTTGGGCCTCTGCTCCGGAGGCGCCTTCTTGGCCTTGTGAGAAGGTAGGCCTAGAAGGACTTCCATCACGTCCTTGATAGCCCTCAAGAGAGGAGCTATCTCGTGATGTTGTGACATCTGCTTCCTCTTCCTCGGCTTCAGAGGTCGGGTAAGTGAAGCAAATGTGTGTCCCCTTCGGTAGATCAAATATCGAAGGGGGATGTGCATGAAGGGAAGATCTCTTTGAACGATCTTGGGGTTCAATATCAGAAGCAACACATGATTTTGTGTGTGTGGTGGGATGTGTCGAGCCCTGAGGCGAAGGGGCTCTTATATCTTCATCACCTCTCTATTGAGAGAGGGGTGATGGAAAATGTGGTTCCTCGGCTGATACATCTCCAGAGGCTCGAAGAATGGCCTCTGGATGGCTTGCTGAGGTTGGGAGTGGACTGGGTCGTCCTTGTTCAATACCCCTGTGGCTTTGATCGCCAGGGGTAGATGATGTGGTTGCCCTTTGGGTAGTGGGGGGTGGAATTGTATGAGTAGGGCCAGGGGAGGCACGATAAGTAGCATCATCTTCATCATCCGATGAAGATGTCTCATGTGCTCCCTCGCTTAGTTCGGGGGATGGTTCTAATCGCTTAGGGGTAGCTGCCCTCGGTTCCTGGGACAGCATTGAGCATTCATAGGCCTGTCGTATCTCAGATGTCGATGGAATGACATTGAGCATAGCCCTGGAGAGTGGACCGTTGATGCTGTAACCCTCCTTCGAGAGGATTGGGCGATGTCCATGCATCTTGTAGACGGGGGTGAAGGGCTCCTCAGCTGGTAGGCCATGCTTCCTCATTGCGTTCCCAATGAAGAGGGCGAGGAAGCAAGGGAAGAGAACCATAGAGAGAGGCTTGCCAGTGGCTTGGAGTTTACATTTCTTGACCACTGCCGCATGTATCTCGTCGTAGATCAGGAAGGCGTAGTCGAGGTTCAGGTTGAAAAACAGCCCATACATGATAGTCATGATGGTGATGTTCCCTTGGTTCAATGAGTCCAGTTTGCATGTGAGAGCTCTGTTAAGGAAGAACATGTTCCACATCGGTGGGAGAAATTGGCGTTTGAAGTCCGCTACGTTGCGTAGGTCACGATTATAACCTAGCATCTTCATGAAGCAGAGGATGTCGTCGGTGGTTGGTAGTTCGTCATATTGTTCAATTCCAAGTTCCCGTCGAGTGGGAATGCACAGAACCCGAGAAACCTTAGCCCACGATATCTTGAGCGAGCATATCATATTGTTAGGGGCGTCCATGTCCCCCATTATTCCGTGGCTTTCTAGTTCAAACTCGCACGTTTGCCAATATTGCTGGACGTACTTTATGGGTACGCTGGTGTCAGCAAGAGTGAGGGCAGGAAGAAGAATGCAGTTCTTGAAAAACTCGATCATAACTGCAAATATGTCGTCAAAAAGGGTGTTTCGGAGTTCGATAGAGTGGTTGTTTGGCTTCATGGGTAGGAAGACGATAGCGCGGCTGTCAACACCGGTGGATTGGACTCTGCTGTCATTGTTGTTCGATTCGTGGGAGGTGGAGGAGGCCATTACTGAGGAAGTTGCAGGTTTTGTTCGTCAAAATATAGATGCAGGTTTATGGAAGCGTAAAGAGAAGATGAATGAGGAAGAAAGGTATTTATAGGCGGGAATATGGTGAGGGAGTGGGGTGTGGGGGGTGGGGGTGGAAGGGAAACGGTTTCTTGATTATTAAAATACAATAATCATGAAAAGTTTTGGCAGTTTTGGGTATAGACGATTTGATTTGAAGAACGTGAGTCGTGTTGATTGTACGTGCCATTAATGTTAGATGACACGTGTCAAGGCGGGGTTAGGGAGGGGGGAAAGTTGAAAGGGTGTATGGGGAACAGGCTGTATRTGTTGTCAGGCGCGTGGTATGATGACGTTATGAATTATTTGAAATAAAAAGTTATTCCAAATAATATCTTGATGAGTACGTGTCCCAAAAATAATTTGAATTTAAAATCCCATCTAATTGTAAGATTAATACTAATTACGAAGTTTTGGTCTTCTAAAAACCGATGTTGTATAGTTTTTAGTCACAAAAGCTGCAATTTTGTATAATCTTGAAAATTATTTTCAATTAAGATGAGTTTTTGTATAAAAATTATTGTCATGGAACCAAATAAGCTCTGGTTGGTTATGACCCATTGGGTGAGGAACCAGAGGAGCTCTGTTTAACATAGATGAAGGAGTTCATGGATGTAATGTTGGATTGCATGATATAGAGGCCTTGGATAACAAACCAGAGGCTCTAGATAAACATTGTTAATCCATTATATAGAACCAGAGGAGCTCTTATTAAATATATATGTAGCATTTAGGTGGCTAGAGGCTCTAGATAGTAGAACCAGAGGCTTGGGATGAAAAATGCATAAAAAAAGTGTGAAGATGAAATTGTTGCTCCCCCTCAAATGATGCATGAGTAAGGATTTTGAAGTTTTCAAAGACTCCCCCTCAAACAAATAATAAAGAATAATTAGGGATACCAGAGGCTCTGGTCTATACAACCAGAGGCTCTGGTTGTGAAGGATGATGAATGTATGAAAGGTGGCTAAGTGGAAGTGGAGAAAGGGTCTATACAACCAGAGGAGCTCTGATACCAATTGTTGATCCATCTCACAGGCTGAGCAAAGATGATCTTTTTCGAATTTGAGATCCGAAATTCCCTTGACCAACTTCTGTGTGGCTAGTTTTCGTAGTGCATCAAAGTTGAGGTGTGAGAATTTCTGATGACATAGCTAATTTCCATCGCTCTTATGGGAAACAAGACAAAGGGTGTCTCGTCCCATTGAGGACTCAAAATCTAGAAGATAGAGATTTCCTTGTCTCTTTGCTTTGATGATTGTTTGTCCGGGATTCGTTTCTATTATGCAGAAACCTTTGTGAAACCTGACTTCAAGACCCTTGTCGCAGAACTGATTTATGCTTAATAGGTTGTGCTTCAATCCTTCGACATAAGCCACTTTGTTGATGGAGATGTTGCCTTTGATAAGAGTGCCATATCCTTTGATAGTGCCCTTGCTGTTTTCTCCAAAAGTCACAGATCCTCCAGATTTTTCGATGAAGGAGGATAGTTGACTTTTATCACCAGTCATGTGCCTGGAGCAACCGGAGTCCATATACCATGGTTGCACAT
>NC_037544.1:20830989-20832976 GCF_001531365.2 Cynara cardunculus var. scolymus | reverse complement strand
AGTACTTGCTGATGGAGAGGAATTGACAATCAGAGACTCTGGTTCAACCATAGGATTTCCATCGGTTTCTGATTGAGAGGTGTCATTTCGTCCATCAGAATTCTTACTCCTACTATTCTCGTATACCACATTTTCAAAGTTCTGTCTTGAAACTACAATTTTTCCATCGACTTTAACTCTTTTAAAATTTGCTTTTGGTTTTGGAGTAAAGTCGGGTTTTTGAATGCATAAAAGTTTGAAAGTGGATTCAAGGGTAGATTTCTTTGATTCGATGAAAGAGTCCAATTCATTGAATCCTATCCCTTGAGTGTCCGTTTGACCATTTAATTTTTCATAAACGTCTTGGGCATCTTTATACTTCTTCATCAGAAGTTCATTGGTTTGAAGCTTCTGGTGAAGTATTTCCGTTCTTTTTGAAAGAAATCTTTAAGAGCTACTGAATTTAGTCTCTCTGCCTCGGATTTCTTTAAGGCCTTTGTTTTCTTTTCTAGGTCCTTAATTATTTGTTTGTTTACTTCCAGAAGTTTATCTTCCTCTGATTTCTTAAGAGTGCTAATGCGAGTCTTTTCCTTTGCAAGTTCAGCTTTTTCTTCGGTTAGAAGGTCAGTTTCTCTTTTGTAGAAACTTGCTTCTTTTTCCGCTTTTATCCTTTCGGATTTTTCAAAATTTAATTTCTCTTTTAATTTCAAGAAATGTTCGAAAAGTTTAATTACCCTTAACTCTAGCTCCGATGGGGCAGAGTTGGTTTCATTGGAAGTAGACTCACATACCTGGTCATCAGAGTTGTAAGCGGATTCTGTGTTGGACGTGGCTATTAGACATATAAGTGCTTTGTCTTCATCGTCTGATGAAGAATCGGACACCCAATTTTCTTTTTCAGCCATCAGGCTTCGCTCTATGGAATTATATTTGTATTTGTTCTTGTAATAATCAACATCATTTACCAATCGTCCTCGACATTCTTTGGAGAAATGACCGAGTTTCCACATCTAAAGCATCGAAGGTCATTCTTCCTTCCATCCTTGTCTTCTTTCCTCTCGTCTCTTTTATCTTCTCTTTTTTCTTCTCTTTCTTCTCTCCCATTTCTTCTATCTTCCCTCTGATGAAATTTGGATGGCTTCCTTTCATACGACGACTGGTACCTTTCCCTCTTGAACTCTTTTCGTTCATAGGGTTTCTTGATGAACTTTCTCTGGAACTGCTTTGTGATCAAGGCCAAAGCTTTGGCAAAAGCTTTAATTAAATCATCTGATTCAGAAGTTTCTTCTTCAGATTCTGATTCTACTACCAATGCTTTCTTGCCTTTCTTTTTATGTTCTTTGGTAGAAGTCCTTGATTTTTCCTTTTCATCGGCAGCAAGGGCAAGAGGTCCACCAATGGAAACCTTCTTTTTCATTATGTCATTCTCTTGTGCTGCAAGCGTTCCATACAGATCATGAAGTGACCAGCTGTCTAGGTCCTAGTTTGCATGAAGGGACATAGACAGCTGAGTCCATTCATCGCCCAGACTTTTTAGGAATAAAACGTTGTTTTCTTCCTTAGTTCTGGAGATATCGTTTCGACGACATTGATTGATCAATGTGTTAAAACGATCATAATTTTTCTGTATTGGTTCATCAAGGAGGGACTTGAAATTAGTATATTCGTTGAGACATTGTGCTCTACGATCTTTTCTCGTTTTTGCTCCTCCTTCCAGTTGACTTGCCAGTTCATCCCATAGTTCCTTGGCTATGGAACATCCGTCGAGGGATTGGAAGATTTCATTGGGTATAGCCATGATTATCAATCATTTGGCCTTTTTGTCAGTTTCTACTCTTTCCATGTCGTCTTCATCCCAATTCTTTTCATCTTTGGGCATATAGTAGGCAGGAATTTCAGCCGTGGTGTTTGTTCCTGGAACTCTTGGGACAAGAGTTTGTGGAATGTAAGGACCCTCCATTACAGATCTCAGGAGGTTCCTGTCCATTCCTTCCAAGAAATTCACCAT
>NC_037544.1:20826257-20830814 GCF_001531365.2 Cynara cardunculus var. scolymus | reverse complement strand
AAATTGAGAGATTTTTGTTTGATCGTTTTGATTGGAAAATCAATCAATCGGCTCTGATACCAATTGTTGATCCTAGATCTCTCAATAACACTAATAATAAGTTAATAATAACCAAATTATAGTGATTTGATGAACAAAGTGATGAACAAAGTGATGAACACTCAAGAAGAAATTATGAACAATTATGAACAATCTTGAGCGTCAAAGATTTCACTTTATTAATAATAAAAATGTAAAAGCGACTTAGATTACAATAGGCCTAATCACCTATTTATACTAATAAGAAGATAACTATCTAATGAGACTTTTTAGATAATCTTTTAATAACAGATAACGATTATCTAAACTATGGATAAACTTTAGTAATTAAGATAAACTCGAAATCTAGCTATTGACTTGTCATCTCCAATTGTCATTCATGGTATGATGGATCATCCTTATCTTTAAGTCTTCATCGCATGCTTCTGGATGAATTGCTGGAAAATACTCTAAGTGTAGTTGACCAGAGGTTCGATGAAGATTCTCTTTCCATCACATCCTTGGTCGTCCATCAGTCCTCTGGTTGTGCTCCAGACTTAGTCAATTCTGCCTTGATGTCTCCATCGATCTTCTGGTTCTTCATCACTTATTGTTTTTCATTACTTTTTCACTTTATGAATTATGGGGTTTAACATCTTCTTTACGAATAACACAGGCACACCCCATGGAGAAGTACTTGGTCGAACAAAACCTTTATCTAGCAATTCCTTCAATTGTGACATTAACTCCTTTAGTTCAGATGAAGCTAATCTATACTATGTACGTGCAATAGGCGCTGCTCCAGGCAATAACTCAATCTGAAACTCTATCGATCGATCCGAGGTAAACTTGTTAGGTCTTCCGGAAACACTTTCGAAAGTTATTTTACAACTGGAATATCCTCCATCTTTTTCTTTTTCTTCTTTATGTCAACGACATAGGCAAGAAAACTGACACATCTTTTTTGTACGCACTTCCGAGCCTTTAAAACAGTGATAAGGCTGGAATAACGATCCCGCCTGTCACCATAGATTATAACCTGTCCTTTCCCTGGTAAATATATACGAATCATCTTTTCATTGCAGACTATATTAGCTTGATATTTAGCTAACTAGTCCATGCCCATGATTATCTCAAACTCTCTTAGGGGTATAGGAAATAACTGGATAGGTACCTCACACCCTTCAATACTTATGGAACAATCATCAATCTTTTCCTTAATCGACACTTCACTATCATTTGATGTCTCCACTATCAATACCTCATCTAACGTTTTAGATTCTAAGTGTGCACAATTAACAAATGATGGCGATATGAAAGAACGATTTGCACCAGAATCAAATAAAACTTTGGCACATACTGAATTAACAAAGAATGTACCTGTCACCACTTCAGAGTGTTCTTCTGCCTCGCCTCTCGTCATCTGAAAGGCTTGTCCTCTAGCAATCATCGCAGCATGTCTTATTTCCCCATGACCTCTCGGAACATTACGATTAACTGTTGGTCCGCGGTTAGGTGGAACATAGATCCTCGACCCCCAGAATACCCAGATCCTTGGCCCTCCATAAAACAAGATCCTCGTCCCTTAGCATGCGGACAATTGACGTTCACATGCTGAGTGGAATTGCAAGTAAAAAACCTTCGCACCATTCGACAGTCTCGAGCTATATGACCTGATTCCTGGCAATTAAAACATACTCGTGACTTTGTATTGCAGTTTCCTTCATGTATTTTATGACATCATGCACATGCCTTATCGGTAACCTTGGGACTGGTCGATTCGAATTTTTAGTAAACCTTGGTCTATGAAAATTAGTTGTTACGGCTTCCTCTTTTCTTTTATCCCCAACCTTTTCTAGTGGTTGGCGATTAATATCCTGTTCCAGAATTTCTGCAACGTCAACTACCGCCTGAAATGTTATTGGATTTCTAGATATCACATATTTTCGAAGATTAGACTTCAAACCCCAGATGTACTTTCTAACTTTACTGCTTTCAGACACAATATAGGCTTCTGCAAACCGAGACAGTTCCATGAAAACTTTCGTATAATGACAAACTGACATGCTTCCTTGTTCCAGACAAAGGAAATCATCTTCTAACTTTCGTACAACCGCTTCAGGACAATATTGCATCTTAAATTTTATCACAAATTCCTCCCATAACATAGTGATTAAAATATTTGGATCTGAACTTGATAAAATCTCCCACCAATATAGAGCACTTGACCTCAGTCGTGACATAGCAAACGTGACTTTATCTTCCTTTGCACTTTTACTGATTTGTAGACTTAATTCAACTTCTTTGAGCTAGCACATGGATTTAACGTGATCACATTCTCCCAAAAATTTAGGAGGCTTACAAGAAAGAAACATCTTGATATCCCCTCCTTTTTGAACTGAGGATGAAGTAAGGGGTACAGACGTATCTGTTGCCGGTGTACTAGCTCTTGCTTCTTCCTGATAATCTGGATCTCTTACTTCTTCCGAATTATTTTGTGCCGAACGTCCCAACAAACTTACCAAATTTCTTGAAATTTTCCCAATTCAACAACCAACATTTCCTGGGTAATAAAACCAGGATCAGGAGCATTATTTCTACCCCTTGCTCTACCTCTTCCACGGCCTGACATAGAACTCTCCTGTGCCAATAATTCTTTTTCCAAATGAGTTTTCGGTTGAGTATTTATTCCCCTTCCTCGACCCCTACTTATACTTCGTGTTTCGATAGTCATAACGTTTTTCGGGTCCTCTTCTCGGTTTATCATTCCTCTTCCTCGACCTCTTCCATGACTGGTAGAAGTCCTTCCTTATCGATTAGGATTATCTGCCATCTTTTCTTAGTATTCGTATTACGTTAACGTCCTTTCTGCAACAATAAACACACACAATTATTCACATATCAAAGTATGATAATATGTTTACCCTTGGGTTTAACATTTATGACTCACGATTACATTAATCACATGTAATCTAACTTCATCATACTCATTCCTACAATAGATTCAACTATAACATATTCCCATGTTCATAGTCCCAGTGAGACCGATTATCATATATTCCACACCTCTAGTATTAAGAGAATACCCAGATCCCTTAAACAAAGGCTCTAATACCAACTGTAACATCCTACAATTCTATTGTAACACCCCATCCCACATATTGCATGTAACACATATTTTATACACAAGAAATAAATGTTTATACACCACTCAGGTCCCTTAGTACAAGAATCTACCATACATAATACATGGTCCAAAAATTCAAAATACATTTCTTGTACTAATCATTCTTCTTCAATCAAAACTATACATATTATGAGCAAATCTTCATACAGACATGCTAATAGGAAAATATCACATTTTCCTTTCCCCTTTACCATCAGCACCTCCTGCAATACATATTTAAAATCACAAAAATGAGGGTTAGACCGGAAGGTCTAGTGAGTTCCCTTTTTATGTCATTGCAGGGTGAGAATCACCAAAACTTTATTTAAAACAACTTTTCATATATATAACAAATGTATGAACAAGTAAAAACATATTCCCAATACCTTTTCATTTTCAAACCTAATCACTCAGCTTTTAAGTGACATACCCAAACCCAAATAGATTTGTATCAACCAGGTTTCATGTGATGCCACTTTTAAACCTTTTAATTATTCAAAGTTTCAGGCCATAAACATGTTATCCACTTCCCAATAACATCCAGACTACAATTTCCAATAAGAGCCCTGATCCTAAACCTTTAAATCACAAAGAAATAAAGATTCCAGATCACAATAATCTTATAGGATATATGTCACACCCCGCTAAAGCGGAAACACGAGATGCAACAGGTAAGCGAGTCACAGCAACAATTAATAAATAACACTTTTCAATTTTTCAAAATAAAAGAGTTTAACATCATAACCAAATTTTTGACAAATACTTCTTTTACAAAAACTTCCATTGCGAACTTAATCAGTTTTGCCACAAGTATGCTCCTAAACTACTTCATTTCTTACTTGTTACCTGAAAAGCATGGAACATAAAACGAGTCAACTACAAAGAGTTGGTGAGCTCACGGGTTTTCATATGCATAAAACACTTTAATGCATAAACCAAATATTTGCAAACTTATGCGAATCTTTTGCACTTAATAAATGTAAATCTTCCACGATGTAAAAACTTGAGATGCTACTGAGCCTCACCTGACCAACTTGCCCCATTAATTTACAAACGACCATAAGTAGCCCGTACACTTACTTAGGTCCCACAGTTCGTAGATGTACTAATTCAGCAGTGGTCCAAATTCCACACGATTAGACAAGAAAACATAGGTAATGTGCACCCCTTTTTGGGTGGGACTGTCAACACAATAGCGGCTATCCACAATACCACGGCCCGGTGACGTGCCCGATTTAACAAGTAGCGTTTACGGACAAGGACTTTATTTGAAAAATATACTCCCAAGCACATCAATTTAGCATTTATTTCGAAGTGCAATAACAGTCAATATTTCATGACACAATAAATTTGACTAAACAGTTCTTTAGTCC
>NC_037544.1:20821949-20825852 GCF_001531365.2 Cynara cardunculus var. scolymus | reverse complement strand
GATTTTTGGACAGATTATAAATTATGTTCCAAATATTTTTGGGTTTCACAAAACTCTAAAAATAGGAACCTTCCAAAAGTTATTTTATGCCCAACTTGTCACATCTTTTTAAAAATAATAAGCTTAGTCGACTATTTCCAAATACCAAGATGTTTGAGTGGGTTTAAATTCCTCATCATTACCCTACAATCCTTGAGTTACACGGTCCCCGAAACAGATTGCACGCTCACCGAGTGGCAGTCATTTGGGGTCGAACTCATCATTTTTCAAGTTTTAACACCATTTTCAAGCTAGAAACAGAGAAGAATCTTTCCTTGATTCCTTTGAGTTTTCGATAAAGATTGGATAGATTAAATATGCATGCAAGATTTATCACTTCAAAACTAAATTTTACAAGCTCAAGCTTCACATGCAAAGAGTTTTTCTTCCCACTTTGGAGTTCAAATAACATGGATCATAGATTATTATCCTTTTTGAAGACATTTTCATGTCTTTGATGAATAATCTCCCCTCTTTAGTTTTTCGGAATTTTTTTAACTAAAAGATCAAGATGTGGAAGAAAGAAGATGCAAACCTATGATGTTTTACAAAAGTAAAATAATTAGTATCATACCTTTTTATAATCTTGAAGAATCTTCAAGATTGAGAGAATTTCTTTCTTGAAGATGGAATCGGCTGGAGAGTGTTTGCTCTTAGAGAGAGACGAAGAGTTTTTAAGTTGGCAATGCGTGGAAATGAGAGTTTTCAAAGGATGATAGGTATTTATATGAGGATTTTTAAGGAATGGAAATGGGCTGGCCTCTAAAGGCCCAAACCTAAACAAGACTTTTATTTTCTTAATACAAATAAACCCACTATATAATTTGCCCATACATTAATATAATAGCATTAATAAATCAAAAACTCCAACTTTTGATAAATCAAGTGGTCACTCAAATGGGACTTTTGTATTTTAACTTAAAAGTTTATAATATCAACTTTATTTTATTAAAAGCATTTCTAAAATATTTGGCATTACACGAGTTAACTGTATCTGATCTCCCACTGRGGCGTGATCTATCGAATAAAACTTGGGAGCTAAGCCAGAAGAATTCAAATCGCTGAGACCAGATCCTAGAGAAATATAATTTCTAAATTTAGGATCTACAATAAAATGCTAACCTGAAACTCGGAAATGACAAAATGTCACAGTCTCCCCATGTCAGAAAAATTTTGTCCCGAAATTTATTTGTCAACCTCAGATCATGACTTGCTTGCGAACAAATGGGGATATTTGTTTTTCATGAAATCTTCTCTTTCCCACGTGAACTCTGGCCCATGACTCGAAGTCCAATGAACTTTTACAATTGGGATCCTGCTACGCCTCAATTACTTGTCTTTATGGTCGAGGATTTCAATCGGTTCTTCAATGAAGCGTAACCGTTCATTAATTTGAATGTCTTCCAAAGGTAGAACCAATGTTTCGTCGATTAAACACCTCTTAAGGTTTGATACATGAAATATATCATGGATGGCACTCAGCTCTGGGGTTAAACTTAGTTTGTATGCAACCGGTCATACTCTTTCAAGTATTTCAAATGGACTAACATACCTTGGGCTAAGCTTTCCTTTCTTTCCGAAACGTACAATCCCTTTCCAGGGAGATACCTTTAAAAGGACTTTATCACCCCACTTGAAATTCCAATGGTTTCCTTCGGTTATCAGCGTAGCTCTTTTGACGATCTCTCGCAGCTTTAAGCCTTTCTTGGATGATTGAGATTTTGTCGGTTGTCTCCTGGATAATGTCAGGCCTAGTTAGCTGTTTGTCACCAATTTCCAACCAGCTGAGTGGGGATCTACACTTACGCCCATACAAGGCTTCATATGGTGCACAGTGGATACTGGTGTGATATCCATTGTTGTAGGAGAACTCAACCAATGGCAGATGAGTATCCCAACTGTCCCCAAAGTCTATTACACAGGCTCGTAACATATCCTCTAGCGTTTGGATTGTCCTTTCCGTTTGCCCATCCGTCTGAGGATGATAGGAAGTGCTCAAGTCCAGCCTTGTGCCTAGTGCCTTTTGAACTGATTGCCATAATCGCGAAGTAAAACGACTATCTCTGTCTGATATGATGGAATAGGTACTCCATGCCGCGATACGATTTCATTGATATATAACTGTGCAAGCCTTTCTATACTAAAGTCTTCTTGAATAGGTAAAAAGTGTGCGGATTTCGTAAGTCGATCCACTATGACCCAAATTGAGTCATATCCTCTCCTGGTTCTAGGTAATTTTGTAACAAAATCCATGGATATCTGATCCCACTTCCATTTGGGAATCTCTGGTTGCTGAAGAAGACCAGATGGTTTCTGATGTTCAGTTTTTACCCTTGCGCAGGTTAAACATCGAATTACGTACAAAGCAACGTCCTTTTTCATTCCTGGTCACCAGTAATAGTCTCTTAGCCCTTTGTACATCTTATCGAATCCTGGGTGAATAGAGTATCTCGAGCGATGTGCTTCCTCCAGGATTGTTGACCGGAGACTGTCGTCCCTTGGTTTCCAAACTCTATTTTTGAAGTAACGCACCCCATCTTCTCGAATTTCGAATTCTTTTTCTAAGTGGTGCAGGGTATCGTTCTTCTGATTCTCTGATTTCAATGCCTCTTCTTGTGCTTCAAGAATTTGCGTTTATTAGGTTGGTTTGAACCAACATTCCCATGGCTCGTGCCCTTGATGGTTTCACCCTTTCTTTCCGGCTTAAGGCGTCTGCTACCACATTAGCTCTCCCTGGGTGATACTTTATTTCGCAATCATAATCGTTGAGAAGTTCGACCCACCTCCGTTGCTTCATGTTCAGCATCTTTTGATCTAGTATATGTTGAAGGCTTTTATGATCAGTGAAAATGATGCATTTGGTGTCGTAAAGATAGTGCCTCTAAATCTTATGTGCGAATACAACTGCCCCCAATTCGAGGTCATGTGTAGTATAATTCTTCTCATGCACTTTAAGTTTCCTTGAGGCATACGCAATGACCTTGTCTTTTTGCATTAGCACGCATCCTAAGCCTTGATGCGATGCATCGCAATAGACCACAAAGTTTTTCGAACCCTCTAGTAAGGATAAAATAGGTGCATTACACAATCTCTGCTTAAGATTCGCATACGCTTCTTCTTGTTTCTCACCCCAAACAAATTTCTTGTCCTTTTGGGTTAAGGCTGTGAGTGGTTATGCGATTTTCGAAAAGTTCGCGATGAATCGCCGATAATAGCCTGCCAAACCAAAGAATTGATAGATTTCTGTAGGGGTTCTTGGGGCTTCCCATTTCCTAATGGCCTCAATCTTGGCAGGATCTACCTGAATCCCTTTCTCATTGAATATATGACCAAGAAATTGTACTTCACGAATCCAGAACTCGCATTTAGAAAATTTCGCGTACAATTTCTGGTTTCGGAGTAGCTCCAATATCATCCTCAGATGTTGCTCATGGTCCTCCCTGCTACGTGAATAAATTAATATATCATCTATGAAGACGATTACAAATTTATCCAGATATGGTCTACAGACTCTATTCATTAGGTCCATGAAGACAGCCGGTGTATTGGTTAACCCGAATGGCATAACCAGAAATTCGTAATGGCCGTAACGAGTTCTGAAGGCTGTTTTGGGAATGTCCTCTTCCCGAACTCTCACTTGGTGGTATCCAAATCGTAGATCAATCTTGGAAAAATATACCGTTCCTTGAAGTTGATCAAACAGATCATCGATTCTAGGGAGAGGGTATCTGTTCTTGATGGTCAACTTATTAAGTTCCCTATAATCAATGCACATTCGCATTGACCCATCTTTCTTTTTAACGAACAAAACCGGTGCACCCCATGGCGAGTAGCTTGGTCTTATAAATCTCCTATCTAATAACT
>NC_037544.1:20801969-20820974 GCF_001531365.2 Cynara cardunculus var. scolymus | reverse complement strand
TGTCTATTGCCTCCTGAAGAGTCTTTGGATTTGCCGAGGTAATGTTTCCTCTAATCTCTGGGGACAATCCCCAAATATACCTCTCGATGCGGACTTCCTCCGGTGTCACTAAATGAGGTACTAAATTCGCCAACTCATGGAATCGAGCTGTATAAGCAGCTATATTTTCTCCTTTCATTTCATAATTCCATAACTCCATTTCTAACTTCTGGAGTTCGCTTCATGGGCAATATTCATCCTTTAGCAATTTCTTAAATTCTTCCCAAGAAAGCTGGTTAGCCGCTTCTCGGCCTCTAGTTTGCTCTAATGTATTCCACCAGCTAAGTGCCCTTCCTTGCAACAGACACGCCGCATATTCTACTTTATTTCCGTCAGTACATTTACTAATGTGAAGAACAGACTCCATGCTTTCGAGCCATGATAATAATCCTACTGCTCCTTCGGTTCCATTGAATTCTTTCGGCCTGCAAGATCTAAAAGATTTATAAGTGCATTCTCTAGCCGCCCTCGGCTCTGTATTATTTGGTTGGTTTGCATTCATGCCAGCAGCCACTTGACTGACTATGTTGAGGAGTGCTGCCAGAAGTTGTTCTGACACAAGTCGTGCAATCTCGGGATTTTCTCTCCTTGGCGGCATCTTTTAAGCCTAGGTCAGAAGGGAATTCGTCATTTTTATGGCATAACAAGGGTGATAGTTTTCAGGCGTTTAAATGATGCCAAGAGTGTTCATCGCATGGATATTATCCAAGAATTTACATAATCAGAATAAATTAATCTTATGCACACCATGACTTGACATAAATAAGCATTTCCCAAAAAGACATTATGCATTCAAAGATGTTCACAGTCACACAAAACAGGATAGTGAGTTTCTACATAAAAGAGTGGGCATCCTACCACTAATCCTTCTTCTAGAACAACATCCATCCTATCACTATTCCCAAAATTAGCATCACCATTCCACTAACTACCATCCACTTGTACAACCTCCTTATTTCCCGCCTTGCTACAGCGACGGCGTCCGTGTTCCTCAACATGCGCTGATGGTGTGCTTCCATCACATCGGACAGGTTGTTCATGATGTGGTGGTGGTATCCCAGCCAGGTCTGGTGAACTTGCGTATCGGATGCAATTCTCCTTACCCATTCTCTTTCAGTTGGATTCATGCCCTGGGTGTAGGATGCAGGTACCTTGGTCACCACTTGAGTTATCCTGCTCCCCAATTGTGGTCGGGATGTCTCTCCTATGACTCTAACAAAGTCCTCAAATGCCACACGTTGCAGCAGTGGAATGCTCTTCCTTGGCGTGACTCTGATTCTTGAGCCATGATAGGTTCATGGTGGAACATCGGGTGCTGGCTCCGATGGGGGTAGGAAGGATGCTTGTGGAGAAGCAGATGCTCCACTGGTCGCAGTGTCCTACTCATACGGGTCTATCTCTTCATTATGGGCTGAGTTTCTTCTAGAGTGGCCAACCACGTAACCGGATTCATCAACTGAGTATTCACTAGGATCGGATGACGCCATAGTGATCTGCGACATTAATAACCTTAATTACTAAATACGCCATCTATAAATACTTAGAGATAAAGCCAAAGCTTCTAAACAAGGCTAAGAGTGGAAATCAAACTAGACTCTCAAATATAAAGTCTTTGGTTGTACTACCAGAGCCTCTGGTTCCATGACCAGAGCCTCTGGTCTCATGACCAGAGCCTCTGGTTCAACTAAAATCCTTAGGAAAGGATTTCTCATCCATCGGTCCTCTTGCAAACCATTGGAATTCTATTCTATCAACCGTTGGTTCAACATCCACACTTAGAATAATAATGGATTTCTCGTCCATCGATCCTCTGGTTCCTCATAATGCACTTACCAGAGCTTCTGGTTATAAGACCAGAGCCTCTGGTTCAACTTTCATACTTAGAAAAGCACTAAGTAACCTATCCATCGATCTCTGGTTTCCTTCTCATCAATGCTTCTGGTGCATCCATGAACTCAAACAAATTTAAGGAATTCCTATTCCATCGCCTCTGGTCCTTCTAACCAGAGCTTCTGGTGCCACTTAAACACTTAGAAATTTTTATGAAATTTCTATCCCAATGCCTCTGGTCCTTCTAACCAGAGCTTTTGGTCCAACATGGACACTAAACAAAATAAGGGTTTTTCTACCCATCATCTCTGGTCCTTCTAGGGCAATGGATATTCATAGTGAGTATAACACATAAAATCATGCTTTTCATAACAATTTCTTTACGGGAGCATATCTTTAGTAAAACCGATTAAGTTCTTCTTATTATATGTAAGTTAAACACAGGTCATCAGGCTTTGTTTAATCGACATATAATAATGTGACCCGCTTTAAAATCATATGATTCTAAGTTACTTGAAAACCATTTTGAATTTTTTTTGGTTATAGTCGATGGTTGGTAAAGAAAACCAGCGTTCTCTATAACTGAAGCTCTGATACCAAATCTGTCACACCCCGCTAAAGCGGAAACACGAGATGCAACAGCTAAGTGAGTCACAGCAACAATTAATAAATAACACTTTTCAATTTTTCAAAATAAAAAGAGTTTAACATCATAACCAAATTTTTGACAAATACTTCTTTTACAAAAACTTCCATTGCGAACTTAATCAGTTTTACCACAAGTATGCTCCCAAAATACTTCATTTCTTACTTGTTACCTGAAAAGCATGGAACATAAAACGAGTCAACTACAAAAAGTTGGTGAGCTCATGGGTTTTCATATGCATAAAACACTTTAATGCATAAACCAAATATTTGCAAATTTATGCGAATCTTTTGCACTTAATAATTGTAAATCTTCCACGATGTAAAAACTTGAGACGCAACTGAACCTTACCTGACCAACTTGCCCCATTAATTTACGAACGACCATAAGTAGCTCGTACACTTACTTAGGTCCCACAGTTCGTAGATGTACTAATTYWGHGGTGGTCCAAATTCCACATGATTAGACAAGAAAACATAGGTAATGTGCACCCCTTTCTGGGTGGGACTGTCAACACAATAGCGGCTATCCACAATACCACGACCCGGGGACGTGCCCGAGTTAACAAGTAGCGTTTACGGACGGAGACTTTATTTGGAAAATATACTCCCAAGCACATCAATTTAGCATTTATTTCAAAGTGCAATAACAGTCAATATTTCATGACACAATAAATTTAACTAAACAGTTCTTTAGTCCAATGGTTTCAAACAAAGCTTGACTAAACAATTCTTTAGACCAATGGTTTCAAACAAATAACATGCATAGTTTGCTTAATCTCATGCATTCCCCCCAAAACAATAAATAAAGCATTAAAAGTGGGGCCGTGAGAACTCACTGGTTTGATGATGAATATCCAAGAGAAGGGAGTCTGAAGCTCTCAATGCCTGCCTTGCCTTCCTAAATAAACCAACATCCAACATTCAGATCACATATGGGCACTTGACGAAGATAGAGTCAAGTTGAATCCCATGTAATGCCATCGGAGTTTTATGAAATAAGGTTGATATTTTATTATTTAATCTAAAAACAACCCAAAATTTATCTAAAATAAAAGAAATAAAAATCCTTTACTCAAAAGCTGATTTTTGGACAGATTATAAATTATGTTCCAAATATTTTTGGGTTTCACAAAACTCTAAAAATAGGAACCTTCCAAAAGTCATTTTATGCCCAACTTGTCACATCCTTTTAAAAATAATGAGCTCAGCCGACTATTTCCAAATACCAAGATGTTTGAGTGGGTTTAAATTACTCATCATTACCCTACAATCCTTGAGTTACACAGCCCCCGAAACAGATTGCACGCTCACCGAGTGGCAGTCATTTGGGGTCGAACTCATCATTTTCCAAGTTTTAACACCATTTTCAAGCTAGAAAAATWAATTTAAATCTYCAGGGAAGAATCTTTCCYGATTCCTTTGAGTTTTCGATAAAGATAGGAYAGATTAAAGATGCATGCAAGATTTATCACTTCAAAACTAAATTTTACAAGCTCAAGCTTCACATGCAAAGAGTTTTTCTTCCCACTTTGGAGTTCAAAGAACATGTATCATAGATTATTATCCTTTTTGAAGACATTTTCATGTCTTTGATGAATAATCTCCCCTCTTTAGTTCTTCGGAAAATTTTTAACTAAAAGATCAAGATGTGGAAGAAAGAAGATGCAAACTTATGATGTTTTACAAAAGTAAAATAATTAGTATCATACCGTTTTATAATCTTGAAGAATCTTCAAGATTGAGAGAATTTCTTGCTTGAAGATGGAATCGGCTGGAGAGTGTTTGCTCTTAGAAAGAGATGAAGAGTTTTTAAGTTGGCAAGGCGTGGAAATGAGAGTTTTCAAAGGATGATGGGTATTTATATGAGGATTTTTAAGGAAAGGAAATGGGCTGTCCTCTAAAGGCCCAAACCCAAACAAGACTTTTATTTTCATAATACAAATAAACCCACTATATAATTTGCCCAAACATTAATATAATAGCATTAAGAAATCCAAAACTCCAACTTTTGATAAATCAAGTGGTCACTCAAATGGGAGTTTTGTATTTTAACTTAAAAGTTTATAATATCAACTTTATTTTATTAAAAGCATTTCTAAAATATTTGGCATTACACGAGTTAAATGTATCTGATCTCCCACTGAGGCGTGATCTATCGAATAAAACTTGGGAGCTAAGCCAGAAGAATTCMAWTCGCTGAGACCAGATCCTAGAGAAATATAATTTCTAAATTTAGGATCTATAATAAAATGCTAACCTGAAACTCCGAAATGACAGAATGTCACAATATATTAGTAAGAGTTATATCACATATCACACATACAAATGTCACCCTTATATCCAAAGGTACACCTCTCCTTGATATGCCACCCTTATCCCATGATAACCTCTCATTGATATGCCATCCTTATATCCTCATCAAATCATTTTACAAAATATTTCCCAATTAGAATAGACCGTAGTCATAAATGTCCTAATGAAATATTATTAGTTCAAAATCTTCTTTATCAAAATTCCTCAGTCTTTATCATCATAAAATATTATAATGATGATTTATTTAATCAATTACATTAGTCAAGGCACAAATCCGGTTAACATAGACTTGGCCGGACTTCATCTCCGATCAAGCCTGGGCTGATAAACCAATCCGGAGAACACTTAGATTATTTGTCCGATTTACAAAGCCGGTCAACGTGTTCACTCTTTAGCCGGATTACAAATCCGGACAACACTAAGAAAACTCGGTTAAATCTTTGGCCAGTTTACATACATGAATTTTTCCCAACACTTATATCCGATCAAAACACAAACGAACTTATACCGCTCCGTTCGAAGCCTTGGTTGGTTTATGAATAAATCGGGCAACATATTAGTCGGTTTATGTCTAATCCGAATAGCATTTGATCGCATTGCTACTTCTCCGTTTAAAATACTTATCTGATTTTCAAAGATAGAATTTCATCAACATACTCATCCGATCAATAGTATGATCGATTTCCTCTAAATCGGATGATACTATGTCCGATTTATACCAAATTCGGACAAACACTTGTCTGATTTAAGCTATGTTCGGGTAATTTATTCATCACTCTTTTCAAAATGCAAATCAAATTACTTTTCAAAAACAATAAAAACATTTAAACACTCACCTTATGAAGACCTTTTTGAAACCAGGTAAATTCAACTTGATTCTTAGCCAAAATAAGCAATCCGATCAACCCTTCTTTTCTTTAAATCGCTCACTAGGTTCTCAAAATGGCAAGAGAGGTGGATGAAGGCCTCACCTTCCCTTTTATACCCTTCTAAAGTTAGAATGGCGGCTAAACCACCACTTACATGCATACCCATGCATGAACCACCTTTGTGCATAAAAAGCATATCATGCATGTACAAATTTTAATCATGCATATTCACACATTATGCATACGTTCTTATGCATAAAAATTTCACATACTCTCATGATCAAATATATCAGTTTATCATGTTGTCACGTAAGCATATAAAATAAATAATCACGTATTAGTTATCTCAGGTGATAACCAAAACTCGGATATAACATCTATCCATGATATAAATAACAAAAATCATTCAAATCTACATATAACATTTGAAGTATAACCCAAAAACATAGTTTGTTTACATAATATGAGAAAATATGGGTTAACAAAAACTTTGTCTATTACAGCACAAACATCTAAATAATACTTCATTACATTATTCCCTTGCCCTTGTCTTGTGATGATAGATGACCTGCAAAACAGATTAGTCCAATAATTGAGCGTTAGGTCTAGTGAGTGTATTTTTCTCATACAAACAGTATATATTTCAAAATCCAAGATTATAACAAACCTGGACCTTAATATATTATTATTTCATTAGTTTACCTATTGCTGTTACACCGCTAGTTCATCTATCACGGTTTCACCGCCAGTTCATCTACTGTGGTTACACCACCAATTCATCTATCGTGGTTACATACATTAAATATTCTCCTTCTACAACTATTTAATCCGTTAAGATACAAAATGTGCCAATACTTTATCAGGTTAATCATGAATCCAGACGGCACTATAGCCAGGTTAGGATAAATCCGGTCGGCACTACATCCTGTTTAGGATGAATCTGGAAAGTGCTATAGCTGGTTTAAGATAAACCCAGTCGGCACTTCATCCGCTTTAGGATGAATTCAGACAACACTTCATCCGGTTTAGCATAAATTCGGTTGGCACTTTATCCGATTTAGGATAAATCCAGTCGACACTTCATACGGTTTAGGATGAATCTGGACGGTGCTATAGCCGGTTTAGGATAAATTCGGTCGGCACTTCATCTGGTTTAGGATGAATCCGGACGGCACTTCATCCGGTTTAGGATGAATTCGGACGGTGCTATAGCCGGTTTAGGATAAATCCGGTAAAAGGTTATTCAAATAATAAATAGCAATATTCAGAAGCATTTGTATCATACACATGTGATTACTATGCATGATAGAAAGCCATTAAACTCACCTTAGACCAAAATCTTAGTTTGCAATATGATTGCTCTTCTATGCAGAGATGATAAATTGCCAAGAAGACTTTTTGAAAATATGCAAATGGTAAAACCTTTCTCAGTTAAACAAGAGTTACTATATATAGTAAGTGGTGAGGTTTTTTGGGCGGTGCATAGGCAGCCGCCACCACCCTCCTTATACATCACACAAATGTTAATTAACATCAAATTACTCTTAAGAGAAAAAATATAATTCAAAAGTTAAGTCCTCAAAAACCCTCACACTATAAACCAACCCTGAACTTCCCATTGTCACATAACTTTAAAACCGATCAACTATAACCTGAAAACTGAATATTACAATAATCCTTCAGGACGGTTGTGACTTCGGTCTGTCCTTACTGGAAATAATCTGCAGGTTTTGATGAGGAAATAAGGGTGGCATATCAAGGATAGGTATACCATGGGATAAGGGTGGCATATCAAGGAGAGGTGTACCTTCGGATATAAGGGTGGCATATCAAGGAGAGGTGTACTTTTGGATATAAGGGTGGCATTTGTGTACGTGATTATTGTTACAATTTTTATTACTATATACCTTAAGATTACGATATCTCTGAATCCTCATTTCTTTGTGATTTAAAGATACAGAAATATTGTTCTTATTGGAAATGATAGTAATGATGTTATTGAGAAGGGGATAATTGGCTTTCGGCCGGACATTTTGAATAACCATATTTCTGATGAAAAGTGTTTGGAAACGAGTTATGTGGAACCTGATGAGCTCTATCCTACTATGTGCTAAATTAATTGTTTCTAAGTTAAAAATGACCTTTAAAATCAAAAGGGCACTGGTCGTTTTGAATTATGTGGTTATGTTTCTATTTATATGAAAAGTTGATTTTAAATAAAGTTTTGGTGATCTTCACCCTGCAATTACATGGAAAAAGGGATCTCACTAGACCTTCAGGTCTAACCCTCATTTTGTCTTTCTGATATGTATTGTAGGAACAACTGGGTTACATGATAATAAGGGGAAGGGGAAAATGTAACTATTTTCTTATGTGCATATCTATATGAAGATCAGCTTTTGGATGAGTTTAGTTTTGAAGATATATGTTAAGTAGTAAAAGAATTTGTATTTTGGAATTTTTGGTTTGTATATTTTGTACGTTAATTTCTTGTATTGTGGGACCTAAGTGGAGTAATACATGTAATTCCTTGAATGAAGTATATGTTATATGCAATGTGTGTTATGGGGTGTTTCAAGAAATGGTATCAAAGCCTGAGTTTAAGAGATTTAGGTATTCAAAACATGATGCCTAGACTTAAACTATTTCATTGCATATTAGGGGGACATAATTAGCACCATTGGAAATAAATATGATGAGTTAAGAGAACATGTGTAAGGTAAGTTCGAATTACATATGGCCAATGTAATTATGAATTTACAGATACATATCTGACTTAGGCACTTCATTATATTTGGGAATGTGAATATGTGATTATTAATATTGAAATGTGCAGATGTCTAGCCAATCTCGAAGGTCTGAAAGGATAACCCGCCCCAATCTTGATGATATAGAGAATTCCCCTATCAATGCTCCTACTAATATTTCAGAGGATAGAGGCAGACGAAGGAATAGAGGCAGAGGCAAGGAAAAGGTCATGCCAGAGGCAAAATTAGTCAATCTGAGATTCATCCTGATCATGGAGAATCTTACTCTGAAAATATTAATCAAGATCAGATGCCCAAGCCAGAGTATGTAGCTAGAGATATGTTAGCAGGGGAGATGGGAAAGTTAAGAGAAACATTGACATCCACTATGGGGATACATGCTAGAATCAAAATAGAAAAAGTTGAGATAAATCCATCTGTTCCAGTTACAAACATCACAAGAGGAGATATCAAAATGTTTCAGACATGCAAACCACCAAAATTCTCTGGAGAAAGAGATTCAGTTAAAGTCATGTGTTAGAGTAAAGAGATTGAGTTTGTGTTCAACACCATTAGATGTCCGGAGGCAGATAAAGTTAGGTTCGTTGTTTCTGTATTGAAGTCTAACGCATTATTCTGGTGGGAAGTCGAATCTTTGGCCAGAACAGATGTTTTACAAAGGTTATCTTGGGCAGAATTTGTGAACAGATTTAAAGATCAGTTCTGTCCCAAAACAACTGTAAGACAGATGGAGGAAGATTTCTTCAAATTCGTGCAAGGTTTTGGAACTGTTCGAGAATACACCGAGAAGTTCATTGAATATTCTCGATTTGCTGCACACTACATTTCATCTGAATCCAGAAAAATGGAAAGATATATTTGGGGTTTAAAGCCTTCAATTCAAGAATTTGTTATTGTTATGAATCCTACCACTTTTTCATTGACTGTGGATGCAGTAGAGGTTACCGAGAGAAATAAAAATTGACAAGAAGAAGGAAAGGTTGTTGACAAGAAGAAATGGAAAGGAACTTCATCTGATTATCGAGGGTCAAAAACAATAAAGTATGACAATAGATCTACTCAGAAATTTAATGAAAAAGCATGTGCTCGATGTCGACAGATTCATCAAGGTGATTGTAAGACAGATCCGAGAAGATGTTATAAATGTGGTGAGGCAGGTCATTTGTCAAGAAGTTGTCTGATTACTAGGAGATGTTTTAATTGTAATTCACCAGATCATATTCGACCCAACTGCCAACTATTAAAGGCTCCGCAGTTGACTATGGGAAGTAATGCCTCGAGTGCCCGTGAAAGACCGAATATAACTAGAGGAGGGCAAGGAGGGGCATGGGGACGGTCATTTCTAATGACAAATAATGAGGCTGAGGCTACACCTGATGTAGTAACAGGTATATTCCTCATCAATTCCATACATGCTAAGGTGTTGTTTGATTCGGGTACGAACTTTTCGTTCGTATCAACTTTATTTGCTGAAATTGCATGTATGATTTATGTGCCACTTAACAATATATTAGTAGTTGACACTGCTAATAGTCGAGAATCTGTTGCTTATGTATTCAATAATTGTATAATTGAAATCGAGGGGTGTGGGCTGCCGTTCTGACTGTTTCCAATGCCGATGAAAGAATTTGAAGTTGTGGTGGGAATGGATTGGTTAGCATAGAATCGGGCTAGTATTACGTGTAACAAGAAAATGATCAGTATTGATCTACTGGGGAAAGGATCGATTGTTATTTATGGTGATCGACAGGATCACCATACCAACTTGTTATCGGTTCTGAAAGGCCGAAAGTGTATTCAGAAAAGATGTTAGAGTTATCTAGCTTATGTGGTAGATTCAAAGAAAAAAAGAGTAAGCAAGAGTCGATTCTGGTTGTATATGAATATCCAGAAGTCTTTCCAGAAGATTTGACTGGTTACCGCCTGATAGATCTATCGAGTTCAAGATTGATCTGGTACCTGGGGCAGCGCCAATAGCAAGAGCACCATACCGGTTAGCGTCGTCAGAATTAAAAGAGCTGATTACTCATCTGAAAGATCTTCTTGATAAGGGTTTCATCAGACCAAGTACCTTACCATGGGGTGTTGTGGTTCTGTTTATCAAGAAGAAAGGTGGATCAATGCGGATGTGCATTGATTATCAAAAATTGAGCAAACTAATAATTAACAATAAGTTTTATTTACCAAGAATCAATGATCTATTTGATCAACTGGTAGGAGCCAGTTACTTCTCAAAAATCGATTTGTGGTCGGGATACCATCAGTTAAAAGTCAGAGAAGAAGATATTGTTAAAACTACCTTCTGAACTCGATATGACATCATGAGTTTTTGGTTATGCCTTTCGGTTTAACCAATGCTCCTACAACCTTTATGGACCTGATGAATCAAGTGTGTAGTGAATATTTCGATAAACTCGTTACTGTATTTATCGATGATATCCTTATATACTCCAAAAGAAATTGAGCATATAGAGCATCTTCGTCTTATTCTCGATCTTTTGAAGAAAGAAAAGTTGTATGCTAAATTGTCCAAATGTGAGTTCTGGTTAAGAGAAGTTCAATTTTTGGTCATGTCATATCTGAAGCAAGAGTGAAAGTGGATCCTACTAAGATTGAAGCAGTAGAGAAATGGGATGCACCGAGAACTCCTTCGGAAGTCCGTAGTTTCCAGGGTTAGCAGGATACTAACAGAAATTCATTCAGGATTTCTCCAAGATTGCAGTGCCCTTGACAAAGTTGACTCGGAAAAATGTTAAGTTTCAGTGGGAAGAAGATCAACAAAAGGTTTTTTAGTTGTTGAAAGATCGTTAGTGCAGCGCTCCAGTTCTGTCTTTGCAAGAGGGATCAGAAGATTTCATGGTTTATAGTGATGCTTTGAAGTTGCGTTTGGGTTGCTTGTTGATGCAGAGAGGCAGGTTATTTCTTATGCATCCAGGCAATTAAAAGATCATGAAAACAATATCCAACACATGACATGGAGCTTGCAGCCGTAGTTTTTGATATGAAGATTTGGAGGCATTACTTGTTGGGGACTAAGTGTCAGATCTTTACAGATCATAGAAGTCTCCAAAATTTATTCAATCAAAAGGAATAAAACATGCGGCAACAACGGTGGATCGAATTGGTTAATGATTATGACTATAAAATTCTCTACCATCCTGAAAAAGCTAATGTGGTAGCAGATGCTTTGAGCAGAAAGGAAAAGAGTGGTACGATCAGAGCTATAGCTATGAGAATGAATCTTTTGCCAGATCTTCACAGTGAAATTGCAAAGTGGCAAAGGGAAGCTGTCAAAGAAGACAATTTCAGAAATGAACGATTGGGTAAATCGATTTCTGTCTTGAAAAAGATTGATAAGGAACTTTTATGTTTTCAAAGTCGGATATGGGTACCGTGCTATGGAAATACTCGGGAAATTATTTTGAACGAAAGTCATAAATCCCGGTATTCTATTCATCCTGGCACTAATAAAATGTTAAAAGATTTAAAACCATTTTATTGGTGGCCTGGACTAAAGAAAGACAAAGCAAGGTATGTGGAGCGATGTTTGACATGTTTACAAGTAAAACTCGAACATCAAAGACCATATGGGAATCTATAGTCTTTAGAAATTCTTGTGTGGAAGTGGGATCATATCATATGGATTTCATTATGAAATTTGTGTGGTCACTTTGATGATCAATCTTCAATACATCTTAAGAATCCATGGCAGATCTGGATCTAATACTCAAGAACATTGAGAGGAGATTTGAGAGAGAAAGTCAAACATTCAAAGCTTAGTCAACTCTCTATTCAGACTTGAAAGAAATTCTGCACTTTGAGTCCTGTTTGAACTTTGAAGCTTTAAGCACATTATGTCTTCTTCAAAAAAAATCTTTAACTTGAAATCTTCAAGCAATCAACTGTTGAGAAAGATCTTCTAGCATTCTCCCCCTCGAATGTAGAACATCAATGATCTTCTCTTTTGACAAAGTAGAACAGTAATCATCAGAAACAATGTACAAGATGTGATCTTCAAAGGATCTTCAGACAACAAGTCTCAAACTTTTCTTTGGTAAACTTTTGAAACAGTGATCTTCTCATTCAAAAACACTCAGTCGTTGTAGCATCGGAATAATCTTTTTGTGATTATCTCCAGTCGCACTTCTTTTGAGTCTTTTGCCAATTTCGAAGTTACTCCCCCTTGATCTTTGCATCAAATTCCCTTTAAAAATGTTCGAAAATGAATATTTCATTCATTATTACATACTCCCCCTTATGATGAAATGAGAATCATTCCATCATACATAAGATGAATGAAATCCTTCGCGTAAACCGTCAATTCAAGAAATTGTAAGTAGATCTTTTCAAATCCACTTGTTTAATCTTTTCAGATTAAGGGAATGGGAAGGTAACATCCAATTTCAACGAATGAAATTGTTTTCAATCTTATAAAAAGATTGGCCTGTGAGTATAACAGATATACTCAGTTCAACGGATGTACTGTATATATGTAACTTTTTGATGTTCATCTCACCAGGTCTTCCATTCAATCATTAGTAGCTAAAAAAATAACATATCTATGAATGTTTTGGCAAATTAACATATAAAATTCTAAATCTGTGTAGTGTAGAAAGATAAAGCAACGTATGCTTCTGTTTAGGCTCAAAAAGATAAATCGTGTGGACTACACAAATTTATCAGACTCAAATAGTGATCAAAAAGACTTGAAGGGGGGACATATATCCTTCTGATTTCAATATCAACTTTCTTCGAATGAGAAACTAATAGATGATGAGCTGCGTGCCCCAAATGTTATTAAAACATTTATCTGTTGAGAGATAAATGAGTAGTTGGCGGGGTTGTGACAAGAATTGGCCTGGGCTTTGCTTTTTTCAATATTAGTCTCCAAAGAATCGAGAACTAATAGATTATGTGGTATGCCCGGATTTTAGAAGTTTAGAACAGAATTTTCAATTTCTTTTAATCCTGACACAACTCTCGTCAATTCTTTTAGCTCACAACAACTACCCCTCTCTTTTTCATTTTAGTCTCAGCACACAAACCCTTTTGTATTTAAGCTCACTCGGATATGGTTGTCCTCTTGGGTAGGTCTGTCGGTTTTGACATTCCATAGAGGTATTCTGATAAGCACTCAGTCCCTCCTAAAATTTAGCGTTATGCACATTTGACTACAAAGGTTGATCAAAATATTATTTCTTTAAAGCACAATGATCAGATAAAAAATTGATCAAGAAATTTGGCTTTAAGCACAATTAACGAAAGAATGATGCGACAACAATTTGATTATTCGGTATATGAGAGAAATGAATGAAGATATGTAAGAACGAGTTTACAGATTCTGATATTCAAAGAAAAATTATCGAATGTATATGTATCAATGTAAAAAAAATATTTGAAAACAAAATTAAATACAAACGAGTGTATTATCACCGAAAAAGATTTTCGTATATGAGACGTGATAATAACAGTTTGAAGAATAGCTGAAACAGGTATTGGAGTTATGTACGACGAGAAATTACACAAGTAAAATCTCAGGAAATACTTGTTCAGAAAATGTACTCGTTTCCCCAAAAAAATTTATTTTCTGTAAAAACATTTATTCAAAATTCTAGAGACTCCCCTTAGAAAACAGATTTAAGTAATAATTTAGTTCGACTCAAAAGAATAAAAAAATTAAGAAAACATTTTAAGTACGGGTTCTAAACTGAGTGTTTAGAAACCACACTCGGTAAAGCACGAGTCCTGAACTGAAATGTTCAGAAGCCTCGTTTGGAATAAATTACAACTCCCCCTGCATTGGTGTATCACTGAAATGATATTCTGATCAACACAAAATGGACACACCTGCAAAACCAGATTAAGTAGATTTTGGTACCCAAACGAACTTGGGTCCTATTATGTTAGTGTCGGGTTAGGGTATGTTGTAATTTCCAAACCATTATTTCTATAAGATATTTTCTTTTCAGCACTATTAACAAGATGATTATATACATAATATGATTCATGCCAGTTATTATAATCATACATGTTCTTACCTTTCCAGTTGTTCTGATAGCTGTTATCTCCATGCCACCTGTTGAACCTTTTGTTATTGACAAAATTATTGGTTCTGCATGTTGAGCACATAATCCTTCTCTCGCTAAGATTGATCAGATCATTAGTGGATCTCACAATGCAAAGAAGATTGTTTGTAACAACAGGTGTATGAGATAAAACAGATTCAGACTTATTAACCCAAATGCTTTTAACCTTTGRAGAGTAATTGGGTGATCCAATGACATATCCTTGATAATACTGATTAGAAGAACGAGAATAGTTCTTAGAAACAGTAGATTTAGGACTACTTGAATAATTGTTCGAATTGGAACAATCATAAAAGCTGGTTTTACACTGTGATTGAGAACCAGTTGGGCTTTTAGCACACAAAAAGTCTTTTGACTTTTTGTAAAAGTTGGTCTCTTTCAACAGTAACTAAATCAAATTTCTTTTTCAGTTCAATTCAGTTTCAAGGTCTGTCTTTAGATCAGACAATTTCTTTGCAGTATCCAAAAACTTACCTTCTAAGTCCTTCTTTGACTTTTCAAAAAATCTATGTTCTTTCTCAAATTTCTTTCTCTCTTCGTCTGAACTTCCCTTCTCATTTTCTGAAGCAATGTCAAGCCATTTCTTTTTCTCTGTAAGCTCTTTGACAATTGCAATTCTTTCTTTTTCTGAACAATGCTGTCCGACAATTCCAAATTCTTTCTTTGACATGCTTCTTCATACTCTTTCTTCTCTTTATCAAACTTGGATCGTTCCAAGATGATAAGTTGTTCAAAATCTGAAATTTGATTTAAAAGAAATTTAGCATTCAGCTCAAGAGAATTAATTTTATTTTCATAAGATGCACGTTCAGTACAAAATCTTTTCTCAATCTTAATATTTCTCTTCTTTTCTTTCTCCGTATCTTTCTTTTCAGCATTTAAAACCTTTTCAGCCTTTAAAACCTTATCCTTTTCTATTTCCAATAATTTTCTTAACTCAATCAAATCATTCTCATGTTTATGAATTTTCTCAGTAAAGTCCCCAATCTCAGTATTTTTCCTCCCAAGAGAGTTCCTCTCAGCATTTAGTTCATTTTGAACTTTTTGGAGTTTATTGAACAAATCTTTATTAGACTTACTCCATGTTTTTATCTCTTTTTCACATTCTATTCTGACATCATCCAAGGATTTTTTAAATTTATTAATCTGATACTTGGAATCATTCTCAACTCTTTCTAATATTTCTTTATGCTCCCGATTCAAAATTTTAATACGTTCCTCATTAGCATAATTCTTAGTATACATATTTATGTATTTCTCTTTATAGTTCACAATGCTCTTTTCCAGCTCAACAATCTTAGCTCTCATCTCCTTTAGGATATCTGCCATTAAAAAAATTGATCAGTTATAGGATCTATGCAGTGAAATCAGTAAAAAAAATCAAGAACAGTTAAGCTCAAAAAGAATAACATAAAACACAAAAACTGTTGAGAAATAAGAAAAATTGACGAAAAACTATCAAATATCAGTAAAAGCAGTCAAAACTGTTAAAAACAGTTCAAAACTGTTCAAAACAGTTAAAGACAGTTAAAACTGATGAAAAACAGTTTACACGACGGAAAATAGTTCGAAACTTTCTCAACCAGTTAAAAACACAAAAACCAAAAACAGATAAACGAAATGATCCAAAATTAAAATCTAAACAAAAAATTAAAACAAGCCCAATAAAATTGTTCAAAAACCAAAACAAAAACAGTTACAAAGTTATAGCTAAAAGATAGTCCGAGAACACAGTTCGAGAACATATGACTCAATTACAAACTAATTAAAAACCATAACAAAATCCCTTAATATGATTACACCAAATGGAATTCTTGGTCAATTCAAATGGTTGATGTTGAAAGGAGTTCTTTGCTTGGTAGCGTGTAAGAGCTGTTACAATCCTTGATTCACAACCAATAGGTATATCTGCAGCTTCCTCTAGCAGTCTCTGTTTGTGCTTCGTCCTGAATGACAGCAACACTTGGAAATGGAGAAGCTGGTAAACAGATTATGTGATTTAATCTTGAACCAAAATGAAACAATAATCCAATGCTAATCTGTCCAAAACAACCAAGTCAAATTCAATTTACAAATTTTGCAATCAAGATGAATTCAAACAGAATATCAAACTTTATCCAGGTGAAGATGTCCGTGAATCAAGTTTAAATCGAGAGATGATTGAAAACCTACTGCCTAAAACATCCAAACAAAAACTGTTCACTATACAAGCTTTCTGATCACTCCAGAAACCTGGTCAACACACAACAATCAATTAACAACCTCTCAAGTCCACTCAAAGCTACCTAAACCTGTTGTACATTGCTAAACCACCTCACTGCACAACCTTCTGCATTGAAAGTTCAGACATAATGAAAACACATCAAGTTCAGGCCATGAGAAACTTACAGCCTCAAATCCTTAAAGAAACAGCAAGAACAAACAGCTGCAAACAAATCAAATATGATAAAGTGATCAAACAAGCAGGTGCGATGCAAGGTCTAAAATAGATATATAGATGCGATTTTCAAAAAATTCTACACTAGTTCAACAATCTCGCAATCCTTATGATCAACAGCTGCAAACAAAAGCTTTCAGCTTCACTTTAATCAAAACAGTTAGGACAAAAACTGTTTTAGCAAGAACCCTCATTCCTCACTTGATCCTCCTTTCCAAGATGAATCTTAGTGTCTTCTTTGCAAAATCACTTCAAACAAGAGTTTGTGGTATCAATCAATGTTGTCGTTCCAGTTCCATTGTTAAATGTACCTTCCAATCTTGTGTAATAAACAGTAATATGAACTCAATGAACAATCCAGTAGAAACATTCATCTGTTGATCCAGCAAAAAGATTAGACTAATAAACAAAGAAACGGTAACAGAATTGTCTCTGTGATATGAATTTGCCCACGTAAACAGCAGTTTAATAGATGCACCTGCACACTGTTTCAAATCGGCCAAGATAAATTCAAGAACAAACACAGAACCTGTAGATGATAATTCTTACACCAAGTAACAAATCCTGCCAAAATCGAATAAGCTTCGGACACTAAATTGAACTCAAACAGATTCTGTAATGAATGATTCAAATCAAACAGTTTCAAATCAGGTGGGTTAAAAACTTCTGCACCAGTGCTCAAACTCAATCAACTCCAGCAAATCAAAACTTAAAACCTGTTTGATGAAGGATGAAATCAATTTCTACACACTCAACAAAATCACACTCAAACAATTAAAATCAAACGAGACCTTTATCTACGATTTGAATCAACTGATATTAATCCAGATGCAAGCAACACAGTACGAAGAATATTATCTATCCAAATGAGCGATTTAGATGTCCGCTCAAACCACTAGTGATAATCGCTCAAAAACTCAATATAAAACACACTGCTTAGTCTTTAAATCGCTCACACACATGGATTAAATCACTTACTACTAACAGTTAATCGCTCAAAAATCCGCTCAAATCTCTAAGTCCTAATCCGTTCACTAGTCCGCTCAAGGGTTAATCGAATCCGGTCACTAATCCGGTCAAGAGTTGTGCAAATCCGGACACTTATCCGGTCAAGAATAAACTTAAATCGATCAAATATCCGTTCAAGATGTGAGCAATTTAGACTTAAAAAAATAGGAACCTGTACGATGAAGAAACTGTGACTTAAGCGTTGAAGAATAAATCGGTGAAACCTTCGATGAAGATGAGGAAGTGATTTAGAAGAACCCTGGAAGCGATTTAGAAGAAACCTGATTTACCTTTGACCGATTTAGAAAGAAGCAATGAAGATGATGTCTGATGTAGATATATCGGATGAAGATAGATGAAGATGAGAAATAAGCCAAGTCCAAAATAGGTTGGGCCAAAACTATTGGGCCACTTGAGCGATTTAACAAAAAATAGTCAACCCAAAAACCAAAAACAGATCAAAAACTATTAAAAACACAAAAACAGAAAAAAAAAATTAAAAAAATGGATCAAAACAATGACTTTTTAAGAAATTTTAAGAACACGAAAAAAAAATTAAAAGTACAAAATCTGATTAAATCTTGGAACATAATGATCAAATCACAAAAGTTTGTGAATAACAAAGATTCACAATACAATTCCGAGTATTTTGATCAGATTTAAACACAAAAACACAAGATTTTTAACAAAAATTCGGATCAAACTTGAAGAAAAAGAAGAACACAGAAAAAAAATTAAAAAAAAATCCAGATCTTGATTTCTTATCTTTGATTTTGATGCACTCCGGCTTTGATACCAATTGTGTAGTCACTTTGATGATCAATCTTCAATACATCTTGTCACACCCCACTAAAGCGGAAACGCGAGGTATGGCAGGTAGAGTCTCATAGCAATAGTGTATAAACAACACAGCCATACAATTTAAAACATAATTACATCAAAACTAAAGTTTACAGTCCCAAATACAAATTTACAAAATAAACATAAAAGAAGTTTTGAAATCGATA
>NC_037544.1:20798465-20800734 GCF_001531365.2 Cynara cardunculus var. scolymus | reverse complement strand
AAACCCAACACTTATACAAAACTTGTAAACTAAGAATTACTCATTTTGGATGAGTTGAGAGGAAGATATGATACCTTAAAGTCACATGCACACATATGTCATTAGTTGACAGATTGCACACTTAACTTAAATAAATTGGTTCATGCCTAAAAACATCATATTTTTGAGTGAAACTTGATTCAAATGAATCCTAACTCATAAAAGAACGTTTTAGAAGAAGAATCATACGTTAAGAACAAGTAAGTAGAAAGATATTAGCATTCAAAGTAAGAGTTACCTACTGGTGGTTTCACAGTTTGCACACCTATAGTGTTTTAGGTGCTTGGAGACAAAACTCCATAATTTCATGTGATTCCACTTGAATGTAGGAGATAACCCATAAAGGTAACTCTCAAAAGAAGAATCATCCTTTTTCATCGAGTTTTGAGAAAGATATGGTCGATGGAACACACATATACAAATCTGTCAGAATCGGACAGATTGCATGTTCATCTTATTTTGAGTAATTAAAACCTCAAATAACCACAATATTGAATGAAATCGGTGGAATTTGAAAGGTAACTCATCAAGCTAACATCCAAAAGAAAAATCAACAATTTTGGATGATTATCTAGAGAGTTATGGCTGTTCAAAGTAGAGTTTACCTACTGAAAAACTCTCAGATACATATATACAATGTTTTGAGCATTTGGGAGGTCAAAACTCAATGTTTTTGAGTGAAACCAAATGCATTGCAACCCCAACTCAATAAATAAACTTTTAAAAGAAACCTCATAACATTTGAACAAGCCATTTACAAGATATGAACGATTTGTGCACAAGCACATAATCTGTCAGCACCAGAATATGAAATTTTAAGAAATAAACCACATAAAATCATGATTTTTCCTATCATGTTGAGTTCTAAAGTTTGGGTCATGGATTACCACCATCAAATAAACATTTTTACATGTTTTTGGTGTATAATCTCACCTTGAGACTCAATATTTACGAAACATGGAGAATAGAAGATAAAGAATGCAATAAAGTGGGTTTTTCACCCCAAAACTTACAAGAAAAGATGAAGGGATGAATGCATTACCTTGTTATTGAAGGAGAGGATTGTTGTATCTTCAAAACTCTTGCCTAATGATGGTGATAGATGGAAAAATCGGCTGAAATGGATGAAGGGGAAGGAGGGTTCTCAAGGTGACCCTTGAGTTTTTAGGGAGAGGAAAAAGAGAGGTTTAGAAATTTGAATGGAGAAATAATGAGGAATGAAGAGAAATGATGCTATTTATATGTGGCCAAGGGAGTGAAAAGAGAGGGGGAAGGGGCCGGCCATGAGGCCCAATCCCACCCTCACACTACAATTTTTTTTTTTTATAAAAAGAAAGCCCAAAATGCACAAAAGGCCTTTTTCTCAATTTTGACATTTTTCTTTGATTTAAAAGCCCATGATGACTAGAATTATTTAAATAGAAATATTTTATATTTAAAACACTAAAACTTAGTGTTTTATATATATTGGGTATAAATTAGAGCATTTGGTATTGTATAGGACGTTTCAGATAATTTCGGGTCGGAACCGGACTTTCTAAGCAACTGCCGGAAATTCTTAAAAAATTTTAACTAAACTAACCTGACTAACTCCTAATCTTATAAATTAACTTCAATAACACTAATATAATCTTAATAAAAGCTAACCTGGGATTTCGAATTTGACTGCTGTCACAGTCTCCCCTTGCTAGAGAAATTTTACCCCGAAATTTAATGATTGCAACATCCAGACAGTTCTGTCGTGAATAGTTGGGGATATTTGTTTTTCATAAAATCTTTTCGCTTCCAGGTATACTCCGGCCCATGCCTTGAGTTCCAACGAACTTTCACGATTGGAATCTTGCTACGCCTCAATCGCTTGATCTCATGGTCAAGAATTTCAATTGGTTCTTCTATAAGGCGTGGCGTAACTGTTCGTTGACTTGGATCTCTTCCAAAGGCAGGACTAACAATTCTTCAAACAAACATTTCTTGAGATTCAATACATGGAAAGTGTCATGAATGGCATTGAGCTCTTGCGGTAGATTGAGTTTGTAAGCGACTAATCCCACCCTTTCCAGTATCTTGAACGGACCAATATACCTTGGACTTAATTTTCCTTTCTTCCCAAAACGTAATAGCCCTTTCCATGGTGATACCTTTAATAACACCTGATCTCCACTTGGAATTCCAGTGGCTTCCTACGGTTATCCGCATAGCTTTTCTGGCGATCTCTAGCCACTTTTAACCT
>NC_037544.1:20774075-20798365 GCF_001531365.2 Cynara cardunculus var. scolymus | reverse complement strand
TCTGAATGCAGCAGTGTCCCATGCATAGCCGATGAATATTGCATCATCCCCTTTGGGCTCAAACTTTCCCAGTGACTCCAGCGGGGAGTTGCCACGTGGCCTGCCAGCTGCAAATGGCGCCTCCCGGATTTGAAAATTTAATATAACAGGCGGTGACGCTTTGTTAAATGACAGCTAATTAAAATACTTAACAAATAAGAACTGTACGCCTTCCTTTAAAAAAGTATTTTAAATCTTTAAGAAGAATTTGAACAAGTATTTATACTATGGTTTGAATGAAACAACAACCATGAGACAGAAGCTCTGCATTTAAGTACAAAGTTACTGTGTATAGATTGTTTAAAAAATTTGAAAGAGAGCACAGAGTAGTACTTAAATGAAAGATATCATACCTTAGGATCTCATACAGAGGCTCATGGTTGGACTATACATGTCCTCTCTCTAGTAAACTTGTTATGTTTAGAGGCAGAAGCTCTGTATAGTACATACAAAGGCTCTGTCCTAAAATCATAAAAGTTTTTGAGACAGAGGCTCTGTATATTACATATAGAGGCTCTGTATGATGCATGATCTAATGCTTCCCCTCGACTTTAGCTCTGCTTGACCTGCTCCCCCTTGAACTATGCTTCCATCATATATTATAAGTATTGCACAAGCATGAGGAACAAGGTACAGAGGCTGTGTATGTACTATACACAGGCTCTATAACACAAGACAACTTATACTTGAGCAAGAGGTTCTGTATGTACTATGTAGAGGCTCTGTCTCATGGATCAAGAATTAAAACAATAACAGAAGTATGCTCATAAGGGATGCAGAGGCTCTGTCTTAGTTAGAAAGATTGAGCATACCCAACTTGCTAACCAAATAGTTAAATCTCTATTCATCAAAAGCCTTTATAAATATGTTAGTAAGTTGTAGATCTGTACTAACGAAAAACATTTCAATCGTACCATTCTCTACCTGGTCCTTGATGAAATGGTAGCGAACGTCGATGTGCTTTGTTTTAGAATGTTGCATAGGATTGTTTGTGATTGCAATGGCACTTTCTGAGTCACACAGAATTGGAATCTTGTCAAACTCAATGCCATAGTCTTTCAGTTGAGTTTTCATCCATATCACTTGGGAAGAACAACTGGCTGCGGCTATATACTCTACTTCAGCCGTTGAAGTAGAGACGCAGTTATGCTTCTTTGAGGTCCAGCTTATGAGCTTGTCTCCTAGTAATTGGCAACTCCCTGATGTACTCTTTCGATCAAGTTTTCATCCTGCATGATCAGAATCTGTGTACGCAATAGATCAAAACCAAAATACTTTGGATAGTAGAGACCCAGAAATTGAGTTCCTTTAAGGTATCTAAAGATTCTTTTCACAGCCGATAGGTGAGATTCCTTAGGGTTTGCTTGATATCTAGCATAGAGACACGTAGCAAACATAATGTCTGGTCGACTAGCCATGAGGTATAGCAATGATGCAATCATTCCATGGTAAGTCTTAACATCCACCGTTTTCCAGATGGATCTGTGTCAAGCTTAGTTCCCGTTGTGATTGGTGTTCTTATTGGGGAAGAGTTATGGAGTTGGTATTTCTTTAATATGTCAGAGACGTACTTAGCTTGGCTAATAAAAAATCCTCCCTCTGTTTTACTTGCAAGCCGAGGAAGAATGTTAATTCTCCCATCATGCTCATTTCAAACTCGCCCTTTATCAAAGCAGAGAACTTATCACAGTGCCTCTGGTTTGTTGAACCAAAGATAATGTCGTCCACATAAATCTGTACTAGAAGCATCCCACCTTTATATCTGTTAATAAACAAAGTAGTATCTATTTTACCTTTTTCAAAACCATTCGATAAGAGAAAAGATGAAAGACGTTCATACCAGGCTCGAGGTGCTTGCTTAAGTCCATACAGAGCTTTTTCTAGGAATTAGACATACTCTAGATGTGTGAAGCTTTCAAACCCCAGAGGTTGTTGAACGTAGACTTCCTCCTTCAGCTTACCATTCAAGATGGCTGACTTGACGTCCATTTGATAGACTCGGAATCCTTTATGTGCAGAGAAGGCTAAGAACAAGTGTATAGCTTCTAGGCTTGCTACTGACACAAAGGTCTCGTCATAGTCTATGCCTTCCTCTTGGCAATAGCCTTTTGCTACAAGTCTGGCTTTATTCCTTACAACAATCCCATCCTCATCGTTCTGGTTCTAGAAAATCGATTTACAGCCAATATCAATTTTATCCTTTGGCAAGGGTACAAGAGTCCATACCTTATTCCTTTCATATTGTTGAAGCTCTTCTTGCATGGCATTAACCCAACTTGGGTCTTGTAGGGCTTCATGGACTTTCTTAGGCTCTACCATGCTTTGAAAGCTTACGAATAAACATTCATTAGCCATGGCAGCCCTTGTCTTCACACCACTTGAAGGTTCACCAATGATTTGGTGAAGAGGATGATCCTTTGTCCATCTTGTTGTTGGGACATATACAAAGGCCGAGGTCATTTGATCATGTTCCATAGGCATATTAGGCATTTGGCTCATGGATGGCGAAGAAGGTTCTGCTTGCTCCCCCTCGGATGATGGTAAAGAGGAACCAGGTTCAGAATCAGAGGTATTTTGTTCTGGCTTTACAGAACTGGGCTCTGATGCAGAGCTTGTTTGCTCTGGTTGTGGATTTCCATGATCACCAGAGGAAGTAGAGGTGTGTGAAGGACCAGAGACAGATGTACTTGTAGTTTGTAGTTCTTCACTTACACGTGCAGACTCATCTCTAGGTGCACGTACAGAGATGTCTTCATCGCCATAGCATTCTTCAAATAAGAGCTTGAGTTCCAATTCCCTTGACTTCATTTGAGGATTGGAAGTCTGTTTGTTATGCTTGAGTCCAGAGCAGAGGTACTCTAAAGTCACTTGTTCTTTATCGTCGAACGAGACTTTGATGCTTTCCATGATAGTCTTGGTTCGTTGATTGAAGACTCTGTATGCCCTGGCTTTTGTGGAGTAACCAAGGAACTTGCCTTCATCAACCTTCTTATCAAACTTGCCAAGTTGATCACGGTCATTCAGAATAAAGCATCTGCAACCAAAGACATGTAAAAATTTAACATTAGGCTTTCTTTGGTTGATTAATTCGTAAAGCGTCTTCATATGCCTCTTTACCACTGTTGCTCTATTTTTGATAAAGCAAGCGGCTGAGATGGCTTCTACCTAAAAGTGGGTTGGAAGACCAGAGCTTGCTAGAATTGTTCTTGCTGCTTCAACCAGAGTGCGATTCTTTCTTTCTACTACACCATTTTGCTGTGGTGTTCTTGCTGCTGAGAAGTTCTGAGTTATGCCCTCCTTGTCTAAGTACACATCAATTTTTGCATTCTTAAACTCTTTTCCATTGTCATTTCTTAGTTTTTGGATTTTGCTCAATAGAAGAACTTGAATCTTGGTCATCAGCTTAATCAACAGCTCTAGGACATCTGATTTCTGCCTTACAAACTCAATCCAAGTATATCGTGAATATTCATCAATTAAGACAAGGATATACTTCTTTCCAGAAAAGCTCTGAACGAGATTGGACCACAAAGATCCACATGAAGCATGTGCAGAGGTCTTACACAGGACACATCTGTCTTTGTTTTATGGGATGCTCTTTTGAGCTTTCCCATTTCACACACAGAGAAGAGATGGTCCTTTTCGAACTTTATGGCAGGAAGTCCGTCAACCAGATTATTCTTCACAGGCTTCTCTATATTTTGGAAATTTAAATGAGACAGCTTGTGATGCCAGAGGCAGGCTTGTTCACACTTACAAGATACGAGACAGAGAGTCTCTGAATTATCTCTTGGTGAGAAGTTCATGAGATATAAATTACCTTTTCGTTTGGCTCTTAGCAACTCCTAACCTGATTCTGACATAATGGAACAAGCTTACTTTTGGAACTTGACATTGTAGCCAGAATCACATAGTTGACTTTTGCTCAAAAGATTAGGTTTAAGCCTAGAGACATAAGCAACCCTAGAGACAAAAACCTTACGTTGTAGAAGATCTCCATATCCCTTTATTTCTACTTGCATGTTATCTCCAAATGTTACTTTTCCTCCAATCTTCTCCCTGTATGAGGAGACTAACTTCTTATTGCCGGTCATGTGTCTCGAGCATCCGAAGTCAAGATACCAAATATCCACATGCGACTTCTGCAAAACAAATTATAGGGATTTAGGTACCCATTTCATAATGGGTCCTTGATGATTAGGGGTAGAAGATTGCTTTTTAGTTTGAGGGAGAGGTTTCGTCCCAACACCTAAGTTACCAGACTTGTGCTCTGGTGTGTCAGACATGGCTTTAGAAGTCTTCTTTCTCTTCTGCATCTTCTTGGAATTTATCCTTGATGACCCAGTGAGAATACAGTTAGGATCAGAGAAATGTTGCTTCAACTTATGCAGTAGAGAGAAATATTCTCAATTATGAAAACATTTTTAATGACAAAATGATTTATTTGATTTGAAGAACATATTATTACAATCATTCCTAGCATTGGTAGTTTTAACAAACTTCCTATCTAGATCTGATTGTTTTGACGACTTAGAATGAATCTTCTCAGATTTCTTCTTATCCCTTCCTACTCCTTTGGCCTTCAGAGGCCTCTCTAAAACAAAGGAATTAAAATTAGAGTTGGCAGCGGATTTTCCCTTCTGTTCCGGAGTGAACTTAATTGGCTTAGAATTGGATTTAGAGACCTTCGATGCAGAAGAAACAAACTTTGTACTCTTTACCCTGTATTCAAACTTTGGAGGGAATTTAGCTCTTGTTGTCATGCTAACAAGGCTAGAACCTAGGAGAATCTTTTTTTCATTTGGAAGTTTTGCAACCTCTAATTCTTTTGCTTCAATCTCTGTCTAAACTTGCTCCTTAATCGAGTCCACCTCTGACTCACAGTCAGAGTCAAGAAAATCCTTGCGTGAATATCAAAATACAAAAGTATAATTAAGAACTTGATATTCGTGTATGCATGAGCTAGAGCCTTCATCCATCTTTTGTGTTGAAGAACTTTCAAAAGTATCTAAGGAATTACTCTCAGAACAATCTGTATGACCTTTAGAAGGATAATTCAAAGCCTCAAGCAAATCTTGTTCGAAAACCTGTCTCACCGTTTCTATGAAGTCATCTAATAGTTTTGGATCCAGAATTTTAAGAAAATTTTATGTGGATGAACTCTTGATGTCATCTGGTTCTGGTTTAACAACCTTACTATCAGTCTTAGGATGGTCAAGATTAGTAGAGCCAAAACAAAAGATCTCGTCTGTCTTCTGTATGCTTTTTAAATCAACTTGTTGCATACTATTTGAAGACTAAGAGATAATTTTTAAACTCTAACATTTGAGTTTTGGCCCCACTCTCAAGCTTACATCTTTTGAAAGGTGAAGCTGTATGCAGAATTGGAAAATCTGGTTTTTGCTTTTCTCCTAACCTAAAGACATATTCAAAATAGTTTTCTTCTTCCAAGTGAGGTCTAGGTCTGTATAACCTATCATTGCTCTATCCTATTGAGAATTAACTTTTTCATACACCTACTAAGCATCTTGATATTTCTTGATCAAGAGCTCTTTTCTTTGTAAGCTCTGGTGTAAGAATTCCCATTCCTTTTGAAAATAACTTTTGAGGGCCTCAGAGTTTAGTCTATCACGTTTCTTTTCTAAAAGCTCTTTTTCTTTCTTCTGTATAGCCGCTTTTAGTTCTGTGCACTCTAATTTAAGACTTGTTTCAGTGGATCGTTTTGTTTGCAAAAGTTTTTCGTTTTCCACTGACAATTCTTGTTTTTCTACAGTTAGCAACTCTCTTTCACGTTCAAAGAATAATTTTTCTTTTTCCAAAGATTTCCTTTTGGATTTTTCGACTGAGTGCTTTTGCTGTAGATTAATGAAATCATCTGTCAAAGCAGAGATGTTTTCTTCCAGTTCAGAATGAGAATAGCCAGAGATGGAACATACCTGGGAGTCGGAGTCAGATCCAAACTCTTCTCTGTCATTCTCAACAGCCATTCCAGAGAAATGGGCTTGATCTTCTTATTCGGATGAAGTGTCAGAGACCCATTTCTCCTGTTCAGCCATGAGGCTCCTTTGGGATCGATTATACTTGTACATATTTTTATAGTACAGTTCATCTTTCACCAAAGGGCCTCTGCACTCTTTCGAGTAGTACCCCATTTTCCTGCATCTGAAGCATCTAACACCTTGCTTCTTCTGTTGATGGCTCTTCCTCCTTATTGTTTGATACAGGGGGCGGGTTCCTTCCTTTTGAAGCTCTGCTTCAGCTACGATCGCCTTGTCTTCCTCGTTTCTCAAAGACCTTCTTCCTAAATTTTCTTTGAAATTCCTTGGTAATCAGGGCCAAGGAATGTGCAAAAGCACTGATGTCGTCGTCTTTAGAGCTAGATGCTCTGTCTTCTTCATCCCTCCATGATAAGAGCCTTCTTCCCCTTTCCCCTTTCCTTCTTGGATCTCTGTTCTCTATGTGGCTGGCTAGATCCTCTCTTTTTTGAATCAGAGACCAGAGCCAGAGGTCCACCCAGAGCGACCTTAGCCTTATGCACTTCCTGTTCTTGAGCTTGCAGAGTCCTATACACGTCGTGTGGTTACCATTGCTCCAGATCTTGATTCTCCTAGAGAGACATGGTCAAGTTTCCCCATTCTGCATGCAACCACTTCAAGAAGGAGGGGTTAGCCTTCTGCACTTCCTGTTCTTGTGCTCTCATCACGTCACATTTGCGACACTTGTTGGTCAGTGTGTTGAATATATGATAAGTCTGTTCTAAAGACTCATCAGGAAGCGTTTGGAAACTGTTGAACTCGTTCAAGCATTAAGCACGACAGTTTTTCTTCATCTTAATCCCCCGTCCAGCTAGTTTGCCAATTGATCCCATAGATCCTTGGCAGAATCGCACGTGTCAAGAGATTGAAAAATCTCTTTTGGAAGTGCCATGATCAAAAGCCTTTTGGCTTTTTGATCCACCTCCACTCTGTGTTTGTCCTCATTGTTCCAATCACGACGAAGCGTGGGAACTCTCCTGGCAGGTACTTTGACCGTATCACTAACAGCAGGAATACGAGGAATAATTGTAGTGGGAACATAAGGGCCGTTTAAAATGGATTCGTAAAGTTCAAGTTCAAGACCCTCGTAAAAATTGATCATCCGATATTTTCATTGGGGATATTCTTCCCTAATGAGATTCGGAGGTTTGGTCAAGGATCCAACACTGTACATGGAGTTCCACGTTTGACTAGACATTTTTGTTTAAAGACATTGAAAAGAAGATTGACGAGAAAGTGATAAGCGACGTGGAATTGATTTCCAGAATACGTAAAAGTAGATGTTTTAAATGGATCAAAAATAAGAATGAAATTCCTTTCTAAAACGAATAAACAAAAAATTAAGAGTAGTATCCAGATGGATATCGATCGACTAATCAATGAGTTTGATTACCAGGCTCTGATACTAATTGTTGGAACCCAGATACTCTTAATTCTCAGAAAAACATAGTTGAAATAGAATAAGATTGAAGTACGAACAGTGAACTGAGTATGATTAAACGAAGATGAAAATAAGAACTTTCAATGTAAACGTATTCTCACAAGAAATATGGTATAGTATAAGTCGGTACTCTCAGGTAATTTGAACCTAAAGTGGAAGCCTCGTTATATACGCCTAAGTCAAACAACTATGCTATAATTATGGCTTGAATCTCTGAGTTGCCAAGTCTGTATCCTTATCTTTGACTTCCCTTGAAAAGTGGAGCGGACCAAGTCAATCCCCCTTGATTCTGTTTGACACTTGCGAGAATGTCTGGACTACATGCGCGTTGCATGGAGTAAGGAGACTAGAAGCTCTGCATGTACTATGCAGAGGTTCTGCATATGCATAGCCTCTGTGTCTGGAGTTGTAGCTTTGCATCAAACACTTATGCTTTTTGGCGCATAAGGCTTGATCGTCCACGGAGATTGAGCGCGAGCTCTATATGTAGGAACCTTCACTCTTTGAGTAAGAGCTCTAGTTCTTGACCGCTTCTGCATGAGAGCTCTTAGTCCAGAATGCTTCAATAGACTAAGTCCTATTGACTAGAGTAAGAGACTTCTTACTTACACTTTCACAAGATCGGGTCTAACAGTTCCCAAACTCCTCATCACAGTGATGAACAAGCTCCAAGTCTTTGTACATTGCAAACTCATCAAAGTTAGAAGTGACAATGGAACAGAGTTCAAGAATGCCAAATTTGATGAATATGTCATCAATGAAGGTATATCTCAAAAAATTTCAGCAGCCTGAACTCCGCAACAAAATGGAGTCATTGAAAGACGGAATAGAACCCTTGTAGAAGCAGCGAGGATGATGCTTGCTTCATCAGAACCACCTATTTTATTTTGGGCTGAAGCAGTCTCTACTGCCTGCTTCACCCAGAACAGATCAATCATCAACAAGAGGCATCAGAAGACTCCCTATGAACTCATCAATTAGCGGCGTCCAAATGTCAAATATTTTCATATTTTTAGGTGCAAATGTTATGTACTCAACGATAGAGAACATCTTGAAAAATTTGACAAGAAGGCTGATGAGGGCATATTTCTAGGATATTCTTAAACCATAAATTCCTACAATGTCTTCATCAAGGGGACCAAAATTGTTATAGAAAGCATCAATGTGTCCTTTGATGATGCATCACCAATGACTTTTGGACATCACAGTTCAGAATTTGGGCTAACTAAAGGAGCCTCTGATTCATCTCTCCATAAACCAAATGAGTCAGAACTACCTCAACTATTTGAAGACTTGTTTGAAGAAGATGCAATCTCTGGAGCGGTGACCAATGAAAAATTGACTTCCGGAGTTGATGAACTACATGAGATCTCCAATGCTGAAGGTATAACTCTTTCTGAACCTCATGTTACTTCACCATCTACTTCTACTATGTCTCCTGAACTAGAGCAAGACTTTGGAGAAGATTTTTTTAGGGGGTGCAAGCAGTTCCATCAAACAACCCCATCAATGAAGAACTGCATCCTGTTGCTCAAGAACCCCAATCAAGCACTAAGTGGATGAAAGACCATCCTCATCACCAGATTATCGGTGATCCATCGTTTGGTGTTAAAACAAGATCTACCACTGCAAATGAATGCCTCTTCGCAAACTTCCTAAGCATGATCGAAACAAAGAAAATTTCTGAAGCCTTACAAGATCCAAGCTGGATATACACAATGCAAGAAGAATTACTCTAGTTTGAGCGGAACAAATTTTGGTCCCTCATGTCGCTACCCAAAGGTAAAACCACGATTGGGACCAAATGGGTCATCATAAATAAGAAAGATGAAAATTGCATAGTTATCTGAAACAAAAGCCAGGATGGTCGCAAAGGGCTACTACCAGAAGAAGGGATAGACTATGACGAAACCTTTGCCCCCGTTGCTAGACTTGAAGCCATCAGAATATTCTTAACCTATGCCGCGCACAAGGGTTTCAAGGTTTATCAAATGGACTTCAAGTCTGCCTTTCAAAATGAAAAATTGCAATAAGAATTCTACGTTTAGCAACCTCCTGGGTTTGAAGACTCAAAACATCTAGAGTATGTCTACTTTCTGGATAAAGCTCTCTATGGGCTCAAACAAGCACCTAGTGCCTGTTATGAAACTCTCTCCACTTTTCTTATAGCAAATGAATTTCAAAAAGGTACCATCAACACAACTCACTTTCTCAAAAGGCACAAAGGTGATTTGCTTGTTCAAATATATGTAGATGACATTATATTTGGCTCCAATAACTCAAAATTTTCTGATAAATTCTCAAACCTGATGAAAAGCAAATATGAGACGAGCACGAAGGGAGAACTAAGTTATTTCTTTGGTTTTCAGATAAAACAAAGTTTAGATGGAATTTTCATCAATCAGTCCAAATATGTGACTGACGTTCTAAAGAAATATAATCTATCAAATTCATCATTCAAATTCATCATCTATGAGAACTCCAATGGCTACAAGAGCTAAGTTATTCTCTGATCCATCAAGCAAAGCTATAGATGTAACAACCTATAGAGGCATGATTGGATCACTCTTGTAAGTCACAACTAGTAGGCCAGATATAATGTTTGCTACGTGTCTTTGTGCAAGATATCAGGCTAATCCTAAAGAATCTCATTTTTCTACAGTCAAGAGGATCTTTAGATACCTGAAGGGCACCCCATCCTCTGGACTCTAGTATCCAAAGAACTCTGGCTTTGAACTAATAGCCTATACAGATGCAGACCATGCAGGTTGCAAGGTTGATACGAAGAGTACGTCTGGGAGCTGTCAACTTTTGGGAGACAAGCTGGTTCGTTGGACATCCAGAAGACAAAACTGTGTCTCAACATCTACAACAAAAGCAGAATATGTTGCTGCTTCTAGTTGTTGTTCACAAGTGATCTCGATGAAAACCCAACTAATGGATTATGTGTTCCAATATTAGAAAATCCCCATTCTTTGTGGCTCCAAAAGTGCAATACCAATATCTGCAAATCCAGTGCAACACTCTAAGATAAAAAAATATTGATGTCAGGTACCATTTTCACAAAGATCATGTAGAAAAAGGAATCATAGAGATGTATTTTTTCTCATAGATATTCAACTTGTTGATCTCTTTACAAAAGCATTAAGTGAGAAAAGATTTCTTTTTCTTGTCAGCAAGATGGGTATGTTGAATCTCACCACTTAAGGTAGATCATTCATCAAACTAGAGATTTCCTATATCTCTAAGTTTTGCCAAAAGTGATATATATGTAGATGGCCTTCGTAACCAAGTATTCTAAATCAGAGCCTCTGGTTCTATACATCAGACCCTCTGGAAAAATGGAAACACTTGTCATATATTTGGCCTAACATTTTCACTCTTTGGAACCAAAGCCCCTCTGATCCAAAAGAAGGTTATTTGTTCTATACACCAAGTAACCCTTCTCGACCAGAGCTCTAGTTCTATAGACCAGAGCCTCTGGATTCAAAGTTTTATTTGGTAACCGCGTCTTGTTTATCACCTAAGGTAACTAATACATGATTATTTGTTATGTGCTTACGCGATAGCATGATAAACTAATATATTATTCACACGAGTATGTGTAAATTTTATGCATAAATATGTATGCATAATGTGAATATGCATAACTAAAAATATGTTATATGCATGACTTTAATATGCATGGGTTTAGTATGCATGGTTTATTATATAGCATGCATGAATTAAAATGTGTATATATGCATAAGAATGGAGGGAATGCATGCATGAGAAGTTATGTATGTATGCATGCACGTGGAGGCTGTTTTTAGCCACCTTTCTTTGAAAGGAAGGGTATAGAAGGAGGGGTTAAGCATTCATTCATCTCTCTTGCCATTTTTATGAGCTAGTAAGCGATTTAGAAAAAAATGGCGTGATCAAATTATATTTTGATAGAGTTTCAAGAATATTGGTTCTCAAAAGTATTTCAAAAGGTGAGTAATTAAAATGTCTTTAAAAGTATTTTGATTTATATACTGAATTGTACTATTTAACTATCACCTGGACATAGTTTAAATCGGACACATGTTTGTCCGGATATGGTATAAATCGGACATAGTATTATCCGATTTAGAGGAAATCTATCATAGTATTGATCGGATTAATATATTGATGAAATTCTATGTTTGAAAATCGGATAAAGGTTTTGAACGGAGAAGTAGGAATACGATAAAAGATTGTTCGGATTAGATATAAACCGATTAATATATTGTCTGGTTTATTCATAAACCGGCCAAGGCTCTGTACGGAATAATGTAAGTCCGTTTGTGTTTTGATCAGATTTTTGTGTTGGAAAATGCTCATGAATGTAACCGGCCAAAGACTTGACCGAGATTTCTTAATGTTGACCGGATTTGTAATCCGGCTAAGAGTAAATGTGTTGTCCGGATTTGTAAATCGGATAAAAGGACTAATGTTGACCGAATTAATATATCGGTCAAGACTTGACCAGAGATGAAGTCCGACCAAGTCTATATTGACCAAAACTTGTTAAAGTTGATCAGTTTTGTTCTTTTTGACTAAAGTGTTAGTTCAAACTAAATCATTATTATAATGTTCTTTTATGATAATAAAGAATGAGAAATTTGGATAAAGATGATTTTAAACTGACAATATTCCATTAGGATATTTATGACTGCGGTGTGTTCAAATTGGAAATATTTTGGTAATTTTTTTTGAAGAGGAAAATAGGGTGGCATATCAAGGAGAGGTGTACCTTTGGATATAAGGGTGTCATTTGTATGTGTGTGATATGTGATATAACTCTTACTATTATATCCTTAAAGATTACTGTGATCTAGAATCTTTATTTCTTTGTGATTTAAAGGTTTAGGATCAAGGTTTAAAAGTGGCATCACATGAAACCTGGTTAGTACAAACCTATTTGGGTTTGGGTATGTTATTTTAAAGCTGAATGATTAGCTTTGGAATTGGTAAGGTATTATATTTTTACTTGTTCATAAATTTGTTATGTATATGAAAAGTTGTTTTAAATAATGTTTTGGTGATTCTCACCCTACAATGACATAGAAATGGATCTTACTAGACCTTCCGGTCTAACCCTCATTTTGTGATTTTACATATGTATTGCAGGAGGTGCAGACGGTAAGGGGAAGGGGAAAATGTGATATTTTCCGTTATGCATATCTGTTTGAAGATTTGCTCATGATAATGTATAGTTTTGTTACAAGAAGGATGATTAGTACAAGAAGTGTATTTTAAATTTTCGGACCATATATTCTATATGATAGATTCTTGTACTGAGGAACCTATGAGGTGTATAAACATGTATTTCTTATGAATGAAATATATGTTACGTGCAATGTGTGGTATGGGGTGTTACAGAAAGTGGTATCAGAGCTTGAGTTTAAGGTATTTAGGTATTTAACTGCATGATACCTAGACTTAAACTATTTCATTGCATGTTAAAGGTCCCGGACATAATTAGCAACCATTGGATATAAATATGATGAGTTAAAAGAACAGTGTGTATGGTAAAATTTAATTACATCTGGCCAGTGTAATTATGAATTTACAGGTACATATCTGGACTTGAATAATTCATTATATTTGGGAATGTGAATACGTGATCATTAACATTGAAATCTACAGATGTCTAGCCGAACACGAAGATCTAAGAGAATGGCTCATCATGAGTCTGAGGAAAGGGAAGAATCACGTGTTAATCTTCCAACAAGTACTTCTGAAAATAGAGGTCGGGGAAGAACAAGGGGAAGAGGCAGGGGAAGAAGCCAGACACAAGGGAGGGGTCGGCAAAACACATTCTGAGCATGAAAAATCCCATTCTGGGAATGTTTAGGAGGAACAAGTGCCACATACAGAATACATAACAGAGACATGCTGGCAGAGGAAATGAGGAAGTTAAGGGAAACCTTGACGTCAATTATAGGTTTACCGGCTAGGGTTGAAACAGAAAGAGTGGAAGTGCACCCTATGTTCCAGGTACTCACAACAAGAAAGGAGATATCAAAATTTTCCTGACCTGTAAACCGCCAACTTTCTCTGGGAAAGGGATCCAGTAAATGCTATGTGCTGGATTAAAAAAATCGAATATGTGTTTACACCATTCGGTGTCCAGAATTCGATATAGTTCGATTTGTTGTATCCATATTAAAGTCCAACGCTTTGTTTTGGTAGGTAGTAGAGTCTTTATCCAGGACAGATATGTTACAAACATTATCTTGGGTGGAATTCGTAAACCAATTTAAATATCAGTTCTATCCCAAGACGCTGTACGACAAATGGAGGAAGATTTCCTGAAGTTGGAACAGGGTAACAAAACTGTTCGAGAGTATACTGAGAAGTTTATCGACTACTCTCGATTTGCTGAACACTATATTTTGTTAGAATCCAGGAAAGTGGAGAGGTATATTTGGGGGTTAAAACCTTCGATCCGTGAATTTGTAATCGTTATGAATCCCACTACCTTTTCGCTAACCATGGATGCGGCAGAAGTTACAGAACGGAATAAGAATCGGTAGTCAGAGGGTAAATTTGTAGAGAAAAGAAAATGGGAAGGGCCTTCATCTAACTTTCGAGGGCCAAAATCAATGAAATATGATAGTAGAACTGAACAGAAAGTCGGTGAGAAAGTTTGTGCTCAATGTCGACAGATTCACCAAGGGAAATGTAAATCAAACCCAAGGAAGTGTTACAAATGCGGCGAGGTGGGTCATTTGTCAAGAAGTTGTCCAACCAACGAAGATATTTTAATTGTAATTCCCCAGACCATATCCGACCCAACTGTCCGTTGTTGAGAACTCCGTAGTTAACTATGGGTAGTATTGTGTGGGGTACTCGGGGAAGACCCAACGTATCCAGAGGAAGGCAAGGAAGGGCACGAGGTCGGTCCTTTCAGATGATAAAGAACGAGGCAGAGGCTGCACCCGATGTAGTAAGAGGTTCTTTCCTTCTGAATTCTATACGTGCTAAGGTGTTATTTGATTCTGGTGCAAACTTTTCATTTGTATCACCATCGTTTGCTCAAATTGCATGTTTGAATTATGTGTTACTTGATGACAAATTAATAGTTGATACTGCTAATAGTTAGGAATCTGTTACTAGTGTATTCGATAAATGTGTTATTCTTATTGAGGGATGTGAGCTACCAATTCGGTTGTTCCCAATGCCTATGGAAGAGTTTGATGTAGTAGTAGGTATGGATTAGTTCGCAGAACATCAGTATAGTGTTGTCTGTGGTAAGAAAAATGATCAGAATCATTTTGCGAGACAGAGGACAATTGTTATTTATGGTGATCGTCAGAATCATCGTACTAGCCTTTTGTCTGTGTTGAAAGCCCAAAAGTGTATTTGGAAGAAGTGTCAAGGATGTTTGGCATATGTTATTGATACAAAGAAAGAGAAAGGAAAGCAGAAATTGATTCCAATCGTTAAAGAATACCCAAAAGTCTTTCCAGAAGAATTGTGTAGTTTACCGCCGAACAGAGTTATCGAGTTCAGAATTGATCTCCTACCTGGAGCAGCACCATTAGCCAAGGCACCATACCGGTTGGCTCCCTCGGAATTTAAACAATTGATTAATCAGCTGAAGGATCTACATGATAAAGGATTCATTCAACCCAACACTTCTCTCCGGGGTGCTCCGGTCCTATTTGTTAAGAAGAAAGATGGATCTATGCGAATGCTTATAGATTATCGAGAATTGAATAAGTTGACAATCAAGAATAAGTATCCTTTGCCAAGGATTGATGACTTGTTTGATCAATTGGTGGGGGCAAGTTATTTTTCTAAGATCGACTTAAGATCAAGGTGTCATTATCTTAAGGTCAGGGAGGAAGGCATCGATACAACAACTTTTTGAACAAGGTACGAGCATTATGATTTTTTTGTTATGCCGTTCGGTTTAACTAATGCGCTTGCAGCCTTTATAGATTTAATAAATATGGTATGTAAGGAATATCTTGATAAATTCGTTATTGTATTTATTGACGATATTCTTATATATACTCTAAGACCACAGACGAGCACGCAAAACACCTTCGCCTAATACTTGAACTTCTAAAAAGGGAAAAGCTGTACGCAAAGTTGTCCAAGTATGAATTCTGGTTAAGGGAAGTTTAGTTTTTGGGCCATGTCATTTCGGAAGTAGGGGTGAAAGTAGATCCAACAAAGATAGAAGTAGTTGAAAAGTGGGAGGCCCCAAAGACTCCTTATGAAATCCGAAGCTTTTTGGGATTGGCAGGCTATTATCGTAAATTTATTTAGGACTTTTCTAAAATAGTTGTGCCATTGACCAAACTGACTCGGAAGAATTTTATGTTTCAGTGGGAGGAGGAACAACAAGAAGCCTTCCAACTGTTGAAAGATCATCTCTGCAGTCCCCTAGTGTTAGCTCTACTAGATGGATCAAAAGATTTTGTAGTATACAACGATGCCTCAAAATTGGGCTTGGGATGTGTTTTGATGCAAACAGGAAAGGTGATTTCTTATGTGTCAAGGCAACTGAAGTATCATGAGAAGCCGTATCCAACTAATGATATGGAATCGCCAACAGCGGTGTTTGCTCTGAAAATATAGAGGCATTACCTTCTCGGAACAAAGTGCCAAATTTATACTGATCATAAAAGTCTACAACATTTATTCAGCTAGAAAGAACTTAATATGCAGCAGCGTCGATGGATTGAACTTGTCAATGACTATGATTGTGAAATCCCCTACCACATAGGAAAAACCAATGTGGTAGCTGACGCTTTAAGTAGAAAAGAGAGAAGTGGAACTATCAAGACCGTGGCAATGAGAATAAATTTAGCCCCTGATACTCATAAAGAAATTATAAAATGTCAGAAAGAAGCTATGAAAGAGAATCTTATCAAGTCAGAAAGATTGGGTAAGATGATTTCAGCTTTGAAACCAAATAAAGAAGCAATTATGTGTTTTCATGGACGAATTTGGGTACCGTGTTTTGGGGATATCTAGAAAATTATTCATAATGAAAGTCATAACTCTCGTTACCCTATACATCCAGGTACCAATAAGATGTATCGAGATCTGAAACCTTTTTATTGGTGGCCTGGATTGAAGAAAGATATATCCAGGTATGTGGAACAATGTATAACGTGTCTACAGGTTAAGATCAAGCATCAAAAGCTGTATGGAAGTCTTCAATCTTTGGAGATTCTTGTATAGAAGTGGAATCACATTACAATGGATTTTGTCATGAAATTACCTCGAACTCTAAGAGGGTATGACGCAATCTGGGTAATGGTTGATCGCTTGTCTAAATCTGTGCATTTTCTACAAGAAAGGGTTACTCTTTAGAAAAGCTGGCACAAATTTATATCAAAGAAATTGTAACTAGGCTTGGTGTTCCACTATCCATTGTCTCTGATAGAGATAGTCGTTTCACTTCAAAGTTTTGGGAATGTTTACAAAACGCTTTGGGGTCTGAAATTTGATTAAGTACAGCCTATTATCCGCAAACTGATGGGCTAAGCGAAAAAACCATCCAGACTCTCGAAGACATGTTGAGAACTTGTGTTATTGACTTCGAGGGATCATGGGAGGATCATTTGCCACTGATAGAGTTTGCATATAATAACAGTTACCATTCCAGCATCCAAGCGTCATCGTATGAAGTATTGTATAGACATAAATGTCGAACGCCGTTGTGTTGGAACGAGGTAGGTGAGAGGCAGTTGACAGGTCCCGAGATTGTTCAAAAAACTTCCGAAAAGATTAAACAGATCTGTGAAAGAATCAAAACAGCACAAGACCGCCATAAAAGTTATGCCGATAATCGTCAAAAATCGATTGAGTTTTATGTGGGTGATCTTGTGATGTTAAATGTTTCCCTATGGAAAGGTGTTATCAGATTTGGAAAGAAAGGTAAGATCAGTTCGAGGTATGTTAGACCATTCAAAATTTGGAAACGAATTGGACCAGTGGCTTATCAGTTAAAATTACCAGAAAAGCTTAGTCTGATCCACAACACTTTTCATGTATCAAACTTGCGGACATGTTTAGTTGATCCGAGTCTAGCTGTACCGCTTCCAGAAGGTAAACTGGACAGTAAGCTGAACTTTGTGTAAACACCAGAAGATGTGATTGACGGAAAGATCAAGGTGTTGAGAAACAAAGAGATCGGTTTGGTTAAAGTACAATGACAGTTTCATAAGGAATAAGAAGCAACTTTGGAACTAGAGTCGAAAATGAAAACAAACTATCCATGGCTTTTTGACTAAAGGAATTCCGGGACAAAGTTCTTTTGAGGGGAGGATAATGTGATAACCACGTCTTGGTTATCACCAAAGGTAACTAATACGTGATTATTTATTATGTGCTTACGTGATAGCATGATAAACTAATATATTGATCACGCGAGTATGTGTAAATTTTATGCATAAATATGTATGCATAATGTGAATATGCATAACTATAAATATGTTATATGCATGAAGTATGTTATGTGCATAAATATTTTGTTCATTCATGAGTTTAATATGCATGGTTTTAGTATACATCATTTATTATATAACATGCATGAATTAAAATGTGTATATATGCATAAGAATGGAGGGAATGCATGCATGCGCATGGAGGATGTTTTTAGCCACCTTTCTTTAAAAGGAAGGGTATAGAAGGAGGGTTTAAGCCTCCATTCATCTCTCTTGCCATTTTTATGAGCTAGTAAGCGATTTAAAGAAAAGTGGGGTGATCGGATTATTTTGACTGAGTTTCAAGAAGATTGGTTCTCAAAAGTATTTCAAAAGGTGAGTAGTTAAAATGTCTTTAAAAGTATTTTGATTTATATACTGAATTGTACTATCCGATTTAGAGGAAATCGATCATATTATTGATCAGATTAATATATTGATGAAATTCTATCTTTGAAAATCGGATAAAGGTTTTGAACGGAGTAGTAGGAATACGATTAAAGGCTGTTCGGATTATATATAAATCGATTAATATAATGTCCAGTTTATTTATAATCCAGCCAAGGCTCTGTACGGAATAATCTAAGTCCGTTTGTGTTTTAATCAGATTTTTGTGTTGGAAAATGTTCATGAATGTAAACCGGCGAAAGACTTGACCGGGATTTCTTAATGTTAACCGGATATGTAATCCGGCTAAGAGTAAATGTGTTGTTCAGATTTGTAAATCGGGCAAAAGACTAGTGTTGTCCGGATTTGTATATCAGTCAATAATTAACCGGAGATGAAGTCCGACCAAGTCTATATTGATCGGTTTTGTTCTTTTTGACTAAAGTGTTAAATCAAACTAAATCATCATATAATGTTCTTTTATGATAATAAAGAATGAGAAATTTTGATAAAGACGATTTTGAACTGACAATATTCCATTAGGACATTTATGACTGTGTTCTAATATAACTGGAAATATTTTGGTAAAATGTTTTGAAGAGGAAATAAGAGTGGCATATCAAAGAGAGGTGTACCATGGGATAAGGGTGACATATCAAGGAGAGGTGTACCATGGGATAAGGGTGACATATCAAGGAGTGGTGTACCATGTGATAAGGGTGACATATCAAGGAGAGGTGTACATTTAGATATAAGGGTGGCATTTGTATGTGTGTGATATGTGATATAACTCTTACTATTATATCCTATAAGATTACTGTGATATGGAATCTTTATTTCTTTGTGATTTAAAGGTTTAGGATCAGGGTTCTTATTGTAAATCGTAGTCTGGATGTTATTGAGAAGTGGATAACAGGTTTATGGCCTGGAACTTTGAATAAACCTTGTTTTAATTAAAAAGGTTGAAAAGTGGCATCACATGAAATCTTGTTGGTACAAACCTATTTGGGTTTGGGGATGTTATTTAAAAGCTGAATGATTAGCTTTGGAATTAGTAAGGTATTATATTTTTACGTGTTCATATATTTGTTATATATATATATATATATATGAATAGTTGTTTTAAATAAAGTTTTGGTGATTCTTACCATCCAATGACATAGAAAGGGATCTCACTAGACCTTCCGGTCTAGCCCTCATTTTGTGATTTTAAGTATGTATTGCAGGAGGTGCAGACAGTAAGGGGAAGGGGAAAATGTGATATTTTTCGTTATGGATATCTGTTTGAAGATTTGCTCATGATAATGTATAGTTTTGTTAGAAGAAGGATGATTAGTACAAGAAGTGTATTTTAAACTTTTGGACCATGTATTATGTAAGATAGATTCTTGTACTAAGGGACCTATGTGGTGTATAAACATGTATTTCTTATGAATGAAGTATATGTTACATGCAATTTATGGTATGGGGTGTTACATATTAAGGACAAGAGCCCCTTTGGTCCCACTTGGTTGCCATACTTATCTTTTCCTCTTTACATTTCAATTCTTCAGCACTTAATGCAACCAGAGCCTCTGGTTCTTAAGACCAGAGCCTCTAGATTACAAGTCTTTGGAACCAAAGCCCTTCTGGTCCAATAGACTACCCAAAATCCAAGTCCTCATAATACTTTTCATCACCTTATTACAACCACTGCCCCTCTGGTCGTACTAAGCATTCCTTTTCTTGGTTGACTTAAAGGAATAATGGTTTCACCATCTTCTTGGTCTCTTTCTATAAGAATAGAGCCTCTGTTTTTCCATTCCCATTGGACCAGAGACCATATTCTGGTTCTATAAGGCTGGTTTCACTAGTCTTTTGGACCAGAGCCGTTCTAGTTCTATGGTCCATCTTCTATTCCACCAAGTATTCTTCATTTTTCACCTTCCTTCACAACCAGAGCCTCTTTTTGTATAGACCAGGGCTTTTGGCATCCAAAGAATTCACCCCTCTTGGTTCTAGGGGGAGTTTTTCACCTTCTCCCAAACCCCTTGCATACTTTCAAGGGGAGTTCTAGCATAACCTTTGGCCTTTTAAAGATCAAAGATGTACCAAGCACCCCTCTGGTTGAACTTCACTATCAACCAGAGGCCCTCTGGTTCACTACCTTGATCTCTTTATTAGCATTAAGACCAATCAGAGCCTCTAGTTTGTCTATCAAGAGTCTCTGGACCTTTAGTATGCTACACTCAGATTAAAATTAACCCTTGCAATGAACCAGAGCCCCTCTGGCCTATCTCCTAAACCTACCAGAGCCCCAGTGGTTCCTCTACTAGGGTCTACTTTCTTCCATAGGTTTAAAATGATTAACCAAAGCCTTTGTCATGACCAACCAGGGCCCCTCTAGTTCCATTGTTACAGTTTTTTTTTTTCCAAAACCCATCTTTAATTGCAAATATTTTTAAGATTATGCAAAATTGCAGCTTTTGTGACTAAAAACTATACAATATGGGTGTTTAGAAGACCAAAACTTCATAATTTGTATTTATTTTCCAATTAAATGGGATTTTTAAATAATTTTTTTGGGGTATATTTTCCAAATTCTTTTAAGAATTATCCATTTGAGATTATTATTTTTTAATGATTATCTTTTTAAATACCAAACGTCACCCCAACTACAACGCCTGTAGAGTTATCCTTCATCCTCAACTTTATCAAGACAGGTTCGCCATTCTGGTAGAGTTATTCCAAAACGGCATCTTGAAACCAGCTTTGACTGGAACACATGTGACTACTATGCCGAAAGCCGTGGCATTAAGGGCGACATTGATGCCCCTAATGACATGTTCTGTTCCATCAAGATTTCCCATGCCAAAATTTCGAAAGAACTATTCATTCCCACCCGATAAGAACTTAGGATTGGACGATATGAAGAACCACCTACCAACCATGACATCCTTTGCTTTATTCGAATGTTGTGCTACACCCGGGATTTTCGAAATGCCTCGGACTTCAAACGACAATACCTTCCACTTATGTGGAATGTATTTTTCAGTGTTCTTAATTGGATCCTCTCCTGCAAACTCTGGGTCATAAGGGGGCTCTGTGTCTGAGGATGAGTAACGCCACTGCAGAATCTCCTCAACAGTGGTTATGGGCTCTGTGCGCACCTTCTGCGTAGGAATATTGCTCATAGATTCAAGGATCTCAGATACCCTCTCCACCATGGCAGATTCTGGCGTTCTGGATACTTTTTCTAGTATAGTGCCTCTGGGTAGACCTCTCTGGTAGGATAGGCTTGACAGTTCCTACCAGAGCGTCAAACGTACCCGTGGACGTTTCTTCTGGTATCTTCGCGAGTTTGGAAGAAGAACCTTCTCCAACTCTGGGGATGGGGGCTCTGCCCTTTCTCGCTTGTGCCTCTGCCAAATAAGCCTTTAGTGCTCGAACAAGATCCGGGTCATCATACTCTTCTTCATTGATCACCTCTGGCGTTTCAGAGCTTGACCCCTTCTGTGGCGACTCCTCTACTGCTTTACCCGTGCCTTTCCCCTTAGGCTTTGGAGATTTGTCTTTTAAGAATAGGGCAGCAGCAGAGTCCAGTATTTTTAGTGGTTTGGCAGAGGTTGTCTTCTTTGGTTTCTCTGTCTTCTTCTCCCCCTCATGACGATCATGGTCATCGCCTCCTTGATCGTCATGGATTTTGGTTTGGCAGGGGAGCCTTCTTTAATTGCCTTAGAATTTTGGAAGCCGCCTTCTCCATCTTTTCTATGACCAGCTCAGCATTCATAGAGGCATTGTTGATGGCCATCTCTGTGGCCCATTTCATTTTAGAGACGCAGCGATAGATCTCATTTCTGAAGTTGTCACCATCTTTTACGAGTTGCTTTGTGCAGTCTCTTATTGATTCGTTGGTTGCTCGGGCTTCCTTGAGGAGTTGGTCGGTGTATTTCCGCACGGTCTCTCCAAGGGCTTCAACCATTGCGTCTAGCTCTCTGCGAGTGGCTAGATGATTAATGTTAGCCCTGGAGTCAATGCCATAGGTGACCGCAGAGGAGAACATCCCTTTGATCTCATCTTTGAAGGCAGAATAATCGGTGTAGCTGGCAGAAATGAAGTCTACAGCAAATTGGGCGGCAACCTCTGTTAATTTTGTCTTGAGCTTTTGGATTGAAGAAGAGTTGAGAGACAGGGCGCTGAAAGCTTCTGTGAGGTCGTCTTTGTTGAGGACAGAGCTCTGAAGGGCTGATACGGTCGCCTTGAGCTTAGAAGTTGTGGAAGTCAACTCCTTCAGAGCCTCTGTTAGAGGTGCAAGAGCCTCTGTTAGAGGTGCAAGAGCCTCTGTCGCCGGTTGGGAGGATAATAAGCTTTTCAACTCATCTAACTTCTGGAATACCATTATGGTGAAGGTTTGTAACTCCCCCTTCGTCACATAGGTATTCGGGGAACCTAGATCACCAACACATGGTGACCTAGTAGCCTCGAAGTGTAAGGCACCCTCAGTGACTGGTTTGTCCATGTCAGATCGGGGACTTCCACCGGATCCTCGAACATCTCCAATTGGAGAGCCTACCAGTCTTCTGTCGATGTCGTGCCTAGTAGGTTCAGAGCCTAACTCGGCAGAGGGATCGAGTGGAAACTCTGGGCGTTCTAGACCCACAGTCTCTGTGAATCTCTCGTATGCCTCTGAAGCATAACTTGGTTGTTCACTCAAGTGTGGAGGGGCAATGGATGCCTCTCTGGTTTGTGACGAGTCCTTGGGCGAATGGACTCTTATTTTAAAACCAGCATCCTTTCGACAGAGGACGAAAGAATGTCCTCTGCGAGGTAGGTTTGGGTTGGGTTCAGCGTGTGCACGCTTTTTTCAATAGGGGTTCCCTCTAGAACAGGGTCCCTAGAAATGTGGGTTGCACTAGGAGGGGGGCTTGGGTGTGTGCCTTCGGCATCTTTTTTGCCCTCTTCTATCTCCAAATCTTCTTCTTCGTCATCGATTACGACTTCTGTCCCCAAATCCGCTACTTCTGTGGGCGCGTTAAACTCTTGTTGTATGAGGAAGATTACATCATGTATTTGCTCTGTTGGGGACTCTTCTTGAACAATCTTGCGCAACCTTCTATGCTTAGGAGCAGCCTCTTCTGGGCTTTCTTGGATTGCAGCCTCTGTGACCTCAACCTCTGCGGGTTGGGCCTTCTTCGATTTCTTCTTTTTCGGCTTTTGCAGAGGACKGCTTGGACCCTCTTCTTCTGCGGGTCTCTTCTTCCCTTTCTTTTTCTCATAAGAGTCGACATCCTTCTGAGTCTTCTTTGTCTTCTTTTGTTTTTGTAGGGGACTTACTACCTTTGATCTGTCCTCACTCATCTCCCTAGCCTCTGCTGGCTCCTCCCTTCTTCCCTCAACCCTCATTTTTTGCACTCTCTCTTCTATGGGGATACCTATGCGTGGAGGGGTTTCAGGGACCGGCTCTGGCCGCCTGTATCCTTGTCTATACGCTTTTCTATCTCCTCTGCTAAGGTATTTGAGCATGGCTTTTGATAGTGGCCTTGGGCTTCTGTACCCTAGCTCATGCTCTGTGGGGTGGAACTCCTTCATTGGATACAATCGTGCGTTTGGCTCTGTAGAGGGAAGCTTCTCTGCTATCATTTCACCAAAGACCAAGCCAAAGAACCTCTGTAGGATTAAGTTAGGATGATTGAGGTCCTCTTTGGCTTTCTTCTGTGCCTTCACCTTTGATTTCTCACCCCTTTGAGTAGTACACTTCTTTTTTATTAAGCCCACCATGTCATCGAAGATAAGTTGCGCGTAATCAAGGGGCAGATTGAAGTAGATTCCATATACAATGGAAAGCATGGCATGTGAAGCGTGGTCATGGCTGCCGACCTTCCTTGTTAGACAACAATTTATTATCGAGAACAGAGTGTTCCAAATTGGGGGAAGGCCCTTCCTTTTGAATTCAGT
>NC_037544.1:20766656-20773975 GCF_001531365.2 Cynara cardunculus var. scolymus | reverse complement strand
AAAAAAATGATCAGTGAAGGATCTATGCAGTGAAATTAGATAAAAGAAATATGAACAGTTAAGCTCAAAAAGAATAGAAAAACACAAACACTGAAAACACACACAAAAACAGATATACAATGATCCAAAAAAAAGAAAATCTAAACACAATTAAACTAGGAAACCAAAAACAGTTAAAAAAAAATTATCCAAGTCCAAAAAATCTGATTCTAGATTCTAGTCCAAAACAATATGAGTCAAGTCCAAAACAAACAATACAGATATGAATCTTTAAAATATTCTATCTGCTCTCTTGAATGCTTCTCGTATGGATGCACTTCTCACGACTCTTAATTAGGCAACACCTTCGTATCAGTCACTTTGCACCAAACAACTCACTTACTGTCACATCAAGTATCTAAACCAGATCCTGCTGTTGCTCTTAGCTTCTCCTATGATCAACCTGTCACACTACTGTCAAAATAGTTGCTGTTTCTTTCTTCTCCACACAATAGCAGCACAAAAGCAAATCACAACTTGTTGCTGCTGCTGTTTCTTGTTGCTGTGAAACCTGTTGAGAACCTGTGGAGCTGCTGTTTAAATCTGCATACTGGGCTGCTGTTTACAAAAGCTATTGAACTTGTTAACAGAACCTGTATTGAACAAAAAAACTGTTAATCAGTTGCTTCTGTAATTTAAATGCAACAGCCTTACCAACAACAATTACTTATAAGCACAGTAACCACAGCAAAGTAACAATATGAAATACTTGCAAACTTAATAGGCTTGATGACCAAATAAAGCAAACTTAGATTAAACCTGTGAAACACATTAAACCTGTCACCACATGCATTCTCTAAATCCAATCACAACAAGAAGTAAAATCTTAATCACAAATTTAAGCCTGGACTGTATTTTCAATCCTTCAACAAACCTTGCAGCTGCTTCAACCTTCACCTGCTGTTCATCATCATCTTGGTCTCTGTATTACATATGCTACTTCCTCACCAACTAATACAAGCAACAAAGAGATGAAATCTTATCAAAGCATAAGTCTCTAAACCTGCTTCCTCACTAACTAACACCAGACAGCATGTATCTTTAACCTGAAAGCATAAGTCTCTAAACTGAACAGGATATACACCTTAACCTGTCAACACAATTGTAAACCGGACAACACTAGGTGTAAACCTGTCAATTCATGAATACACACCGGACATCACATGAATATAAATCTATCACAACTTGAATGTTAATCTGACAGCTTGAATGTACACCGGACACTATATGAAATACAGACACATCACAAAATAGAATCCCAATTAACAATCCCAATGAAAACAGTCAAAAATGGAATCGATTCATATCAAGATATTGAACAATTTACCAAATTGAATCAAGAAACAATGAACAATTAAAATTATGGGTAAGATGAATTAAGTGGATTAGAAATCCGGACAGCTCTATGCACAGAATATCTAAGTCCTAAACCGGTCAAGAGTCCGCTCAATAGTCCGCTTAAGAAGTAATCGGTTTAGGTATAAACCGTTCAAAAATGAAAACCTAAACCTTGAATGACTTACCGAATCAGAGCACTAATCCGGTCAAGAGGTGACCGGTTTACATGAACACCGTTCAAGAGGTGTGCGGTTTACCTCTTATCTGCTCGAGCTGCGTGCGGTGTAGATGAATACCGCTCAAATGGTGTGCGGTTTAGATGAACACCGCTTGAAATCGATAGTGAATAATCCGAGTGATGCTTCTGCGGTTTAGCTCCTTAAGCGATGATTCAACAAGTAAACAATCTGATCAAGAGATAACAAGATGAACATACGATTGAAGCTTATACAGTCATGGTTTATGCGAAGAACAAGATTAGAAAGAAACAGTTGGACCTTAAACCGGATGGGCTTTAGACAATTGGGCGGTTTGACAAAACTAAACCAAAAAAATATTAAAAACAGATCAAAACAAACAAAAACACAAAAACTAAATTTTTTTTTTTATAAAAAATGGATCAAAAATACTGATTTTAAAAAAAATTCAAGAACACGAAACAAAATTTAAAACTCTAAAACCGATTAAATCTTGTTTAAAATTGATCAAATCACAAAAGTTTGTGAATAACAAAGTTTCACAATACGATTTCGAACATTTTGATCCTTTTTTATAACACGAAAACACAAGATTTTAATGAAAAACCGGATCAAAATCTAAAAAAAAATCAAGAACACTCAAGAACATAAAAAATTCCAGAAAAAAAATTCACTTATCTTTCAAATTCTTCCTCTGATTTCTTGCATCCTGCTCTGATACCAATTGTGGAGTCACAATATCACTGATCAATCTTCGTTTAGCTTCATAACAATGGCAGATTCAGARTATATCTTGTAAGAACATATAAGAACTTTGAGAGGAAAAGTCAATATCTTCAATTCAGTCAAACTCTCTTAATACGTAAGATTACAATAATGCTCTCGTTACCCTAATTACAAAACACTAACCACTATTTATATGGTCAAACTAACTAAAGACAAGTCAAAGTCAAACTTCTAAAGAAAAGTCAAACACGCTGACTTTTTACAATTATAGACTATTTATAAAATTTCAAGACGAATACAATTAATACTGATTTCTTAGTCCTAACAAAAGGGTGCGCACAAAGCCTGTAACCACTGTTGAGGAGATTCTGGCGGTGGCGTTACTCTTCGACGGACACAGAGCCCCCTTATGACCTAGAGCTAACAGGAATACCCTCTGCCATTGCAAAGTTCCACTTCTCAAAACTCACCAGGCCACAAGAACAGGTCTTCTAAGAGCATGTGATCACTTCACTCGAAACCATTTCTCCGCGCACTATGCTAAAGAAGACCGTGCTATACACTCAATACATGGTGAAGAGGGATGATGGCAACCTTTACTCTTTCACAGATGCTGACCTTCACAACCTCTGCGTATTTGACCTAATTTTCTTACACAAGATCTTGAACAAATACATGGAGAGGAGGTCAACATATTCGATTTCTCTCAGAAGGCTGATTGAGGTAATGTGCGCTCAAGTCAAATTCTACAGCCAGAAAGATTTCGACATCGCTATGAGGTTGGCCTAGCCAGATCTGATAATTTCTCCTCCAAAGAACAGACCAAGTTGGCTGCTTAGATTTCATCACAACACCATTGTCCACAATCCCATCTTTGGGTTTGTTTTCTTGGACAAGGATGAGATTATAAGGTTATTCGATCCAAAAGAGATGCACAAGTATTCCACAGAGTCTCTCAAGTGGGTGTTTAACTTGGTGGTGACAGAGGTGCATAAAGGGAGAATAAGGGCGGATGAAGTGACCAACCTTCTGAAAACAATCAAGATACAAGTCTCCTTCAGAGAATGGATTTTCAAGGTCTACAAGACTGTCAAGTCTGACCTGCACTATCTTTTAATTCTTTCCGTATTGTAATTCTTTTTCAGAGGATGAGATTAATCTCCTCTTGTATTTTTTTTTTCATAAGTCAATTCTTATAACGCCAAAAAAAAAATTATTGTTGGGTCATTGACAAGCATCTTCCTAAATCGAAACGTGGCGCTGGCTGCTACACTATAAGGAAATAAATTGCGCCTTCTCCATAAGCAATTGCTTTTGGCGTAGTGATAAGCACTTGGATCCTAACATATGGTATCAGAGCAGGTCACGGGTTCGAATCCCATGGAGTGCATAATAATGCGAAAGGCATGCTGTGCAGCCATTGACTTCTAGCGAAGATCTTGTTAGTGCTGGCAGATGCTGGGAGGGGGGATTGTTGGGTAATTGACCAGCATCTTCCTAAATCGAAACGTGGCGCTGGCTGTTACGCTATAAGAAAATAAGTTGCGCCTTCTCCATCAGCAATTGCTTTTGGCGTAGTGGTAAGCGCTTGGATCCTAACAATTCTTTTGAGCTTAACTGAATCATTACTTAAATCTGTTTTCTAGGGGGAGTCTCTAGAATTTTTGAATAAATGTTTTCGGAAATGGAACTGTTTTCGGAAACAAGTACATTTTCTGAACAGGTATTTCCTGAGATTTTACTTGTGTAATTTCTCGTCGTACATAACTCCAATACCTGTTTCAGCTATTCTTCAAAATGTTATTATCACGTCTCTTATACGAAAATCATTTTCGGTGATAATACACTCGTTTGTATTCAAATATTGTTTTCTGATTTTTTTTCTTTGACTGATATACATTCGATAACTTTTGAATATCAGAATCTGTAAACTTGTTCTTACAGATCTTCATTCATTTCTCTCATATATACTGAATAATCGGATCGTTGTCGCATCATTCTTTCGTTAATTAGGCTAAAAGCCACCTTTCTTGATCAATTTTTTATCTGATCATTGTGCTTTAAAGAAATAATATTTTTGATCAATCATTGTGATCAAATGTGCATAACGCTAAATTTTAGGAGGGACTGAGTGCTTATCAGAAATACCTCTATGGAATGTCAAAACCGACAGACCTACCCAAGAGGACAACCATATCTGAGTGAACTTAAATATAAAAGGGTTTGTGTGCTGAGACTAAAATAAAAAAGAGAGGGGTAGTTGTTGTGAGCTAAAAGAATTGACGAGAGTTGTGTCAGGATTAAAAGAATACGAAAATCCTGTTCCAAACTTATATAATCCGGGCATTCCACACAATCTATTAGTTCTCAATTCTTTCGACACTAATATTGAAAAAGGCAAAGCCCAGGCCGATTCTTGTCACAACCCCACCAACTACTCATTTATGTCTCAACAGATAAATGTTTCAATAACATTTGGGGCACGCAGCTCATCATCTATCAATTTCTCATTTGGAGAAAGTTGATATTGAATCAGAAGGATATATGTCCCCCCTTCAAGTCTTTTTGATCACATAATTGAGTCTGATAAATTTGTATAGTCTACACGATTTATCTTTTTGAGCCTAAACAAAAGCATTAGTTGCTTTATTTTTTTTACACTATACAAATTTAGCATTGTATATGTTAATTTGCCAAAACATTCATAGATATGCTATTTTTTATCTATCAATGATTGAATGGAAGACCTGGTGAGATGAACATCAAAAAGTCTCATATATACAATACATCCGTTGTACTTAGTATATCTGTTATACTCTCAGGCCAATCTTTTTATAAGATTGAAAACAATTTCATTCGTTGAAATTGGATGTTCTCTTCCTATTACCTTAATCTGAAGAGATTAAACAAGTGGATTTGCAAATATCTACTTACATTTTCATGAATTGACAGCTTACACGGAAAATTTCATTCATCTTATGTATGATGGAATGATTCTCATTTCATCATAAGGGGGAGTACGTAATAATGAATGAAATATTCATTTTCGAACATTTTTAAAGGGAATCTGATGCAAAGATCAAGGGGGAATAACTTCAGATTTGGCAAAAGACTCAAAAGAACTACGACTGGAGTTAATCACAGAAAGATTATTCATGTTCTACAACGATTGAGAGTTTTTGAATGAGAAGATCCCTATTTCAAAAGTTTACCAAAGAAAAAGTTTGAGATTTGTTTTCTGAAGATTCCTTGAAGATCACATCTTGTTCATTATTTCTGAAGATTTTGGTTGATATTGTTCTACATTGTCAAAAGAGAAGATCATCGCTATTCTACATTCAAGGGGGAGAATACTAGAAGATCTTTCTCAACAGTTGATTGCTTGAAGATTTCAAGTTGAAGAATTCTTTTAAAGATGACATAATGTGCTTAATGTTTCAAAGTTCAAACAGGACTAAAAGCGCAGAATTTCTTTCAAGTCTGAATACAAAGGGGGAGAATGTTAGGACTGAAAATCAGTATTAAATTGTATTCGTCTTGAAAGTTAAATATTGTCTATAATTGTAAAAGTCATCGTGCTTGACTTTTCTTAGATAGGTTTGTCTTTGACTATGTTTAGAAGTTTGACCCTATAAATAGGGTAAGTCTTTGTAATCTTTGTAAAGGAGCTCAATTGTAAAATTAGAATACGTAATATCAGAGTTGACCACATTTGAAGATCTTGACTTTCTCTCTCAAAGTTCATATCAAATATCATATGTCTTCTTGAAAGTTTATCAGATTTGCCATTGTTATGAAGATGTATTGAAGATTGATCATTGTAGTGGGACACACACCTAAAATTAAGGAAACCTATCAATTTATACTAAAACATAAATACAAGGAAAATAAGCTTGAATACAACTACAGAATTTATAAACCCAACATTCCCCCCCTTTAGATTCAAGCCCTGGATATCGTAAATCTTGATCTCTTGAATCCAAGATAAGTCTCCAGTCTCCTTTACAACATTCCCGTATTCAATCTTCTTGTCAAACAGCTTGTTGATCATCTCTCTCAGTGATTTGATGATAATCACTTTTCACTTATACGTTGTACTTATGTTTCTGTATTTTTAGTTCCAATGATTTTCACTGAGTATGTTCAGTGATCGCTGAAGAACTTGCATTGTAAATCTATCAGAGATAACAATACTTCAAGAAGACAACAGTCACATCAAAGAACCTTCAGCAAAGGTCGAAGACTGAAACTGAAGATTAGAGACTGACGAGTACGTGATCTAAAGTGGTATTCAGTGATTACAAGTCTGTCTACATATGTGTTAAGCCTGCTCAAGCTTCAGCGAATGATGATGAGACCTTCAGGTCATTCCAGCATTCAGCGATCAAAGGAAACTTGCTTAGCACGATTATTGTTGTCTTGTCCTTATGCACATAGAGGACAAAACCCATACCCTTACGAAAGTTAGTATGATACGGAGCCGACTAGTCTACTCTACTCTATTCTATTGTCCACCAACTTTAGATAAGGATATCTGCTCATGAATAGTGCATTTTGTACTATTCACTTTAGCAAAGGACAAGTCTTCCTCTTAAGGCTTGACACGCACTCTAACCCTACCATATTGCATTAAATGAACATTTAATGCACTGGGTATAAATAAAAGTGTTTCTTCTCCATGCAGAGTGCGCGCAACTCACTCTCTAACCCTAATTCTTACTTCAAGCATTTTCTTGCTTAAGTAAAGGATCTTCTTTACAACAATTTCTTTTATTATATTTGCTAAGACTTTGTGTGTAACCACAGATTGTTTAAATAGGTTTTCATTACCTTATCTTTCCGCAAACAATCTTATAAAATATGTATTGATCTTCTCTATCAATATATATTTTAAATTTGAAAATACTGTGTTTGTATTCATCCCCCCTTCTACAAACTGTTTCTCTTCTTGTAGACACTCACGGGACCAACAAGTGGTACCAGAGTAGTGTTTTCTTTCTTGTGTTTAGCTATTTTCTG
>NC_037544.1:20764149-20766250 GCF_001531365.2 Cynara cardunculus var. scolymus | reverse complement strand
TATGAAAGCTTTCTCTGTGGAAAGTCTGAGACGCTGTCTGAAGTACATCAAAGATTTAACTGTCTTCTTATTGATCTTAGGGCTGTTGGCAGGGAATATTCTAATTTTGAAACTTTGACTAAGTTTCTAGAATGCCTTCCTGAGTATTGGGACACGTTTTCCATGTGTCTCAAGATGTCGAATGACATGTCCACTCTTTCTCTTTCTACTTTATACAGGATTCTGCTTAACCATGAGCAATCTCGTCAACTGAAAAGGAATCTTGTAAAAGAATCCAGGGAAATGAAAAGTTCTCCTTTAGCTTTGATCTCTGAAGCATCTTCAGTTGAAATTTCTTCTACCCCTTTTGTTTCTTCTCTTCCTCCTGTGGTCATCAGGGAGATAGATTCTTCTGAGGACATTCCAGAATCTGATTTAACAATTTTTGATGAGTCCCTGAGGACATTCTTCGCCAGTAAGAGCAATTTCCACAGATCTCCTCAGCTATCCCTTAGGGAGAAGCCAAAGTCTAAAAGAATAGACAAGGCTTCAGCTGTCTGCTACAACTGTCACCGGCCTGGACATTTTGCAGGTGAATGCAGATCAAAGAAGACTGCGACGCCATCTTCTAAAGCTCCTTCCTCATTCAGGTCCAAAGATGAAAAGTACGTAAAAGTGAAGGAGAAGTACAAGAAGATGAAGAACAACCAGTGAAAGGCTGAAGGCCTTATTGTTGAAGAGCATGACTGGGCTGAATCATCCGATGAATCATCTTCGGATGAAGAGGATAAAGCCTACGTCTGCTTGATGGCCATAGATGCAGATGAAGGATCTTCTGAAGCTTCTAAATCCTCTGAGTCATCACCTTTTTCTTCTACTCAGGTATGCTTCTGAATAAACTCTCTTCCTCTTCTAGTCTTTCTCCACTAGATACGCTGACGGTTGACCTTTACAATGCCCTCAATGGCAAATCGAAAGCTGAAATGCTTAACATTGATCTTCAAGAGCAATTGAAGATTTGCCATTCTAAGATCAAAGAACTGACCTCTGTTGAGGAATATCTTAAAGATCAGGTTATTGTAAACCAAGCCATCATTGTTGAACGTGAGAAGGCTATCGCTGAGCATGAACAAGCAGTCGCTGAACTCAAGGCTGAGAAAGCTACCATTAAAGGGTGGTGCAAAGCTTCCATCAAGGCCTCTGAGATCATTAACGCTCAGATCCCGGCCAAGATAAAGACTGGTCTAGGTTTCTCTTATGATCAGGAAGAATGTGTTAAAGACAGGACCATGCTCAAATTTGGTACCTTCGTCTATTCTATTCCTAACACTTCTTCCTCTCAGTCCTCTTCTTTTACTGAGAGTCATCTTGAAGGAACTCCTTCGAGTTCTGGGTGCAAAGACAAAGGTAAATCCATTGTCACAACATCCCTTCCCAAGAAGTCTAACAAGTCTAATATATTTAGGTCTATTCCTTCAGCTTGTAAAGCCTCTTTTTCTTCAGGGACTAAGAAATCTCAATCGCTTCAGAAATCTAAGTCACATCTCAAGGTGAACTTTTCACCTAAGGAATCCAATTCCTTAAAGGTTCCTCCTAGAACCAATGAGAAGAGAATTCTTGGACTTGGTCCCGCTTCTAGTCTGATACTTCCTGGCCCTAAAGCTACTCCTATTTTTAGGAAGTGTAAACACTGTGGTGAGATAACATATATTGCTAGTAGGTGTCCTTCTGCCGCCAAAGCTGGTTCACCAGCTAAGGGCAAGAAAGTAACCAAGGATGAGAAATCAACTAAGGTGAAATCATCCACAAAGGCTTCTCTAACAACCAAGGTGAAGAAAACCGTAAAAGCCTCTTCTTCAGGCTCAGCGAAGACAACTCCTGTTGAAAAGTCTTCAGCATCAGACGTTGTAATTCCAACCACTGAAGCCACTTCTTCAGGCTCAGTGAAGACTTCCACTGAAACTACCTTAGTAGTGACAAGGGTTGTTCCTCTTTCCATTCAAACATCTTCAGGTTCAGTGATGCCATCTACTAATACTGATTCATCAATATCAGATGATGAAGCCTCTAACAAAGTTGGACCCCAATAGCTGGGTACCAATAGCAATTCTTATTTTGTTTC
>NC_037544.1:20760999-20762738 GCF_001531365.2 Cynara cardunculus var. scolymus | reverse complement strand
TACAGACAACCTGAAGCTCTTACAGTGCTCCTCTTAATACTGAATCTCCAGAAGCTGAAGATGATCCACTCATCATTTTAGTTACAGCTAGTCACTCCAACGTATCTTCTTCAGAGATCCCTGCATTGTCCATTAGCTGTGTACCTCCTTCTACTTCAAACACTGATCCATCAGTGAATGAAATGCCATCAGTTTCTGAACCTGTTTCAGTTGCAGAATCTGAGGCTCCCTTGGCAATAGTGCCTATTGCTGAAGAAACTACTGCTGAAGCCTCATCTTCCATACCTGAACTCGCCTATTCAGATGAAGCTCCTCTACCGGCTCAACGATGGACTAAAAGCCATCCAATTCATCAAATTCTTGGTGATCCAGATGCAGGTATCAAGACATGTCGAGATCTAGGTAACATCTGTCTCTTTGTCAACTTTCTTTCTTTAGTTGAACCCAAGAAAATCAATGATGGTATCTCTGACCGTAGTTGGGTTCTTGCTATGCAAGAAGATCTCATTGAGTTTGATAGGAACAAAGTCTGGTACATTGTCCCACGTCCATCTGACAAATCAGTGATAGGCACCAAATGGGTCTATCGCAACAAGTTGGATGAAGATGGTGTGGTAACCTGCAATAAGGCTCGGCTTRTTGCTCAGGGTTATAGACAAGAAGAAGGAATCGACTATGACAAAACCTTTGCACCAGTGGCTAGACTCGAAGCGATTCGACTCTTTCTAGCCTTTACTGCCCATAGAGACATCAAGGTCTTTCAGATGTATGTAAAGAGCGCTTTCCTTAATGGAAAACTTCAAGAGGAATTTTATGTTAAACAACCTCCAGGGTTTCTTGACCTGAAGTATCCAAACCACGTCTATAAGTTGGATAAAGCTCTTTATGGGTTAAAACAGGCTCCTCGTGCCTGCTATGGCACCCTTTCTTCTTTTCTCAAATTCTCTCGTGGAAAGATTGACCAGACCTTATATCTTAGGAAAATTAAAGGTCATATCATTCTCGTCCAAATTTATGTCGATGATATTATTTTTGGTGCCACTAATCCCTCTTTATGTTTTTGTTTCGCTGAACGTATGAAGAAAGAATATCATATGAGCATGATGGGAGAACTAACATTCTTTTTAGGTCTCCAGATCAAACAAACTATTAAAGGTATCTTTATCAACCAAAGTAAGTATGTTCGAGACATGCTGAAGAAGTTTGATCTATCCAACAGTTCATCTACGAAGACTCCTATGGCTCCTCCACTAACTCTTAACAAGGATCCAAATGGAAAGCCTGTAAATGTGACTGTTTATAGAGGAATGATCGGCTCTTTGCTGTATCTCACAGCTACCCAACCCGATATCATGTACTCCACTTGCTTATGTGCAAGATATCAAGCTGCACCTAAGGAATCCCATCTGATCGCTGTCAAACGCATATTCAGATATCTTAAGGGAACTCCTAATATGGGTCTTTGGTACCCTAAAGGTTCAGGTTTTGACCTTATTGGTTATTCGGATAGTGATTTTGCAGGTTGCAAAATTGGAAGGAAAAGCACCACTAGAGGCTGTCAGCTTCTAGGTGGAAAGTTGGTGAGCTGGACAAGCAAAATGCAAAATTCAGTGTCTACATCAACAGATGAAGATGAGTATGTAGCCGTTGGTAGGGGTTGTGCCCAAATTCTTTGGATGAAAAATCAGCTACTGGACTACGATCTTCAGTTTTCAAGGATTCCTATTTATTGTGATAGC
>NC_037544.1:20754252-20760719 GCF_001531365.2 Cynara cardunculus var. scolymus | reverse complement strand
TCACCACATCTTCAAGTATATCTTTATACTTATCTTAAAATCTAAAAGATCACTGAAACCTTTCTTATCAGTGATCTAAACGTTTTTTAAATGCCAGTTTCAGTGACTCTCTTATCACTAAAACTGATGTCTTAAAACCATCACTGAATATTTCTTTTCAGTGATAATATGTTTTAAATGGGGTTTTCAGTTTCCTTTTGACATTGAATGACTCTTCATTTATTAAAAACTATTTGTTTTTAAAAGAAAATAGTTAATGAACTGTCTTTATAACGACATTCTCTGTTTACTATGAGCGACGCTTTGAGACGCGTAAAATGCTCTGTCATTACGCTACCTCATTAAATGCTATCCAATCATGGATGAGAACGTGGTATATTTTTCATCATGACCACTTTCCCGAACCGTCGTCTTTTCTCTCTCTCATATTATTTATCTCTCCTCCTACCTATAAATATGAGACTTCTTCTCCACTTTTCTCTTTACGCTTTCAAAATTCTTAGACGAACCTCTGCAAGAATTCTCCCAAAGCAAGAACTCCCAAAAACCCTCTAAGCTCTTTCGACCTCCTCTCTCTCTTAAATCTAAGGTCGATATCTTCTCTTTCTTTTCATTATTCTCTGTTATAAGAAATGTTTAATCTATATTAATAATCTTACTCTCTTAAATACATTAAACAATAAAGGTTTTTAATCATCTCTTTCACGGTTATAATCTTATTTCTTTATACACATTCTACTTGAAAAACCCAAATCTTTTAAGGATTTTTCAAAAGAAGTTTTTACTTGTTCAAAAACTTTTTCTATACTCTCAACCATAAACTCTTGGGTTATTTCTAACAACCTGTTTGCTCTACTTATTGATAACAAACAGATGGCTGCCAAGAATATCAACTTCTCCATTGACAAGATCTCCATCAAGGCCAACAACCACATTGCCTTGTTGCAGATACCATCCTCCAACGCGTACTACCAAGACGCGGCTGACTTCCTCAAGCAGTTGTCATTAGATTTCGCTCTCAACCATGAGCCCATCATGGTGAAAGAACTTCTTCAGCAGTTCTGGCTCACTGCTAAGGTTGTCGAAGTCAAAGATAAGACTAGACGGCAGGTGGAGCAGGTGCATTTCACTTTCAATCGCATGGAAGTGAACATTGGTGTGTTTACACTCCGCTCAACTCTTCGTCTTCCCAAGGGTCCCTTCGACAGCGAACCCTTCACCACCGAGATCATCAGTTTTCTTGACACTATTGGCTACCAGTGGCCAATGAAGCAGGACTCCAACGCCCCTCTGAAGTCGTTGACGAAGATTGAGAAGAACAAGATGTCAACTGTCTGTCAATACCTGTTTTCTCATTTCATCCAGTTCATGGGTGGAAAAACAGGAGGTCTGGACCAGGCCTCTAGGATCGCCTTGATCATAGGCGTATCTGTGATTCAGCGTCGCAATATAAATTATGTTGCGGTCATTTTCGATGACCTGGTGCTCAAGCTGAACAAGCGGTAGCGAGAAAAGATGGTACCTTACACTAGGTTTCTTTCGATGGTGTTCTCAAAGATCTTTAAAGATCTTTACCACAAAGAAGGAAACCTTCCGGTTTTCAAGCTTGGATCCAGGATTCTGGATCATAAGCTGAGGGATAGTGATGTGGCATTATCTTCAATTATGTCCATCACTACCTCTTCTCCTTAGGTGACCATGACAAGGCAAAACCCCCCCGCGTCTAGCCAAGCCACCAAAACCCCTTCAAAACGACCCTCTCAACTGACTCTTGGTTCTCCTCAGAGAGCCAAGAAATCCAAAAAGGGGACAACCACGTCACTAGCTGGGGCCTCTCAAAAGGCTTTAGTTATTGAAACTAGCCTTACCCCCGAGGCGTCTTCTTGTCACCCTTCCAGCTCTTCAGTGATTTCTCCCATCACTGTCGTATCAGTGGTACCTTCACCAATCACTTCAGTGACCCAAATCACTGAAAGTGTAAATATCAATGCCGACACTGCTGAACACCCACGTCTCTTCTCGACCATTTTCTCTTCTCCTCCTTCATTGGTCTTTACACATGTCGATGATGTATCAACGACTATTCTTCCTAATACTGAGACGTGCACCACTGGACCCGAGGTTGCTCCTCTCGATGCTCCTCAGCATACAGATGTTCATCCTCTCGAGGACATCTTTGCTCACACCAATGACAATCCTTTAGATGTCACTGCTGGCCCCTCACGTATTCCATCTTCCTACCCTTTCTTTTCTTCTAACCTTGAGCCCTCAGCTCACACTTCTTCTTTTGCAGGTCCTTCTTTGATGCATCAGTCTGATGCTCAGGAAGTGGAAGAGGAAGAAAGAGAGAAAGATGATGGAGGAGATGAAGAGATTGATGATGATTATGATATGGCATCTGACGTCAAACTTCTCCTTCCTGCCATTGATACCGTCCTCTGCAGGATCAACAAAGTTCACCAACAGATGCCCCGTCAAGGTGATCTTGATGCGAACTTCCTTGCCCTCCAGGCGGATGTTCAAGAAGTTCAGAGTCATCTAGTGATTCTCCAAGAAGCTGTTCAAGAAAACAATGACGCCATTGTTGTTCTTCACAGCAGGGCTGACGATGCTCAGGCTATAGCTGATCAACATACTTGTCTTCTTCAACAGATCCTGGATGCTGTCTGTCAACCAGCTCCAGTGATCGCACCCTCTTTCTCTGCCAATGATCGCGCCCAACTCCATGAGACGCGTGAGGCAACGACAACTCTAGCCAATGCTTTGCAAAGGCTGGAGGATTCAATGGTTCTCCAGCGTCAGCGTTTGGACAAACTCTCTGGCAAATTTTCTCAAGTCTTAGCCAGAGAGGGGGAGATGAGGTCCAACGCTGGTGAATCATCCGATGCTGGTCCTACTGCTTTTCAGGCCATTGGTATAGTATCAGCTTCAGTTGCAGTTGAAGCTGAGGCTCTCAGAGCTAAAGCAGTTGCTGCTCCTGTTATCCCGACCACCGAAGCTGCTCTAGCTGAGGATGTCGATGCCATCCCTAGGGATGATGCCCATACCATCACTGCTGTTGGTGATGATGATGATGATGATGAAGATGAAGATGATGATGATGAAGACGATGATGAACCTACCATTCTAGACACCGAAGATGATCTAGATGGCGACAACGACGATGATGATGAAGATGACTTTACCATCAAGTTCCAGAAACCATCAACCGTCACGAAAGGTGTTACTCTCAAGGATTCCGCATCCCAGGGGGAGCAAAGGCAAGGTGAATCGACTCCATCAGGGAACCAGGACCTCAAGTCAAAAGGCATGGCGGTCGCTGAAGAAGAAAACTTGAGGATATTGTTCCATATCCCTCAACAACCTTTGTTTGAAGACTCTACCTCTCAAGTAGTGATCACTTCAACCTATCAACTTCATATTCCATCAACAACCTGTCGTCGACTGGAGCGGGTACCTGATCAACCCACTTCTTGTGCTCCTACCGACCAACAGATGTCTCAGCTGAAGGAGTCACTCGACCAGACTAGAGTAAAAATCCCTCTTCGTACCTCTAGTGGTGGTGAGTTTGACTTCTTATCTGAAGCTGAAAGACTCGAGGCATTAAGGGCTGAAGAAGAGCTAGAACTTCAAAAGAAACAGACTGAACACAGCTTGAAGCTGGCCAAGTCACTAGCTGAAAAACTCCTTCCCAAGAAAAAGTCCAAGAAAATGGTGAATGCTGTCCAAGCCCAGGCTAAACTTCTTTTGATTGCAGAAGCTGAACGCAAGAAGAACTTGAAGCTAATGGACAAGAACAAGCAATGGAGCGAAGCAAAACTGAAAAAGAGACTCAGTCCCCGCCTAATTATCAGCGTCAGCATCAGCGTATGTTCTAAAGACAGTGGAACGCTGGTCTTAATGCTCATCACCAGGGACAATCTTGATGTCGTCACCGAGTACTCTTCCTACCTTGGCCGCTATGGATACAACGAATGGATGGAGATCAGACAAGCCATTCAGCAATCCAAGTCGAGACACAAGACACTTATCGAGGACACCATCAGCGAGCTCATCAAAAGGATGTCCAGGTATGTCAAGGTCCCTGACCGGCCAACTCTGAAGTAAGGTGGGAAGAAGAAACTCAAGCTCTCTGATCCTAATGATGGACTACTCCTAAGGAACGAACATGAAACACGGTTCTCCTTAGATGAAGTCTTGAAGGTTCATAAGAGAACATACATTTCTATGCTGAATCTTGACTTGCCAGATAAGGGTCCCTATACACCCAACTCTGTGCATTTTAAACCCGAGTTAGGAGATATATTCCTTGACTATGAAGGTGAAGTCAGATTTCAGAGAATGTCAGAGCTACATCTATGTCCAATGGATCATTTGGTTTATCTTTTGCTCTGGATAGATGATAGCATGCTTGGAACTGTCGTAGATATGAAGATACAAAGGGAATTCCTACGTCGAAGAAAACTTGGTGAAAATGTACCTGGGTACATAGATCTAAGATCTCTAGAATAGTTTCTCTTTGTAACAACAATCCACTTTTGTCACACCCCGCTAAAGCGGAAACACGAGATGTAACAGGCAAGCGAGTCACAGCAACAATTAATAAACAACACCTTTAAATTTACAGAATAAAACGAGTTTAATATTATAACCAAAGTTTTTATAAACCCTTCATTTACAAAACTTCTGATTCGAACTTAATCAGTTTTGCCACGAGTATGCTCCCATAGTACAGTAAAACTTACTTGCTACCTGAAAAACATGGAACGTAAAACGAGTCAACTACAAAGAGTTGGTGAGCTCACGGGTTTTCACATGCATAAATCATTTCAATGCAAAAACCAAATATTTGCAAACTTATGCGAATCTTTTGCACTTAATAAATGTAAATCTTTCACGATGTAAATCTTGAGACGCTACTGAGCCTTACCTGACCAACTTGCCCCATTAATTTACGAACAACCATAGGTAGCCCATACACTACTTAGGTCCCACAGTTCGTAGGAGTACTAATTCAGCGGTGGTCCAAATTCCACATGATTAGATAAGAAAACATAGGTAATGTGCACCCCTTTCTGGGTGGGACTGTCAACACAATAGCGGCTATCCACAATACCACGGCCCGGGGATGTACCTGAGTTAAGAAGTAGCGTTTATGGACGGGGACTTATATTTGGAAAAATATACTCCCGAGCACATCAATTTAACATTTATTTCAGGTGCAATAACAGTTAACAAAATCATAACATAGTAAACCCGACTAAGCAGTTCCTTAGTCCAGAGGTTTCAAACAGAATTTGACTAAGCAGTTCCTTAGTTCAATAGTTTCAAACAAGTTTTAACTAAGCAGTTCCTTAGTTCGAAGGTTTCAAACAAATAATCATGCATAGCTTGCTCAATCCCATGCTTTTTCCCCAAAACAATAAACAAAGCATTAAAAGTGGGGCCGTGATAAGTCACAAGTTTGATGATGAATATCCAGAGGTTGACCTTAGAGGCTTTCCATGCTCGCCCGACCTTCCTAAACAGACCAAAAACCAGCGCTAAAATCACTTAAAGTTTCTTGCCCAAGATAAAGCAAAGTTACTTTCCATGCAATGCCATCAAGTTTTTATAAATTAAAGTTGATATTTTATTATTTTACTTTTTAAAAAAGAACCTTCCAAAATCCTCATTATGACGACATTTTACATCATCCAAAACAATGATGACAGCCGCCAATTTCTAATATCAAGAATTTTTTAGTGGGTGTGAGTCTCTTCGTAAATACCCTACCAACTTGAGTTGCACAGCCCCCGACACAGATCGCACGCTCCACGATTGATAGCAAATTGGGGGCTCAAACTCATCATTTTTCAAGAATTTAAACTCTAATTTTGAGCTAACAATCTCGATCAACTTCCAGAAAATATTTTTTGATTCCATTATATTCTTGAAGATAATAAAAGCGATTGTGAGATGCATGCAAGGCTCTACCATACTAAATGATCCGACTTTGCATGCAGCGAGGTTTTCTCCTACTTTCTTAGAGATTAAAGAATATCGATTATGGATTATTACCCTATTTAAAGACATTTGCATGTCTTTGGTGAATAATCTCCCCCTCTTTAACTCTCCACGAAGTTACTAAAAGTTCGGGAAATAGGAGTAGGAAGATGAAAACTTTTGATATTTTATAAAAGTAGGAAAACTCGAGTCATACGTTTTATTGAAATCTTGAATATTCTTCAAAAGTGATGTAACCCTTACAGTTCATGTAAGGAGATGGAATCGGCTGGAAGGTATTTTTTTTAGAGAGGATAAGATGAAGAAAAAGCTTTTAAGCTGAGAATTTGGAAATGAGAGTTTTTCAAAGGAGTTGGGGTATTTATATGACGATCCCTTGCAGCTTTGAGTCGATCCTTGATTACTATAATCTTATCAGTGGTTTCTTGGATAACGTCAGGTCTAGTTAAATGCCTATCGCC
>NC_037544.1:20752444-20753457 GCF_001531365.2 Cynara cardunculus var. scolymus | reverse complement strand
TAATTTACCCCGTCAGACTTCATTTGAAATTTGGACTCTAAGTGGTGAAGAGTCTCGTTCTTCAAATTCTCTTTCTTTAAAGCTTCTTTTTGATCCTCTAGGATTTGTGCTTTCAAACTTGTATTCACTAATGCTCCCAACGCTCGCATCCTTGTTGGTTTCACTCTTTCCTTTCTGCTCAAAGCATCAGCTACAACATTAGCTTTGCCTGGATGATATTTAATATCACAATCGTAATCACTAAGCAGTTCAACCCATCTTCTTTGTCTCATATTCAGTATTTTCTGATTGAGGATGTGTTGAAGGCTTCTATGATCAGTGAATATAGTGCACTTGGTACCATAAAGTTAATCTTGGGAACCAGGCCAGATGATATCTCACCATCATAGCTAGATCCTAGAAAGATTTAATTCTTAATAAAGATCCTAAAATAAGGTGCTAACCTGAAATTCCAAAATGACGGATTGTCACAGTCTCCCCAAGTCAGAAAAATTTCGTCCCAAAATTTATTCGTCAACTTTAAATCATGAATTGCTTTGAAAACAATTGTGGATACTTGCTTTTCATGAAATCTTCCCTTTCCCACGTGTACTCCGGTCCATGCTTCGAGTTCAAGTGAACTTTTACAATAGGGATCTTGCTACGCCTCAACTGCTTAACTTCTCTATCCATGATTTCTACGGGTTTTTCAACAAAATGCAGATGATCGCTAATTTGCATGTCTTCCAATGAAATAACTTGTGTTTCATTTGTTAAGAACCTTTTAAGATTTGATACATGAAATGTATCATGAATAGCGCTTAACTCTGGGGGCAAATTTTACTTGTATGCCACTGTCCCAATCCTTTCTGTTATTTCAAAGGGACCAATATATCGGGGACCCAATTTGCCTCTTTTTCCAAAACGCATTATTCCTTTCCATGGTGAGACTTTTAGAAATACTTTATCCCCCTTTTAGAACTCTAATGGTCTTCTCCGATTATCGGCATAACTTTTCTGACGATCCCTTGCAG
>NC_037544.1:20750193-20751542 GCF_001531365.2 Cynara cardunculus var. scolymus | reverse complement strand
TAATTTACCCCGTCAGACTTCATTTGAAATTTGGACTCTAAGTGGTGAAGAGTCTCGTTCTTCAAATTATCTTTCTTTAAAGCTTCTTCTTGATCCTCTAGGATTTGTGCTTTCAAACTTGTATTCACTAATGCTCCCAAAGCTCGCATCCTTGTTAGTTTCACTCTTTCCTTTCTGCTCAAAGCATCAGCTACAACATTAGCTTTGCCTGGATGATTATTAATATCACAATGGTAATCACTAAGAAGTTCAACCCATCTTCTTTGTCTCATATTTTTTGATTGAGGATGTGTTGAAGGCTTTTGTGATCAGTGAATATAGTGCACTTGTTACCATAAAGTTAATGTCTCGAAATCTTTAGCGCAAATACTTCAGCCCCTAATTCGAGGTTGTGTGTAGTATAATTCATCTCGTGCACTTTAAGTTGCCTTGAGGCATACGCAATGACCTTGTCTTTCTGTATTAGCACGCACCCTAAGCCTTGATGAGATGCATTACAATAGACCACAAAGTTTTCCGAACCCTCGGGTAAGGATAGAATAGGTGCATTGCATAACCTTTGCTTAAGAGTCTCAAATGCTTCTTCTTGGTTTTCACCCCAAACAAACTTCTTGTCCTTCTGAGTCAAGGCTGTGAGTGGTTGCGCGATTTTTGAAAAGCCAAGGAATTGTCGGATTTCCGTAGGGGTTCTTGGGGCTTCACATTTCCTAATGGCCTCAATCTTGACAGGATCTACCTGAATCCTATTTTCATTGACAATGTGGCCAATAAATTGTACTTCACGGATCCAGAATTCGTATTTCGAGAATTTTGCATACAGCTTCTAGTTTCAGAGTAACTCTAGAATTATCCTCAGATGTTGCTCATGATCTTCCCTGCTTCGTGAATAAATCAGTATGTCGTCTATGAAAACGATTACAAACTTATCCAATTATGGTCTGCAGACTCTATTAATTAGATCCATAAAGACAGTCGGTGCATTGGTTAGCCCGAATGGCATAACCATAAATTCGTAATGATCGTAACGAGTTCTGAAGGCTGTTTTTGGAATATCCTCTTCGCGAACTCTCACTTGGTGGTAACCAGATCGAAGGTCAATCTTAGAAAAATATACCGCTCCTTGGAGTTGATCAAACAGATCATCGATTCTAGGAAGAGGGTATCTATTTTTTATGGTCAACTTATTAAGTTCCCTATAATTTATGCACATTCGCATTGACCCATCGTTCTTTTTAACAAACAGAACCGATGCACCCCATGGTGAGTGTTAGCTCTCATCATCTTTGAATGTAAAAGTATCGAAAAAGTAACACAGCAAGTTTTGACAGAAGATGATCTGTCACAGAAGA
>NC_037544.1:20733643-20750093 GCF_001531365.2 Cynara cardunculus var. scolymus | reverse complement strand
TCCCATCATACAAGTCAAAGGTGACAGAACCTCTGTCGTGTCTCATAGAGGTTCTGGAAGATTGTTCCTCTGTATCAAACATTCAGGTCACAAACAGCAGAACCTCTGTGGTATCTCACAGAGGGTCTGCAGTTAGTCTTCTGTGAGGATCTCTATGTACTTAGGTTTATTAGCTGCTCGTGCTAAACACGTGATCATGTCAGTAATCTGCTTTATTTAGACGGCTTAGATTAAATATTTCGTCTAGGTCTTTCTTGGCGGTTATTTGTTTGTATAAAAGCAGCTTTAGGCCTTTGTATTTAAGTAAGCTTCCTGTATTGTAATAGTTAACACTTTTAATGTGCAAATCATTTGAAGCATTTTCTTTCTCTGTGTTCTTCAAGAGTTCTTCATTGTGTTCTTATTGATTTCTACCTACTTGATTCATAACTGTCCGCTGCATACTAAATGTCTATCTATTTAATCAAGTAAGTTTTCAATACCCTGAACTGAGTAATACGGTCCAACAGTGAGTAACTTGGTCTTATGAATCCCTTGTCTAATAATTCCTGGAGTTGGGTTGACATCTCTTGCATCTTCGATGGTGCTAAGCGATAGGGTGCCCTTGCCACTAGGGCAGCTCTAGGGATTAAGTCGATACTAAATTCGACTTGTCTTTGCGGGGGTAGAGCGGGTAGATCCTTAGGAAATACATCGGAAAGCTCCCGAACTACAAGTAAATTCTTGATACTTTTCTCCTTAACCTTCCCATCAATCACATGTGCCAGAAATGCAGCGTAATTCTTCTTCAAATACTTTCGCATTTTCATGCAGGAGACTAACTTAATTTTTCGATCCGTCTTATCTCCTTGTATCACAATAGGGTCATTTCCATCTTGAGGAATCCGAATAGACTTCTTTGAACAGACAATCTCAGCTTGATTTTTGGATAGCCAATCCATGCCAATAACTATGTCAAAATTTCCTAATTCAATCGGTATAAGGTCTATGTTAAGTCCTTATCGGCTAATCTTAGAGTGCAATCCATAAATATGTCTTTAGCCTTAGCTTCTTGGCCATTAGCAAACTCAATTATGTAAGCTTCTTCCAGCCTTTGGGGCTTTGAGTTAAACCTAGGATTAAAATCTAGTGATATGAAACTCCTATATGCTCCTGAGTCAAACAAAACTGATGCAAATTCGTTATTCAGATGGAACGTACTTGAAACCACATTAGGATCATATCTAGCTTCTTTGGCTCCGATCTCAAATGCTCTGCCTCTTGCCTGACCTTCTGTATTTCCCTGACTGGTTGGTCGGGCTTGGGTTACATTTGTTCCTTGTTTCCTCCTTGGGCATACATTCCTCATATGATCTGGACTACCACATTTGAAGCATAATCATTTTCGACAGTCCTTTGCTATGTGACCCCCTAAATGGCATATTTGGCAAATGATGCAATCCCCCCGATGCGGATATTTGCATTTATTACAGTTCGTCGTGCTCTTTTGATTTACCACTTGAGATTGTGCCCCAAAATTTCCTATCTTTTTCCTATTCTTGTCGTACTTTCCCCCAATCCTTCGGTTCCCCTGTTCCTCCATTTTTCTTTTCCCCTTGGCAAATTCTCCTTATCGAACCGCATTATTTGTGAGCTTGGTGGCAATATCTATCGCCTCCTTAAGGGTTTTTGGGTTGGCTGAGGTAATGTTTCCTCGGATTTCTGAAGACAGTCACCAAATATACCTTTCGATGCGAACTTCCTCTAGTGTCACTAAATGAGGAACTAGATTTGCCAACTCATGGAATCGAGTTGTAGAAGCAGCTATATTTTCTCCCTTCATTTCATGATTCCATAACTCCATTTCTAGCTTCTGGAGTTCGCTTCTTAGGCAGTATTCATCCTTTAGTAACTTCTTAAATTCTTCCCAAGAAAGCTGGTTAGCAGCTTCTCGACCTCTGGTTTGTACTAAGGTGTTCCACCAGGTAAGTGCCCTTCCTTGTAGCAAACATGCTGCGTATTGCACTTTATTTCCCTCGGTACATTTACTAATGTGAAGAACAGACTCCATGCTTTCAAGCCATGATAGTAGTCCTGTTGCCCCTTTGGTTCCATTGAATTATTTCGGGTTGCAAGACCTAAAGGATTTATAAGAGCATTCCCTAACCGTTCTCGGCTCTGGATTATTTGGTTGGTTAACATTCAAGCCAACAGCCACTTGACTGACTATATTGGGGAGTGCGGCCAGAAGTTGTTCTGACACAAGTCGTGCAATCTCGGGATTTTCTCTTCTCGGCGACATCTGTTTAGATTCTAACCAGAAGGGAATTCGTTAATTTTGGCAATAACAAGGGTGGTAGCTCCCTAGTGATTTAGATAATGCCAAGAGTAATCATCGCATGGATATTATTCAAGCATTCTAAAATCATATTTGAGCAAAGTTATGCGTACCATGACTTAACATAAATAAACATTCTTCAAAAGATATCATGCATAGGAATATAGTTGTAACTACAAAACAAGATCTTGAGTGACAAAGCAACAGGGTGGATATCCTATCGTTAATCCTTCTTCTAGAACAACATCCATCCTATGATCATCCCCAAAATTAGCATCATCAACCCACACACTACTAACCACCTATACAGTCTCCTTATTTCTCGTCTCGCTGCAGCGACGGCGTTCGTGTTTCTTATCATGCTCCGGTGGTGTGCTTCCATCACACCTGACAAGTTGTTTAGGATGTGGTGGTGGTACCCCAGTTGGGTTTTGATGTACTTGCGTATCGGAGGCAATTCTCCTTACCCATTCTCTTTCAGCTGGGTTCAAGCCTCCGGTGCAGGATGCAGGCACTCCCGTCACCACTTGGTTTATTCTGCTTGCTAGTTGTGGATGGGATGATTCTCCTCTGTCTCTAACAGAATTCTCGAATGTCACGCGTTGAGGTAGTGGGATGTTCTTCCTTGGTGTGACTCTAATCCTTGAGCCATGATAAGTTTGTGGAGGAACATCGGGTGCTGACTCCAATGGGGGTAGGAAAGATGCTGGGGGAGTGGCGGATGCTCCGTTATTCGCAGTGTCCTACTCATACGGGTCTATCTCTTCATTGCGGGCCGAGTTTCTTTTAGTGTGGCCAACTACGTAACCGGATTCATCGACTGAGTATTCACTAGAATCGGATGACGCCATAAAGATCTGTGACATCAATAATCTCAGTTACCAAATGTACCATCTAACAAATGCTTAGTGATACTACGGAGGTCTCTAACCAAGACTTAATGGTGGCAATCATGCTAGATCCTCTAGATATAATTTCTGATTGCACTACCAGAGCTTCTGGTTGCATGACCAGAGCTTCTGGTCGCATGACCAGAGCTTCTGGTTCATCTAAAATACCAAGGAAAAGAATTTCTCATCCATCGATCCACTAACAAACCAAAGAACTTCTAATTCATCAACCGCTGGTTCAACCTTCACACTTAGAATTATCATAGATTTCTCGTCCATCGGTCCTTTGGTTTCTTATATTTGTTCCTACCAGAGCTTCTGGTTGCAAGACCAGAGCCTCTGGTTCAGTTTTCATAGAAAATTACGAAGTAACTCGTCCATCGATCCTTTGGTCCCTCATACTTTTCAATACAAAGAGACCACTAATCTATCATCACTGGTCCAACGTGGACACTTAACTAATTGAGGGATTTTCTACCCTTCGCCTCTTGTCCTTTCGACCAGCGCCTCTGGTCCTTTTGACCAGCGCCTCTGGTCCAACAAGGACACTTAACGAAATAAGGGATTTTCCACCCATTTCACTTCTTGTTGGCCTAAGGCTATGGATATTTATAATTAGGGCAATACATAAAATCATGCTTTTCATAACAATTTCTTCTACTGGAGCACATCTTTCGCACAACCGATTAAATTCTTCTTATTACATGTAAATTAAGCACAGGTGATCAGGCTTTGTTTAATCGACATATAACAATGTGACCCGCTTTAAAAAAATCACTTTGAAATTTTTTGGTTATAGTCGATGGTTTTTAAAGGAAACCAACGTTCTCTATGACTGAAGCTCTGATACCAAATCTGTCACTCCCAGCTAAAGCGGACACACGAGATGTAACAGGCAAGCGAGTCACAGCAACAATTAATAAACAACACCTATAAATTTTACAGAATAAAACGAGTTTAATATTATAACCAAAGTTTTTATAAACCCTTCATTTACAAAACTTCTGATTCGAACTTAATCAGTTTTGCCACGAGTATGCTCCCATAGTACAGTAAAACTTACTTGCTGCCTGAAAAGCATCGAACGTAAAATGAGTCAACTACAAAGAGTTGGTGAGCTCACGGGTTTTCACATGCATAAATCATTTCAATGCATAAACCAAATATTTGGAAACTTATGTGAATCTTTTGCACTTAATAAATGTAAATCTTGAGACGCTACTGAGCCTTACCTGACCAACTTGCCCCATTAATTTACGAACAACCATAGGTAGCCCGTACACTACTTAGGTCCCACAGTTCATAGGAATACTAATTCAGCGGTGGTCCAAATTCCACATGATTAGACAAGAAAACATAGGTAATGTGCACCCCTTTCTGGGTGGGACTGTCAACACAATAGCGGCTATCCACAATACCACGGCCCAGGGATGTACCCGAGTTAACAAGTAGCGTTTACGGACAGGGACTTATATTTGGAAAAATATACTCCCAAGCACATCAATTTAGCATTTATTTCAAGTGCAATAACAGTTAACAAAATCATAACATAGTAAACCCGACTAAGCAGTTCCTTAGTCCAGAGGTTTCAAACAGAACTTGACAAAGCAGTTCCTTAGTCCAATGGTTTCAAACATAACTTGACTAAGCAGTTCCTTAGTCCAAAGGTTTCATACAAATAATCATGCATAGCTTCCTCAATCCCAGATTTTCCCCCAAAACAATAAACAAAGCATTAAAAGTGGGGCCGTGAGAACTCACAAGTTTGATGATGAATATCAGAGGTTGACCTTAGAGGCTTTCAATGCTCGCCCGACCTTCCTAAACAGACCAACAACCAGCGCTAAAATCACTTAAGGTTTCTTGCCCAAGATAAAGCAAAGTTACTTTCCATGCAATGCCATCAAGTTTTTATAAATTAAAGTTGATATTTTATTATTTTACTTTTTAAAAAAGAACCTTCCAAAATCCTCATTATGACGACATTTTACATCATCCAAAACAATGATGACAGCCGCCAATTTCTAATATCAAGAACTTTTTAGTGGGTTTGAGTCTCTTTGTAAATACCCTACCAACTTGAGTTGCACAGCCCCCAACACAGATTGCACGCTCCACGATTGACAGCAAATTGGGGGCTCAAACTCATCATTTTTCAAGAATTTAAACTCTAATTTTGAGCTAACAATCTCGATCAACTTCCAGAAAATATTTTATGATTCCATTATATTCTTGAAGATAATAAAACCGATTGTGAGATGCATGCAAGGCTTTACCATACTAAATGATCCGACTTTGCATGCAGCGAGGTTTTCTCCTACTTTCTTAGAGATTAAAGAATATCGATCATGGATTATTACCCTATTTGAAGACATCTGCATATCTTTGGTGAATAATCTCCCCCTCTTTAACTCTCCAAGAAGTTACTAAAAGTTCGGGAAATAGGAGTAGGAAGATGAAAACTTTTGAGATTTTATAAAAGTAGGATAACTCAAGTCATACCTTTTATTGAAATCTTGAATATTCTTCAAAAGTGACGGAACCCTTACGGTTCTTGTAAGGAGATGGAATCGGCTGGAAGATATTAGATTCTAAATCCCACCCTTTAATAAATTAATTGGCCACTAAAATGGGACTTTGGAAATTTTATTTTTAAAAACTTATAATATCAACTTTATTTTATTTGGAGCATTTCTAAAGTATCTGGCATTGCACACATTAACTTTGTCAGTTTCCCGCCGAAACGTGATCTTCCGAACTAATCTTGGGAACTGAGCCAGATGATCTCTAACCATCATAGCTAGATCCTAGAAAGATTTAATTCTTAATAAAGATCCTAAAATAAGGTGCTAACCTGAAATTCCGAAATGACGGATTGTCACAACTTTTCCTTGTAACTTCATGTACTATATCTACTTTCAGTGATTGTACTTATATTCTATAAGTTCTGGACATGTACTGTAATACTTGTAATATTTCTTATGATTAATAAAATGAGTATTCCATGTACTTCACTGAAAAAGATCCCTGAAAAAAGTAATAGGGACACAAGTTTATGAGTTCCGATTTACTTTTCACATTCGCTGACAATCTGTAAGTCAGTGAATAAGCTTTCAGTTTCTGTTTCTGTACTTGTAATTTTCTTAGATATAACTTAAGAAAAATTCCCAAGCTAAGACTGACCAAACTGAAAAAGATCCCAAAATAGTAAAAAGGGACATGCACTTTCTATGTAACTTTTTGTTACTATTATTTGATAAGATAACCTTCTTTATGTTATCTTGTTAACATCAAATAGGGGGAGATTGTTGATCCTCTCTCTCAGTGATTTGATGATAATCCCTTTTCACTTATACGTTGTACTTATGTTTCTGTATTTTCAGTTCCAGCGATTTTCACTGAGTATGTCCAGTGATCGCTGAAGAACTTGCATTGTAAATCTATTAGAGACAACAATACTTCAAGAAGACCATGCTCACACCAAAGAACCTTCAACAAAGGTCGAAGACTGAAACTGAAGATTAGAGACTGACGAGTACGTGATCTGAACCGGTATTCAGTGATTACAAGTCTGTCTACATATGTGTGAAGACTGCTTAAGCTTCAGCGAATGATGATGAGACCTTCAGGTCATTCCAGCATTCAGCGATCATACGAAGCTTGCTTAGCACGATTGTTGTTGTCTTGTCCTTATGCACACAAAAGACAAAACCCATACCCTTACGAAAGTTAGTACAATACGGAGTCGACTAGTCGACTCTATTGTCCACCAACTTTAGGTAAGGATGTCTGCTCATGAATAGTGCGTTTTGTACTATTCACTGTAGCAAAGGACAACTCTTCCTCTTAAGGCTTGACACGCACTCTAACCCTACCATATTGCATTAAATGAACATTTAATGCACTGTGTATAAATAGAAGTGTTTCTTCTCCATGCAGAGTGCGTACAACTCACTCTCTAACCCTAATTCTTACTTCAAGCATTTTATAGCCTAAGTAAAGGATCTTCTTTACAACAATTTCTTTCCTTGTATTTCCTAAGACTTTGTGTATAACCAAAGATTGTTTAGATAGGTTTTCATTACCTTATCTTTCCGCAAACAATCTTGTAAAATCTGTATTGATCTTCTCTATCAATATATATTTTAAATTTGAAAATACTGTGTTTGTATTCATCCCCCCCCCTTCTACAAACTGTTTCTCTTCTTGTAGACCCTTATGGGACCAACACAGCTCCAATGCTTTAAGCAGTAGATATCTTCCCTTGATGTTAAGCTTGTCATCCCCTAAAGCTTTATCATCAAGCACCTTTTTGGATTCTAGTTGTCTTTTTATCAACTTAGTTGTACCATCATTGTACTTTGACAACTCAGAGAATCTTAGGAATCTTTTCACACCTTCAGCATTCTGATATACCACACCAAACTCTAGATCTTCAAGAATCATAAATAATGAATAACCATCATAGTCTTCTACTTCTTGATTCGGTATGTTTACTTTCATTATAGCCCATTTGAACATCAATTACTGAAGATAACTTGTTGTGATGCTTTAGGAACTTCTTGATGGCTTCTAACCCTGTTACAACTCCTTCTGATTTGACAGTTTGATTTCTAAACTTGTGGTACATGAATTCTAAATTCTCAAGGTACATTTTTGGAAAATCAGCTTTACAAAAACACCATTCTTTATCATCTTGGTGAACAATGTAGAAGACTGGATACCACAACCTAAACAATTGTTTGGCATCAACCTTCTTAATCAATACAATTTTGTGCCTGGTCTTTACACAATGGATAGGTCTGCTTTTTGCGTTCATGAAGTACCTGTACTCTTGTCGGTAAGTTGGACTCTCCCTTTAAATTACCACACCTTTTCGACATCAAGATCTCTTAGGGAATGAACAAAAGTGTCACGATAAACATCTTCAAGAAATGGTTCTCTTATTCTTGTTCTATCCCACTTCGGTGCATGTTCTTTCTCTGACATAGGAATGTATCTGTGAGAAGACAAAACTTTTTCAGGACCTCGGGGTAGAGAAGTTGTAGCAGGAACAACATGTGGTTCAAATATAGGTACAGTTTCTTCAGTAGGCACATTCGAAAAAAAAAATTTGATTCATTGTCGTTCAGATCAGGTTTCAAAATTAAGCTTCTAGCCTTGCAACTAGCACAACGGTCTCGTCATAGTCTATGCCTTCTTCCTGGAAGTAGCCTTTTGCTACAAACCTGGCTTTGTTTCTAATTGCTATACCATCCTCATCCTTCTTTTTCTTGAAAACCCCCTTAGTAACAATAACAATTTTATATTTTGGCAAAGGAACAAGAGTCCATACCTTGTTTCTTTTGAATTGTTGGAGCTCTTCTTGCATGGCATCGACCCAACTAGGGTCTTGTAAGCCTTAATAAACTTTCTTGGGCTCTACCACACTTAGAAAGTTTACGAATAAACATTCATTGGCTGTGGCAGCTCTTGTCTTTACTCCACTAGAAGGTTCACCAATGATGTAACACCCCATACCACACATTGCATCTAACACATACTTCATACATAAGAAATACATGTTTATACCCCACATTGGTCCCTTACTACAAGAATCTACCAGTATAAAATACATGGTCCAAAAATTCAAAATACAAATTCTCTACTAATCCACGTTCATCTACCAAAACTATACATATCATCATCCATTCTTCATGTAGGTAAACATATAGGGAAAATATTACATTTTTCCTTTTCCTTTACCGTCTGCACTTCCTGCAATACATATTTGGAATCACAAAACAAGGGTTAGAGCGAAAGGTGTAGTGAGTTACCCTATTTATGTTATTGCAGGGTGAAAATCACAAAAACCTTTAAGTAAAACAGCTTCTCATATATATCATAAATATATGAACAAGTAAGAACATAATACGAATACCTTTCACTTTTCAAGTCAATAATCTCTGCATGTGAATAGTTCATCAAATTCCAACAGGTTTATACTAATCAATTTATCATAATGCCACTTTCAAACCTTTTAAATCAAATAAGGTTTATTCAAAGCTCAAGCCAAACCTGTTATCTTCTCCTCAATAACATTCAAGTTATGATTTCTAATAAGAACTAACTCTGATCCTAAATCTTTAAATCACAAAGAAATAAAGATTCCATATCATGGTAATCTTAAGAGATATAGTAGTAGAAGTTATATTATATAACACACATATACAAATGCCACCCTTATACCCAAATTAACACCTCTCCTTGGTATGCCACCCTTATTTCCTCATCAAAATATTTAACAAAATAATTTCATATAGAATAGACCGCAGTCAATGGAGTTATTATCAGTTCAAATTCATTTTATCAGAAATTCCTACTTTTTGTAAATCAAACAATAAAATGATAAGTCCATGATACAATCCGGTCAACCTTGTCCGGATAACAAGTCCGGACAACACTCTATATACTTGTCTGATTTAACATTGTAAAATAAATTTTCCAACACTATTGTGCGGATATCAAATTCGGACAACTCTATTCCTCATTGTGCGATTTAAGATAAATCGGCCATCTCAGGGTCATATTCATACTTCTCCGTTAAAAATACTTAACATATAATCAAAGTTCATAAATCGCCCAATCTTTAAACCGGTCAAGACATGTCCGGTTTAATGTCTAAACCGCTTGACTCTCATCCGGTTTAAGGCTACATCGTTCATGTCTTTGGCGGTTTAGCCCTAAAGCGCTCAAGCCTTGTTGGATTTAAACCTTAAATCCTCCATCTCTTTTTGTCTGGTTTAATCTAAATCGATTATACCTTACCCGGTTTAAGACTAAATCGCTTAACACATGCCCGATTTAAACTTTAAATCACTCAACTCTTTCCGGTTTAGATATAATCCAGATAATATTCAAACAGTTTAAACTTCCAAATAGATAAGAGGTGATATAAATAGTTCATACATTTTCAAAGAATATCAGGCATTTAAAATCACTCACCTTATGCAGTTTCCTTTTGAAACTCCATATATCCTTCTTAAAAAAAAAAGCAATCCGATCAACCTCCATCTCTCTTTAAATCGCTCAATTAGATAACAAAAGTGGCAAGAAAAGAGAATGGAGGCTAAGCCCTCCTTTTTTACTTTCCTTTAAAAGGAAGTCGGCTAACCCATGTACATGCATGCATACCATCTTATGTATGATTTTCATCTCATACATACATTAACTCATATACATACTTAATTATACTCATAAAAAATTATGCATGATCACACATTTTTCATTATATGTTTTCCACATTATGCGAATAGCTCCATATATTATCATGATCAAATTTATCATGCCGACGTGTAATCATATAACAAATAGTAATCATGTATTGATTACCTCAGGTGATAAGTAGAATCTAATTATCACATTATCCACCCCTCAAAAGAATTCCGTCCCGGAATTCCTTTAATCGAAAAGCCACGGGTATTCTGATCTCATTTTCGACTCTAATTGCCAAGTCGCTTCTGGTCCTTTGTGAAACTTCCACTGAACCTTAACCAGACTGATTTTTTGTTTGTCAACACCTTGATCTTTTGGTCAATTACAGCTTCCGATGTTTCCACAAAGTTCAGTTTATCATCCAGTTTAACCTCTGGTAATGGTACAGCGAGACTCAGATCAGCTAAACATTTTCGCAGATTTGATACATGGAAAGTGTTGTGAATCAGACTTAGTTCTTCTGATAGCTCTAACTAATATGCCACTGGCCCAATTCGCTTACATATTCTGAATGACCCAACATACCTCAGATTGAGCTTACCTTTCTTTCCGAATTTGATAATACCTTTCCACTGCGAGGCCAACAACACAAAATCACCTATACCAAATTCAATCGGCTTTCGACGATTATTAGCATAACTTTTCTGGCGGTCTTGTGCTATTTTGATTCTTTCACGGACCTGTTTGATCTTTTCAGAAGTCTCTTGGACAATCTCCGGACCCATCAGCTGTCTTTCACCCACCTCGTTCCAACACAATGGCGTTCGACATTTACGTCCATACAATACTTCATACGGTGCCGCTTGGATGCGGGAATGGTAACTGTTGTTATATGCAAACTCTATCAATGGCAAATGATCTTTCCACAATCCCCCGAAGTCAATAATACAACTTCTCAACATGTCTTCGAGAGTCTGGATTGTTATTTCACTTTAAACCCATCAGTTTACGGATGATAAGTTGTGCTTCGTTGGAGTTCAAATCCCAAAGCTTTCTGCAACCCTTCCTAGAACTTTGAAGTAAACCGACTATCTCTATCAGAGATAATAGATAATGGAACACCGTGTCTGGTCACTATTTATTTGATATAAATATGTGCCAGCTTTTCTAAAGAGTAACTCTCTCTTATTGGTAGAAAATGCACATATTTAGATAGACGATCCACAATTACCCACATCGCGTAATACCCCCTTGGAGTTCGAGGTAATTTCATGACGAAATCCATTGTAATGTGATCCCATTTCCATACAGATATCTCCAAAGATTGAAGGCTTCCATATGGCTTTTGATGTTCAATCTTAACCTGTAGACACGTTAGACACTGTTCCACATATCTAGCTATGTCTTTATTCAATCCGGGCCACCAATAAAAAGATTTTAAATCTCTGTACATCTTATTGGTACCTGGATAAAAAGTGTATCGGGACTTGTGACTTTAATTTAATATAGTGTTCCGGATATTTTCAAAACACGGTACCCAGACTCGTCCTTGAAAGCACATTAGTCCTTCGTTGTTGGGTTTTCAAGGTTGAAATTATCTTACCCAATCTTTCTGTTTTAACAAATTCTTCTTTTATAACTTCTTGCTGACATCTCTGAATTTTCTTACGAATGTTAGGGACCAAATTCATTCTCATTGACACAACTTTAATGGTTCCACTCTTTTCTTTCCTGCTCAAAGCATCGGCTACCACATTAGCTTTTTCTGGATGGTAGAGGATTTCACAATCATAGTCATTTACCAATTCAATCCTCCGACGTTGTCACATATTCAATTCTTTCTAGCTGAACAAATGTTGCAAACTTTTGTGATCAGTATAAATCTGACATTTTGTTCCCAGAAGATAATGTCTCTAAATTTTCAAAGCAAATACCACTGCAACTAATTCCATATCATAGGTTGGATACTGCTTCTCATGATCTTTCAATTGTCCCGACGCATAAGAAATTACTTTTCCTCTTTGCATGAAAACACATCCCAACCCCAACTTTGAAGCATCACTGTATACCACAAAGTCTTCGGATCCATCTGGTAAAGTCAACACCGGTGCATTACAAAGATGATCTTTTAATATTTGAAAATCCTCTTGTTGCTCTCTTTCCCACTGAAATTTAATGTTCTTCCGAGTCAATTTAGTCAATGTTACGGCTATCTTGAAAAAGTCCTGGATGAATTTACGGTAATAACCTGCCAGTCCCAAAAAGCTTCGGACTTTAGAAGGATTTTTCGGAGCTTCCCATCTTGCAACTGCTTCTATCTTAGCTGGATCCACCTTCACTCCAGCTTTGGATATGACATGGCCCAAAAATTGAACTTCCCTTAACCAAAACTCACGTTTGGATAACTTTTCGTACAACTTTTCTTTCCTCAACAATTCCAATATCAGATGAAGATGTTTTATGTGTTCCTCTTTGGTCTTAGAGTATATAAGAATATCATCGATAAATACAATAACGAATTTATCAAGATATTCTTTACATACCCTATTCATCAAATCCATAAAGGTTGCGGGCGCATTTGTTAAGCTGAATGGCATAACTAAGAATTCGTGATGCCCGTACCTAGTTCTGAATGTTGTGGTAGCAACGTCTTCCTCCCTGACTTTGAGCTGATGATACCCTGATCTTAAATCAATCTTGGAGAAATAACTTGCTCCCACCAACTGATCAAACAAATCATCAATTCTTGGCAAAGGATATTTGATTTTGATTGTCAACTTGTTCAGTTCACGATAGTCTATACACATTCGCATAGATCCTTCTTTGTTCTTGACAAATAAGACCGGAGCACCCCAAGGTGAAGTGATGGGTCTAATAAATCCCTTATCAGTCAGATCTTTCAACTCTGCAACCAATTATTTCAACTCAGATGGAGCTAACTGGTACGGTGCCTTTACTACTGGTGCAGCCCCTAGTACGAGATCAATTCAAAATTCAATTACTCGATCCGACGGTGATCCAGATAAGTCCTCTAGAAAGACTTTTGGATATTCATTAACAATCGGAATCGATTCCTCTTTTCCTTTCTCTTTCTTCATATCAATTACGTATGCTAAACATCCCTAACACTTCTTTCGAATACTTTTATGAGCTTTCATTACGGTCAAATTACTAGTATGGTGATTATGACGATCACCATAAATAACAACTGTTCCTTGCTCTGGCAGAATAAATCTGATAATTTTCTGATTGCAAAAAATGCTAGCTTGATACCTTGCCAACCAGTCCATTCCCACCACTACATCAAATTCTTTCATCGGCATAAGGAATAACCGAATCGGTAGTTCACAGCCCTCAATAACAATAATACAGTTATAGAATACACTAGTAACAGTTTCCTGACTATTAGCAGTAGCGACTACTAATTCGTCATCAAGTAACACAGAATTCAAACATGCAGTTTGAGCAAATAATGGGGATACAAACGAAAAGTTTGTACCAGAGTCAAATAACACCTTAGCATGTATTGAATTCAGAAGGAAGGTACCTGTTACTACATCTGGTGATGCCTCTGCCTCGTTCTTTGTCATTTGGAAGGACCATTCCCGCGCCCCTCCTTGCCCTCCTCTGTTTACCGTAGGTCTTCCCCAATTTTCTGACGCATTGCTCCCCATTGTTAACTGTGGAGTTCTTAGCAATGGGCAATTTGGTCGAATATGATCTGGAGAATTGCAATTAAAACATCTTCGGTTRGCTGGGCAACTTCTAGACAAATGGTCTGTTTCACCATACTTATAACACCTTCTTGGGTCCATCTTGCACTCACCTTGATGAACCTGTCGACATTGTGATCTGACTTTCTCACGTACCTTCTGCTCAGGTTTGTTATCATATCATACAGCTTTTGGCCCTCGAAAATTAGATGAAGGCGCTTCCTGTCTTCTCTTTTCCATAACATTTCCTTCTGATTGTCGATTATTTTTTCGTTCTGTCACTTCAGCCGCATCTACCGTCAGTAAAATGGTATTGGGGTTCATAGCAATTACAAACTCTCTGATTGAGGGTTTCAAACCCCAAATATACCTTTCTATCTGGATTCAGATGAAACGTAGTGTTCAGAAAATCGAGAGTACTCAATGAATTTCATAGTATACTCCCGAACTGTTCCATTTCCATGTTCCAGTTTCAGAAAATCTTCATCCATTTGTCTCACGACTGTCTTGGGACAAAACTGATCCTTAAATCGATTCACAAATTTTGTCCAAGATAACGTCTGTAAAACATCCATTCTGGCCGATGATTCAACTTCCCACCAGAACAAAGCATTTGATTTCAGAACTGAAAAAGAAAATTGAACTTTATCTATTTTCGGACACCTAATGGTGTTGAACACAGATTCCATCTCCTTGATCCAGCACATAGCTTTTACTGGATCCCTTTCCCCAGAAAATGTTGGTGGCTTACATGCCAAAAACATTTTAATATCTCCCTCCTTGTTATGAGTAACCGGTACTGAGGGATGAACTTTTATTCTCTATGTTTCCACTCTAGCGGGTACTCCCATGATAGATGTCATAGATCCTCGTAACTTCCCCATTTCTTCTGCCAACATATCCCTAGTCACATATTCAGTGAGTGACACCGATCTTTCCTAAACATTCCTAGAATGGGATTCTTCATGGTCAGAATGAATTTCGGTACGACCCCTTCCTTGAAACTGACTTCTTTCTTTGCCTCGTCCCATTGGTCTTCCCCGACCTTTAATTTCTGACGTGCTAGTCGGAATATTAACTGGCGATTCTTTCCTTTCCTCAGACTTTGGTCGAGCCATTCTTTCAGATCTCCGAGTTCGGCTAGACATATGCAAATTTTAGTGTTAATAATCACATATTCAGATGATATAACATCCGTATCCGTTCATAACTTGTGCGGATAAGTGTGCGATTTAAACAATCCGGCTGGTAAGTCTCAAGTAACTTGAACAGATTTGTGACCGATTTACATAATCCGACTGGTAAGTTGTTGAAGGTTTGTGCGATTTATTGAACGATTTAATCAATMYGCTTGGTAAGACTTGATAAATTTTGTCTACTTGAGCGATTTATATCATTGATCGTATATTCCTTGGTGATTGAATGGATATTGATCTTTTTGATCGATTTATTTTGTTGACTTTTCATCGATTTGTTTTTGAAAGGACTTATACGTATTTTGACTTGTTGACTATTAACTTGTTGACTTGTTGACTTTTTATGTCCGATCTTCATTTTGGAATTTTGACCAAGTGTTGAAAACCTCCGATTTGAGATTTTTAAATCAAATTGATTTTTTTTGCTTTATCCGTATTTGAGTTGGCATAATCCGTGTGATTTGTGAATACTTTGTTAAAATCTGGTTAAGTCTTTTGAGCGATTTAAAAAATTGCTTGTTGTCCGGACTTCTAATCCGGATAACTTGTTGAATATTCTATCTTTTTTACCGGATTTCCAATCCGGATAAACTTGACCGGATTACTAATCCGGATAAGTGTGTGTGCATAATTTGTACTAAGTGTTGAATGAGTGCAAAATTTAGTGTACATATTATCAGATATATTTTTGTAAACTGATTCTTTAATTCAAACTTTGAACTGCAGTTGATCCTAATTCATACAAGTTGATACGATGAGTTCACGAGAAGCAATGGCTATTGGTACTGATACCAAGCCACCTGTTCTGTTTCGAGGTGACTATAATCAGTGGAGAGATAGATTCCTGAATTTTATTGAGAGAATGAAAGAAGGAGATCTAATCATGAAATCTTTAATGGAAGGTCCTGCTGAATACTTCATTGAAGTAGAAGCTGATACAATAGCAGGCTTACCTGCACAGAAAGTTCCTAAACTAAGGGAACATTATACACCTGTAGAAAAGGAGAGAGCTCATGCTGATGTATTGTGCAAATCTTAGATGATGCAAGCACTGACTAATGATATCTACACCAGTATTGACAGTCATAAATCATCAGGTCACAGCATGTGGGTTCAAATCGAAAAGATAATGATGGGTTC
>NC_037544.1:20731117-20733533 GCF_001531365.2 Cynara cardunculus var. scolymus | reverse complement strand
TGCCAATCATATCAGATTCAATAAACAGTTATCTGATATTGATTTTCATGAAATTTATGAAACTCTGAAACAAAACGAGCAAGATGTTTTGGAAATCCAAAATGCTAAGAAGAAAGAAAAGAAAGTAACTGATCCTTTGGCTCTTGTATCTGAAAGAAAGGAGAAGAAATGTAAAAGCAGATCTGGAAAGCAAGTGAAGGAAGTTAGTCAGTCAAGTGAGTCTGAAACAGAAGATAGTAACAGCTCAGATTTAGATTCTGATATTTCAGAGATCAAACAGGCAATGGCAATGCTGACTATGGCATTCCAAAAGAAGTTCTCAAAAAGGCCACACTCGAACAATCAGAGATTCTCGTCAGGCTCAAAATATGAATACAAAGACAAGTTTGGCGAGAAGAAGAAGTATGAAGAGAAAAGATTCGAGAAGAAATATGAGAAAAAGCCGGAAGAAAAGAAGAATTTTATCAAAGGGACAGCTGATGAAAATACAAAGTGTTATAATTGTGGTAAGTTAGGCCACTTTGCTACAAACTGTAGGAAGCCGGTAAATCGTGATACCGACTACTACAAGAATAAATTTCTTCTGTCCAAACAAAGAGATGCCGGCAAAGCTCTTATGGCTGAGGACGAACACTGGTTGAATCTCACTGATGAAGAAGAAGAAACTGAAGCTGTTGCACATGTGTGCTTGACGGCTAAAACAGAAAATGATTTGTCGGGAGCTGAAGAAGAACAGATGAATGATGAGGTATTACATCAATCATGMATTAAACAGATGAAAAAGATGATGCTTAAAATTCAAACTTTCCAGCAAGAATTAAAATCAGAAAAATTGCGTTCAACTAATTTTGAAGATCAATTAAAAAGGCTAAAAGAAAGATATAACAAAATATATATTGAAAATGCTAGAAACTTGAATTGGGCTAAGTCTTTGCAATCTAAGTCCAAAATTCTTGATGAATCATCCAATGCTTTAAAAGCCGAATTATCTGAATTAAAGGAAAAAATATAAATCATTAGCTTTAGTTAATGAAGAACAGGTTGTCAAAATAAGTAAGCTTGATTTACAAATAATTCAGTTAAATAAAACTCTGAAGGATAAAGAAGAAATTTTATATAAAAGAGCACAATCTGATCAAACCATTTTTTAAAACAAACCATCTGAAACAAGGTTTTTTAACCCTCGGGAAGGGCTGGGGTATGAAAATCCTAAATTTTTAGAAAAAGCTTTACGTTATGCCACGACCTTATATAATTCTCAATATATTTTTTGTGGTCCCGAGTATTCAGTAAAATTTACAAAATCTTCTGACGAGGTTAAACAAAAAGAAGATCTAAATCATCAAAGAAAAGACAAGATGCAAGTTCCGTTTAATTATTCAAAATTAAATGAACGTTACAAAAATCAAGACTCTGCAATTTCAACAGATTTTATTCATAGTTATTCAAAAGCAGATGTTGAAGCAAAACCAGTTGAACCAAAACCTTATACTCCTACTCTTATTTTAGAAAAAACAGGTGATTCAGCTGGAAAAGACTTTAAATGAAGAAAGACTTTCATTTAACAAACAAAAACAAGAATTTTTAGATAAAATTGAATCTTTACAAAATTCTATTAGAAAAACGGAACATACTGAGTCTGAGTATTTCTCGTGTGAAAAATCTTCAAGTAAAGCTAATGACACAAAAGAAAATGCTTTTAATGAAGAAATTAACTTTTCTAATATTTTAAATTCAGATGTTTGTTTAGATGATGAAGTTGATAAGTTTAATTTTAYAAATGATTTACCCAGTCATGAAGATTTTATTGTTAAAAACAATATGACTGAGGATTMTGATTTACCTTCAGATTTTCAAAACAATATTAATCAAAAACCTATTTTCGAGAATGATTATTATAAAAAGAGTAAAACCAAAAAGAATTAAGGAAACAGAAGAAGCTTACTAAGAAAAAGAAAGTTCGACATTCAAGTAAACCTGATAATTTTCTTTTTCCTTTTTTAGATAATGCGTTGAACTTTAAATCTTATTGGAGAATAAAAGAAGAAGGCAAATCATCTACTCAACAGAMRAAGMAWAWTTTTACTAAATCTGTATTAAATGATTCGAAATTGAATAGTTCTGTAATAARATATTCAGTTGATGAATTATTTGATATTAGAAATAGTAAAAACAGTTGTTCTCCGAGTAAAGTGAATGAATTTCTTAAGTCTTTTACTTATTTTAGACCATACCAATTCATGCATTCTGTAATATCTTCTGTATCTAAAAGCTTCAAGTCAAAAGAACGTTCGTTCGGTACGTATAGCATACCGCCAATGAAATCTCATATTAAAGGTCCTAAACTAAAATGGGTACCAAAACCCAATTGATTCAATTTTGCAGGTTAACCGGCATGTATGGTTCTTAGACTCCG
>NC_037544.1:20728524-20730457 GCF_001531365.2 Cynara cardunculus var. scolymus | reverse complement strand
TTTTCAACACATCTTTGTGCCAGATATCAGTCTAATCCAAAGGAGTCCCATCTAAGTGCCGTTAAGAGCATTTTTCGTTATCTTAAAGGGACTGCTAATCTTGGACTCTGGTATCCCAAGGGTACTGGTTTTGAACTGACAGCATATTCAGATGCAGACTATGCAGGTTGTATGTTAGACAGGAAAAGTACAACAGGACATCTACAGTTTTTGGGAGATAAACTAGTCAGCTGGGCATCAAAGAAACAGAACTGTGTTTCCATTTCCACTGCCGAAGCAGAATATGTAGCTGCTGCAAGCTGCTGTTCTCAAGTGCTATGGATGCAGACACAGCTTAGAGACTACGGGTTTTTTTTAATAAAATTCCTATTTACTGTGATTCCAAAAGTGCTATTGCCATTTCTTGTAATCCTGTTCAACATACTAAAACCAAGCATATAGATCCAGTATCATTTTATTAAAGATCATGTAGAGAAAGGAACTATTGAACTATATTTTGTAAATACAGAATTTCAATTAGCTGACTTATTTACAAAAGCTCTAGATGAAAAACGTTTTAGCTTTCTTGTATCCAAGTTAGGTATGCTAAATTTGAAAATTTGAATTTTTATTAAAAACAATTCAATTTATTGAATTGTGTTTAATTCAAATTCATTTAGTCAAATATCTGTATTTTTAAATACAAGTCAGTATTTCAATTTTTTCTATCTKATTTTAAATTTCTTGATTATGGGAATCTATATTTGAGGGGGAGTATGTTTTTATTTTATCTGATCATATTTTGAGGGGGAGTGAATTTTATCTGTTTGAACTAATAGCTTATATTTTTTCTCACAAGTATTTTAAGTAATATCTAATCTTTGAAAGATAATTGAGTTTTGAAATATATGTTGTTAGGATCGTATAACTCAGTTCTTGGTACTGAATACTTACTTGATTGATTGGATTGACAGTGAGTAAGCAGCGGAAAGTATTATAATCAAACAAGTAGCAATCGGTATGAACACGATGAAGAACACTTGAATAACACGAAGAGAAAATCTTCAAAATGATTTTCAATTGATTGAAAGTATTGACAATTACAATTCTAGAAGCACACAAAATACAAAGGCCTACGCTGCTATATATACAGGCAAGTAACCGTTTCCTGACACTACCTAAAGCAATTAAATCTAAGCCGTTTATCTAAAACATATTACAGACAAGATCACGTAAAAGTCACGAGCAGCTAATAAACCTAAGTAAAGCGAGCTAAAGATAATCTACACAGAAGACATTTATGCAGATCTTCTGTGAGACATCACAGAGGCTCTGCTTGATGAAACATTGTAGCACGCAGAGGAAATCTTCCAGAACCTCTGTGAGACACGACAGAGGTTCTGTCTTCTTTGACTTCTAGCATGGTCTTTGCAGAGGACAAGTTTTCAGAACCTCTGTGACGGATGACAGAGGTTCTATCACTTGAATCTTGTACGATTGAGCTTCTTCTGTTGATTGTCCTCTGTGGTCTTCTGTGATAGATCAGCTTCTGTCAAAACTTGCTGTTTTACTTCTTCTATACTTTTACATTCAAGGAATGAGAGCTAACAATCTCCCCCTAAGTATGAAAAAGTAAATTTAAACTCTAGTTGCAAGTTCATGACTTAATTGAAAGGAAATTASAAGAGGTGATAAAACATCAGCCTCTGAAATGAATTACTTGAAATGAAATACAAGGACTGGAATGAAAGAATTACAAAACTTAAATGTCAAAAAAGTTTTACAGAGGAGTAAGATTAAACTACAGATTCGGGGAAGTCATCTGCCGCATAAAGAAAATCTGTCTTGATCAGCCTATAGACATTGAAGACTCATTCTCTGAAGTTTATTTGTACTTTGATCGACTCCAGGATGCCTACAACTTCTGCCTCCCTTAGATGACCTCTTTCCACCT
>NC_037544.1:20726624-20728424 GCF_001531365.2 Cynara cardunculus var. scolymus | reverse complement strand
AAATACCATATTCCTTTGATAACCTGAGTAGGAAGCAAAATAAGAATGCTATTGGTACCCGGCTAATAGGGTCCAGCTTTGTTAGAGGCTTCATCATTAGATACCAAAGAAATAGTATCAGACGATGGCATCATTGAACCTGAAGAGGTTTGAGTGGAAAGAGGAACAACCCTTGAAACTACCAAGGTAGTTTTAGTGGAAGTCTTCATAGAGTCAGGAGAAGAGACTTTAGTGGAAGGAAATACAACGTCTGATGCTGAAGATTTTTCGGCAGAAGTTATCTTCGCTGAACCTGAAAAAGAGGTTTTAGCAGTTTTCTTCACTATGACTGTAGGAGCAGCCTTTGTGGATAAGTTCACCTTAGTTGATTTCTCAGCCTTGGCTACTTTCTTGCTCAAAACTGGTGAACCAGTTTTAGCGACATAAGGACACTTACTGGCAATATGTGTTTTCTCACCACAGTGTCTACACTTCCTAAAGACAAGAATTGCTTTAGGGCCAGGAAGTATCAGACTAGAAGCGAAACCAGCTCCAAGAATACCCTTCTCATTAGTTCTAGGAGGAACCTTTGAGGAATTGGATTCTTTAGGTGAAAAGTTCACCTTGAGTTGTGACTTAGATTTCTGAAGCGATTCAGATTTCCTAGTCCCTGAAGAAGAAGTTTTGCAAGCTGAAGGAATAGACTTAGATCTATTAGACTTGATTGACTTCTTAAGACGGGATGCTGTGACAATGGATTTACCTTTGTCTTTTCACCCAGAACTCAAAGGATTTCCTTCAAGATGACTCTCAGAAAAAGAAGAGTACTGAGAGGAAGAAGTGTTGGGAATAGAAGAGACGAAGGTACCAAACTTGAGCATGGACCTATCTACAACACTATTTTCCTGATCATAGGAAAATCCTAGACTAGTCTTTATCTTAGCGGGGATCTGAGCGTTAATGATCTCAGAGGCTTTGAAGGAACCATTGCCCCACCCTTCAATGGTAGCTTTCTCAGCCTTGAGTTTAGCGATGGCTCGCTCATGCTCAGCGATAGCCTTCTCACGTTCAACAGTGATGGTTTGGTTTACAATAACCTGATCTTTAAGATTTTCCTCAACAGAGGTCAATTCTTTGATCTTAGAATGGCAAATCTTCAATTGTTCTTGAAGATCAATGTTAAGCATTTCAGCTTTTGATTTTCCATTGAGGGCATTGTAAAGGTCAACCGTCAGAGTATCTAGTGCAGAAAGACTAGAAGAAGAAGAGGGTTCATTCAGGAAGCATACCTGAGTAGAATAAGATGGCTCTGAGGAGGTAGATGCTTCAGAAGATCCTTCATCAGCATCAATGGCCATCATGCAGACGTAGCTTTTATCCTCTTCGTCAGAAGATGATTCATCAGATGATTCAGCCCAGTCATGCTCTTCAGCAACAAGACCTTTAGCCTTTTGCTGGTTTTTTCTTCATCTTCTTGTACTTTTCCTTCAGTTTAGATTATTTCTCATCTATGGTCCTGAAGGAGGTAGGAGCTTTAGAAGATGGCGTCACAGTCTTCTTCGATCTGCATTCACCTACAAAGTGTCCAGGCCGGTGACAATTGTAGCAGACAGCTGAAGCCTTGTCTATTCTTTCAGACTTTGGCTTCTCCCTTAGGAATAGCTGAGGAGATCTGTGGAATTTACTCTTGTTGGCAAACCTCCTAAATGACTTAGTTAGGAGTGCCARRGACTCATCAAAATTTGATAAATCAGATTCTGGAATGTCCTCAGAAGAGTCTATCTCCGTGATGACCACGGGAGGTAGAGAAGAAACAAAAGG
>NC_037544.1:20715049-20726614 GCF_001531365.2 Cynara cardunculus var. scolymus | reverse complement strand
CTAAAGGAGAGCTTTTCATTTCCCTGGATTCTGTTACAAGATTTCTTTTCAGTTGACGAGATTGCTCATGGTTAAGCAGAATCCCGTATAAAGACGAAAGAGAAAGAGAGGACATGTCATTTGACATCTTGAGACACATGGAAAAGGTGTCCCAAGACTCAGGAAGGCATTCTAGAAACTTAGTCAAAGTTTCAGAATTAGAATATTCCATGCCGACAGCCTTAAGATCAATAAGAAGGCAGTTAAATCTTTGATGTACTTCAGACAGCGTCTCAGACTTTCCACAGAGAAAGCTTTCATACTGTCTTACTAGATTGATCTTTCTAGTCTCCTGAACCTGAGWGGTTCCTTCATATTGGACACATAGAGTATCCCATATGGATTTAGAAGATTTGAGTTTCATCACTGAGTGATAGATCTTATCAGGAAGAGACATAGCTATTATAGACCGAGCACACGTGTCTATAGCTATTTTCTTCTTGTCCTCATCGCTCCATTGATGTGGAAGCTTTGGAATCTGCCGTTCAGGAATCCCGGCAGTCGTAGCTGTTGCTGGAACAGCCAGAACAATAGCAAATGGAATATATGGTCCATTTTCTATATAATATGGAATTTCAGGATCCACACCTTCCAGAAAGAGGGACATCCGGTTCTTCCAGAGACAAAAGTTGTCACGGACAAACCGGGGAGGTTTGGCAAGAGAGCTATTATCTTTTGTGTGTGTGTTTGTAATATGTAAAGCCATTTGAAGCAGTAAGTTATCTAAGAAGAGATAAATTAATACAGAGAAATAACAAAACACAAGGAAAGAAAGAAAACACTRCTCTGATACCACTTGTTGGTCCCGAAAGGGTCTACAAGATAAGAAACAGTTTGTAGAAGGGGGGGGATGAATACAAACACAAGGTTTTCAAATTTAAAATATATATTGATAGAGAAGATCAATACAGATTTTACAAGACTGTGTGCGGAAAAATAAGGTAAAAAAAAACCTATCTAAACAATCTTTGGTTACACACGAAGCTATAGCAAACACAGAAAAGAGAATGCTAAAAGAAAGATCCTTTACTTAAGCTAGAGGATGYTTGAAGTAAGAATTAGGTTGGAGAGTGATGCGCGTACTCTGCATGGAGAAGAAACGCTTCTATTTATACCCAGTGCATTAAATGATCATTTAATGCAATAAGGTAGGGTTTAGAGTGCGTGTYAAGCCTTAATAGGAAGGCTTGTCCTTTGCTACAGTAAATAGTACAAAAGCACTATTTCTTAGCAGACATCCTTACCTAAAGTTGGTGGACAAAGAGTCGACTAATCGACTTCGTACCGTACTAACTTTAGTAAGGGTATGGGTTTGTCATTTGTGTGCATAAGGACAAGACAACAACTATCGTGCTAAGCAAGCTTCTTTTGATCGCTGAATGCTGGGATGACCTGGAGGTCTCATCATCATTCGCTGAAGCTAGAGCAGTCTTCACACATATGTAGACAGGTTTGTAATCAGGTTTGCAGTCTTCACACATATGTAGACAGGTTTGTAATCAGATCTTTTGAAGAAACCAAAAAGATTTAGGGTTTTTTTTTTTAAGAAAAATAGGTGTTTTGAAACCTAGATTATAATCAAGTAATAAAATGAGTTAATAATTTGTTTGTTAGTCTTTGAAGAGAATGAGTTATTAACGAATCTTACAAGAGTTTCATAGAAGAAGAACAGTTAATAAAGAAAGAAGATTATCAACCTGAGATTTGAAGAGAAAGGTTGAAACGGGTTTGAAAGTTATTGAGTTCTTGTTTTGCGAAATTCTTGGGAGTTGAGGCTCGACAAGATATTGTAAGCGTAAAGAAGAAATGAGAGAAGATATCTCATATTTATAGGTAAGAGGAAAGAGAAAAGGAAAAGAAGAGAGAGAGAGAGAAATACGACTTGAAAAGATGTGCAATGATGAAGGTTTACACGTCCTCATCCATGATTGGACGAAATTCCAAAGGGTCGTGTGTGTCAAAATGATGCGCACGTCTAAAAAATAATCGTATAAGATTTAAAAGAGAAAATGACGTCATATAGATTATGACCGTTTAATTTTCATTTTCTTTTAAACAAAATAAGAATGTTTAAGTCTTTTAAAAACAGAAAAGAATCACTGAATATAGAATATTCAGCGTCATTTTTTAAGAAAATATCTTTTACAAAAAATATAAGTTTAAAAGATTCAGTGATAAAGAAAATCACTGAAGGAATTTTACCTTTAAAACACTATGATAACTGATTGAGAAAAGAGTCAGTGATGGTTTTGTTTTAAGAAAAGATAAGTAAGTATAACTTATATATATATACTTGCTTAAAAAGATTCAGTGATAGAAAGAGCACTAAAATATTTTTTTTTAAACAGTTTGATCACTGAATATAGAAAGATTTAGTGATAGTTTTAAGTTTTGATAAGAAGATAAATAAGCATACCATAGAGAGAAGACACATTTATTCAAGAGTTCAGTAATGATGCTTATTTGCCCCGACCCGGTGGGGAACCCGACTCACCCGACCCGAATGGGGACGAGAATTCCTCGCTAAAACGGATCCCGCGACCTGGGCCGAGGATTCCCGATAGACTTAAATCGGGGTTGGGGCGGGGGCCAAGTAGCGAATCCGTTGACTCGCCCCGTATGCGGTATATAATTTTATATAATATATGTGTGTATATATACTATTTATTTTCTAAAATTAGGTCTTGACCAAGGACGATGATCGGGATTTCACCAAAAAATAAACCAGGGACGTGATATTAATGCACGTACCCGCCAGGGTGGCCGGGGCCAGGGGTTTTTCATAGAAACCAGGGTCGGGGCCGGGGATTAGAAAACTCGCCCCATCACCGCCCCGTTGCCATGCCTACTTATTTTTCTAGAAACTGAAACAAGAAGTCTTTTAAAAACTTATCACTTTTTTCTACAATAATCGTTATACATTATTTCATAACATATTTTATATTTATTACTAAAACAAATAACAATAATATCTTATAATATTCATAACAAAAAACGTAATATTGAATTCAAAATATTATGAGTTTGTTTATGATTTATGATTTAGTGGGGTGTAAATGGATCTTCAAGAAGAAGATTGACATGGATAGCAAAGTACACACATACAAAGCCAAAGTGGGCGCGAAGGGCTACACGTAAACTCATGGTGTAGACTATGATGAAACCTTCTCACCAATGGATATGTTGAAATCCATCATGATACTCATTGCCATAGCAGCATTTCATGACTATAAAATATGGTAGATTGATGTAAAAACCGCCTTCTTTAAAGGTAAGCTAACTGAGGATGTGTTTATAACACAGTCTAAGGGTTTTGTACAGTTCGAGCATCCTAATAAAGTGTGTAAGCTTCAGAACTCCATTTAAGGACTTACGCAAGATTCTCGAAGCTGGAACATCTGCTTCGATGAGAAAGTCAAAAAAATTGGATTCATGAGAAGTGAAGATGAACCATGCGTATATGTCAGAACTAGTGGGAGTAATGTAGTCTTCCTTATGTTGTATGTAGATGACATACTCCTCATGGGAAACGATATCCATATTTTACAAAGCATGAAAACTTGGCTAGGGAAATGTTTTTTTATGAAGGACATGGGAGATGCAACATACATATTAGGCATCAAGATATATAGAGATAGATCCAGGCGTCTCATTGGTCTAAGCCAAAGTACTTACATAGACCTAGTGTTGAAGAAATTCAACATGCAGGACTCCAAGAAGGGGTTCATTCCTATGCAGCATGGCATGGCATTGTTCAAGTCTAAGTGTCCTAATACTAGTTCAAAACTAGAAAGAAAGATTCAGATCATTTATGCCTCAGCTATAGGATCGATCGTGTATGCCATGATATGTACTAGACCCGATGTTTCATATGCTTTGAGCATGACAAGCCGATATCTGGCTAATCCTAGCAATGACCATTGGAAAGCAGTAAAGAACATCCTCAAGTATTTGAGGCGAACTAAAGAAATGTTCTTGGTTTATGGAGGTGCAGAAGAACTCAGTGTAAAGGGATACACTGATGCAACTTTCCAAACCAATAGAGATCATTCTTGCTCGCAGTCAGGATTCATGTTCTTGTTTAATGATGGAGCAGTCTCTTGGAGAAGTTACAAGCAGCGCATTGTCGCATATTCGACAATGGGAGCTGAATACATTGCACTCAATGAGGCTGCAAAAGAAGCCATGTGGATGAAGAAGTTCATCGAGGATCTTGGTGTAGTCCCTAGAATTCATGATCCTATAGAGATCTTTTGTGACAACGAGGGTGCAATCATTTTGGCTAAAGAACCCAGGTCACATAAGCGCACACGACAATACTCAGGAAGTTTTAGTATATTCGAAAGATTGACAAGGACAGAGACATTATCATTAGCATAGTTGACACGGATGGGAACTTGGCTGATCCATTCACTAATCCCTTGTCGCAGACCAAGCATAATGTTCATACTAGGTCTATAGGTATTATATTTGCTTGCAATATGGCTTTATTATATTAACCTTAGTTGGTTTGAGATTGGGAACTTATACACTTATTTTATGATGTATCAATATTTTGATTGAGATCTTAATATATGCTTGGAGCAGTTACTATCATATGATGTATTATAATACTTTGCATGTTTATTAACTTCCTTGAACGGTTAGTTCAAAATCTTCCACAGTTGGTCGTTCTCTACTGGAAGGTAATAGTGAATAAAGACTGATGTGGAATGTTAGTTGAATATCCTTAAGAGATGGATATAGCATAGAGATGCAACTATACACTCAAATGTGCTTGATAGAGATCAAGTATTAAAAAAACTTGCACTTAGATATTGATTCACAAATCATGTCACAAGCAATTCTAAGATGGTAATATCTAATATCCCCAAGTAGAGATACATGAGATTCTTAACATAGTTTGTTACACTTTGATGTTTCTCCAACGTTTTCTGTAACAGGCGATTATAAAGAGAAACGTTGGGTAAGCGTGATTAGTGGGTATTTTGTTCCTTTTATCTTATGATAAAAGTGTTATCAATGGGTCCCTCGATGATTTGGTGTTGACACTGAATATATGCATACTGGACTCGATTGATGCCAGATCAATCTTGCAGTCCGTCTTTACTTCACCAAAAATCTTTATCAAGAAACATAATAGTGAACGATCTGGAGATTGACTATGTTCCATGTCCCCCGTTCACACGGATATTTGTCACAAAGGAATATTTGATCACTTACCTTTAGGACTGCTTAATGCAGAAACTGAGTCATGGATGGCTTACCAAATGTTGAAGTATATTATTCAGTTGTTGTGACATGTGCAAGTGGGAGTCTGTTGGAGATATGCCCATATACATAACAAGATAATTAATAGCATAATCTTATTGGGTTGCACACAAAGTTTGATTAATCTGAAAGAAAGATACAATATTTGAGGGATTAATGGGTTGAAGTGTTAATTAATTACTAAAGGGACTAATTAGTTATTAGTATAAACCTTTTGTGGGCTTCATTTAGAATAAGCCGTGACCTATTAGGATTAGGTTTTTGAGATTGGGCCAAATATAAAGCTAATCTCCTAAACCTAATGAGTAAGAAATGATTACGATCGCTCTCTCCTCCCTCAAATCTGAAAATCGACGCCTACTCTAAGGAGTAGCCAAAACTTTTCATACACACATACATAATCAGATCAGAGTTTGGTGTGAGTTGGCCATTCGCACGAGAAAAGAAAGACAGTTTCTTGTTATTTACGAACAATTGGAGCTTTAGGTTGTGAACACGATAGAGAAAATCCTACTATTAGATTTTTCACTTCCATCTAAAGGTATTTCTAATCACCCTCTTTGTTTCTTTTTGTTATTTGTATAAGATTGTAACCAGATCTCTAGAGGGTTATGATTTTGTTGTGTTTGCTTTCGTTGTTTTATTTTAATTTTATGGTTTTCGAATTCTATCACAACGCAACTGAAGTTCTTCAATATCACTAGAAGGCACATCTCTCTCATTTTGATGTTGACAAAGAGAAGGAGATGACAGAAGAACAAGCTGAGGTAGAGGCAGAAGCTGAGAAACTGATAGCAGATGTTGAATGACTACTCCATCCATCCACTTCAGTTGCCCATCTTGTTGATGAGGAGGATGAATAAAAAGATGAGGACGAGACATCAAGGTCGATGCTGACATCGTCAAAGATAATGATGATGATGCTGATGATGATAGGGACGACTTCTACATCCACAGTGCACCTACCTCCTCAATCACTCTTGGAATCTCCTTCTCAAAACCATCATCAAAGGGGGAGACTTAGAAACAACAATCTTCCCCCAAAGGAAAAGAAAAGGCACAAGATGATGAGCTAAGTCCTAATTCTCTAAGCTTTGAAGACCCATCACATTTACCTCTTGTATGCATCTCTGAAACCCTTATTTTTCCTCACCTAATAAAGAGCATACCCTTCCCTCTTCCATCCATAAATGTCACTACATTTATTCTCTTTGTCTCTACGCACACCTCCATCTTTTCGTGTGAGTTCTCACAACCAGCAATTGATCACTCATCTGAAGCTGATCATCATCTTCCATGGTTCATCCTGGACGACTCTGATGTTGAAGAAGATGAAGATGCTGATCAAATTCCAAGATCCTCCATCTCTCACCGTGCTACATCTAAAGCTAAAGAATTAGCTAGGATAATTCAGATCCAGAGCTGCATCAAGGAGCTGAACTCTACCATAGTAAAAGTTCCTCTTCGTACCTCGGACATGAGTTCAGCTTCCTCTCTGAGGATGAAAATCAAGAAGCGATTCCGACTCAACAAGAGCTGGAGAGGCAACAACAGCTGATGAAGGAAATCCTAGATCTTGCAAGGAGCCTAGGAATCGATACCCTAGTTGAAGGGAGAGTCACCAGAATCAATCTAGTCGATGCTCATGTAGCTCTATTTAGAAAAGCTGAAGAGGACAAAGCCAAAAAGTACTCACAGATGGAGAAAGAACTAAGGTGGTTTAGATTAAAGGTTGAGCTTCGTCTGAATGCTCATAAAATAACTAATGTAACAGTCAATGGAAGGAAGAAAGACGGGAAAGTATTAGTTACCACCACCATCTTCAGGGATGATGGTAACTAGATAACCGATTATCCTTTCTTCTTTTACAAATATGGCTTCCATGAATGGTTGGAAATAAGACAAGCCATACAAAAGTTCAAGTCCAAATACCAAGGATACGTTAAGAGTGAGCTGAACAAACTCTTTGATAAGAGTTTCTAAAGTTGCATCCATCCTTCCTCTTCAACAAAGAACTTCAAGAAGAAAAATCAGCATTGATGAAGGACCTTCTTTTAGAAATGAACATGAAACAAAGTTCTCAGCAGACGTGATATTTAACATGTCCAAATACCCTGATACATCTATGTTGAATCTAGCCCTTCTTCCCATAGGTCCTTACTTCCCAAGGAGTGCAATTTTCAAGCCTGAGCTTGGAATCTACTTCACTGACATTGATGGAGAACTAAAATTTCAAAGGTGCTCTAAACTATCCATTGCACCACTGGATCATCTCTTCTTTGTCATGACATACTACAAAGATGACATGCCTGGAAGACTGATTGATAGAAGAATAAGGAAGGACCTGCTCAGAAGAAGAAACGAAGGAGCTGAAATTCTATCATACATAGATTTTGCAGTTATATAGATCTTTTGTAATTAGTCCTTCGGTTTTAATAATTCATCCCTCCTTGTAAAAAAAATCGTATTGTAATCCTTCAATATTATCATGAATGAAATTTGAAATAAACTATTTCATCAGAATCTAATGAAGATCCCTGAAAATGGCAACTTAGACAAAGGCATCCATGAGTTTCATATTTTCCTTTCCGTTCACTGATTTTCTTTCAACTTACTTATCAGTTAACATGCTTTCAATATTAGAATTTCTCAATTGTTTATCTCTTTTTATTGTGATCTCCTTACAACTTAAGTGATTCAGCGAACCACCTTCTAACACTAAAAAAGATCCCAAAAACAGTAAAAGGGACATGTATCTTACAAGTTTTTTTCACACTATAACACATAGAAATTTTCTTTTATGTTGCTTTGTCATCATCAAATAGGGGGAGATTGTTGATCCAAACTCTCTCATTGATTTGATGATGATCCTCCATACTTAGTGAAATATGCTTGTTCTACTTCTTTTTCGTTTCAGTGATCATCTCTGAGTCTGTTCAGTGATCACTGAACATGTATTGTAAACTTCTCAAAGAACAAGTATTCCTCAAAGACGAAAATTACACCAAAGGAACCTTCAGCAGATGTCGAAAAGGTTGCTAAAGATAGAGACAATAGTTCATGATTTGAAGTGGATTCAATGATAACAAGAGTGTCTAAATCGAAGTGTGAAATCTAACCAGACTCAGCAAACACTGAAGAATCTTTAGAGATGAATCAGTGTCAGCGATCAAATGAATCTTGCTCTAGAAGATTAATTTTTTCTTATCCACTTGCATTAAAAGGACAACCCCATACCTCACACAGAAAAGTACGTGTATGAAGTTACTTTGTTGTCTCCAAACGTGCTTACCAACTTTGTGAAAGGCAACTGTCCATATGCAGTCAAAATCCTGTATATCTGAAGACAAAGGACAAGCTCTCATTTAGAAATTTGCCACGGGCTTGTATCTTATGACTTGCATTAAATGCAATGGATATAAATAGTAGTGAAGATTCATCTTCTCAGCAAGTACCTTCTTCTCCTTCCAACTTTCTTCTCTCTTGTTCTTATCTCTTGTGCAAAATGTGTGTATCTAAGATTGTTTAGATTAGGTCTTAACCTTATCTTCTTCCGCAACAATTTGTAAATTCCATATTGATCTTCTTTTATCAATAAATGAATTTAAGAAGTAAAAATTGTATGTTTGTATTTATCCACGCCCCCTACAAATTGTTACCTTTAAAACTCTTGTTGATCCGTTTGGGACCCACAATATGGTTTTGAACGACGAATATCACATTGGAGATTGAATCGACCTCTTAAGGAAGATCAATTTATGAATCGTCGTCTTGGGCCTTGGGGACGTATGATAGGAGCGGCCTCTTGGGAAGATAAATTATTAGTTGGAGTTTGGTATTGACATCTTGTATCTTAAGCTGATAAAGTTGTAATTAAAAGATTTAAGACTTTGTACATAAAAAATCAGTACCTTATGCGTTTTTGGTGGTTTTTAAGAATGTCTCAAATATGTTTTATAAGGTAGTATAGATAGGTATGTTAAGTCATACATTTTGACATACCACAAGGACCGAAACGGTAACTCATTCTTAAATCATTACATATTAATATTCAAAGTTTCCTTAGTTTTCTAAGTAAATTAAAGTTAAATCTTATAAATTTTTATAAGGATGTATTAATATTAGAGAGATATACATATAACAATGCCCTCGTAAAACATATTTTTTTAACTATTTGATTTGATGATAATTGTTTTGAATCGTTTAAAATGTCATTTGAATTGTATACCACTCTTTTATGTCTAAAATATTCCGTTATATCAAATTCTTTTTCTCCTTTTATCATTCTATTAAGATCCGAAATTTATTTTTAAATCACCTTTTTAAAAATCTGATGATATTCTCTTTTAAATTCTATCAAGATTATTGGCTTTATTCGTGAGAACTTATATTCTCTTTTATTTCGTGATCAACGTTGTTTTTTTGTATAGTAATCATATAACTAAAATCACAATTAAATCTTCAAAGAAATCAATACGTAGATGTATATGTATTTGTGTAAAGTTGTTATGTTTAAAAGCTCATAAATTAAATTGATTTCGTCTAAAAGGCATGCCAAATGATTATATCAAGAGAGCTTTTGTCTAAACAACACCCGTAGCTCCTTGAAGGTCTCAGATGTCGATATTGTTTAATCAAATATTTCTTTAACAGAATGATCATCATATTTTAGCAAACCAAGAAAAAAACATTTCCAAACGGTAGAACTTATTGCATCCCCAATGATTGAAGATATATAAGCGAAATAGTTTGAAATTTAGTTCAAACTTCAATTAGCGTTTTAAAACACCTACTAAAAAAATTTAGAATATAATTTGGATAAATTCAGAAAAATAGTCACATCCTACATTATTGAAAAGATGGGTATAGAAAAACAAATTAAGGATTGTACTAAAATATTGCTAAATACATAATTATTTATCTTAAAATCAGGTCAAATTATTCATTCAAATTTTTGAAAAAAAATGTTGATATTGCTATTTGCATTTTGTAAAAGCTTTTGTTAAAAACAACTTATTTCTTTTAAAATTACACCCTCATTAATTCTATTATAGAAGGGGTATATGAGTGAGGTAGGGGATAAAAAATATGTGTAGAAATGATATGAATAGCAACCTCTATTATAATTATACCTACTGTTCGACTTCTGCATTGTAAGATGCTTGAAATTCAAGTTAAAAACAATGTGACGTTTGTTTTTATTGAATTTTTAAATAAGTGGACAATCATTTCAACATCGAAGTTGCATAACCAAAATAACACCATAATTCAAAAAAATACTCAAATCTTCAAGCATCTACCATCTTCTTATTTATATATAAATATTCAGTTAAAATTTTATTTTTGTATTGCTTTTTTTTCAAAATATAAATCGAAGGCATATTTTAGCCAACTAACCATTTTAATTTTTAAAGACGTATCTCCTCCTTTCATATATCCGTGATTATTCTCCAATATCTTATCTCTCCATCAATATGAGGATAACGTAAATAATATCACAATCATCTATACTATATTATAAAGTATTTGACAAAAACTCATAAAAACTATTTTTTATGCATTAAGTACTGTTTATTTATGCATATTACTTAAAATTCAAGATTACAAGTAAACTATGCATAAGTACAACTTATTAAAGCTCTATGTTTGAATTCGTGTAACTGACTGCGGATATACATAATCAAATAAAGAATAAATATCTCATTTTAAAATATAAAAAATCTAAAATATAATTAGGATAATTATTGAGTTCTAACAGAATACTTAATTATTTTCTTTATAAAAATATATTATTAAACCTAAGTCAAGTTAAATTAAATTATACTAAAAATTTTGAATTAAAAAAATATATAAACACCAACTTTTAAATAGTTAATTTGATACTAATATTATTATGTTTTTTGCAAATTTTATATGATATTTTCAAATTTATATTTTATTCAAAAAGAAAACATTATCGTTTTCTCAAAATCATATAAAATCGTATTATATCGATATGAATAAAAAAATAAAACGAAACATTGAAATGGAAATATGTCTCGATGCATTGCACGAGTACCCTTCTAATATATCGTAATGCATTTCATACATCTATGGCTTTTCTTTATATATATATATATATATATATATATATATATATATATATATAGAGGAGTGATCATATGAAAACCGCCCTCATTTGTGTAAACCATGCAAACCACCTTCATCTGTCGATTTCATTGTTTAATCTTATGAAATTTTTTCATGAAATTGTTT
>NC_037544.1:20705088-20713047 GCF_001531365.2 Cynara cardunculus var. scolymus | reverse complement strand
AATATCTATGATTAACACTCTCCACAATAAAAATGATTAATCAACCTCTCATAATTACAAAAAAAATGAACAAAATGAAAAATTATGATTGGTTGAATGCGGTTTGCACGGTTTGTACAAATTGAGTGGTTTGCATTTGATCGCTTCCCTATATTATATATATATATATATATATATATATATATAAGGATCTTCAATCTATTATTTCCTCCATCAATATTATTAACAAAAACATCACAATTTATAAATTGCGGTTTTTATTATTAATATTTATCAACACACTATAAAACAAATTACTTTTCCAATAAAAATCACTCAGGGAAATTTTTGTCAGTGACTACCTACGGATCATCCAGAAAAATCTCATGCTTGTCGAAAAAATACCAACGGCAACCTGGGTCATCTGTCAATGATTTAAATTATCCACCAATAATTTACCCACCAACTTTTATGACGGTTTTGTAATGAATCACCATTTAGCGACGGATTTCCGAGGGAAAAGTTCATAGGCAAAAGTATTCTATTTAATAGTGAGATTATGTCAGTTTTTGTATTTATGCAAAAAGATGGTCGATCAAAAGTTACATTTTAGCCAATTAGTTTTTCAAAGAAATAAATTATCTTTTGTTCATTCTATTATTTTCTCATAATTGTAAGATAACAAAGATCATATAAATAGGTTTATTTTTGCAAAATGAAAGTAAGTCATTTAGCCAACTAAACTTTTTATATGGAAAGGAATATTTCACCCTTTATATCAACATTCATTCTTCAAACTAAAGATTTTTAAAAAATGTAGGATAACAAAAATCACACCATACTTTAATATTTTAAAATACTTAAATCTTATACATATTTTTATGTTATGTTGTATGGTTAACCTTTTTTTTTTCCTAAAGATTGGCCAAAATTAATCAACCCATGAGTTCGGAGAGCTGGACAAAATAAGCCAACAATGTAAGTTTAGATGATCGGTCAAGATGAGCTAATTCCATGAGTTGCTACAAAGAGCATCTTAACCTCCTTCATATACCAACCATTCATGGTCAATATTTAATCACTCCATCAAAGTGGGATACACAAAACTCAACCAGAATTCAAGAAACAAAGAATATTTATTCCTTAAGATGCCACCTCATTATTTGTAGGTTTTACTTTAATATATGTAAAGTTTTCTCATCAATACTTCATAAAATTTAAAATACTTTATAATATAGTATAGATGATTGTGATATTATATGTAAAGTTTTCTCATCATTATCGTTGGAGGGTTTTACTTATATATATATATATATATATATATATATATATATATATATTTCTCATCATTATCGTTGGAGGGTTTTACTTATATATATATATATATATATATATATATTATTCTTAATATTAATATTATTTACATTATTATAATAATGTGATTTATATAAAAATTAAATTGTGTTCACTAAATTAACAATTTATTTGAATATAAAATTTTATTTATTTGTAACATAAAGTAGTGTTCGAAATTGAATAATTATATTTTTTTATTATAATAATCAATATTTATAACAATTGTTATGCAGTAACTACAATAATTGGTAAATAATATAATTTTTACCTCCTAATATAGAGGTCAAGTTTGACGACCTCTATTTTTTTTATTAGTATAATGATGGGAAAAATAGGGTATAAAGTTTATGTAAGAGCTCTCTCAATAATAATTAATTGTTGATAACTAATATAAATGAACATTAATTTTATTATAATTGTAAAAATTTTGTAAGAAAAAAATTGTAAATATCTCAAGTTTGTTTGTATCCACCAAAATAAATTTTTTATTAATTTATAATTGTAAGATTCTAAAATTATATTGACATCCATCGATCATATTTACAATAACGTTTTATAACTGACTTAAATCTCAACTATAGATTTATACTTACTCTAGCTTGATTATTGAACATAATTATAAGAAAAATTTAACCTAGAATGTTATCATTATTCATATTCATATAAATATAACAACTTCCATCCTTAAACTTAGCTTACTGACTATCTATTGTTTCTCTTGATTCACAAAATCTTCCAACCCAACGACATGATCGATTTTGGTCAAGAAAAGAAACGGTATCGTTAATGAATTCATTTGATGTATAAAGGCAAATAAGCAAACGTGTGAATGAGTGTTGACTTGTTTTCATTGCATTTGTGGACATACTTATGGAGTTAAAAGGCATGAATATTGTAATCAAAGAATCTTGTTAAGTTAAAATTAAGTTTTTGAAAAATAAGACTGATCTTACGAATAAATTGATGTGAAGATAAAATAACAAGCTAAAAAACTGAAGAGAAAAAAGTAGAGGACGTGAGAATTATTGAAATATATAGAATAGAATATGTTAAAAATAAAAATGGAATGCGTTGTTAATATGATAAAATATTGTTTATATGAATGGTTTTCACTCACTTATTATTGATAAAATATTTGAATCGAAGCAAATATAAAGACCATGTTAGTTGATAGTTTTAATAATTACTAGCTTGGTGCTTCCAATGTGAAAAACTTCCATTAATATATACACTATTATAACGTAAAAAACTCTGATTATCAACAAATATATGCCAAATCAAACCACACCACACCACACAAACCCACTAAAATTTCACTTGAATTCCATCAAGATTCTTGACTTTATTCAAGCCATTTATATTAATTCACCTTTTTCTTCATGGTTTGTTATGTTTTCTTGTAAACCATTTGTCACAAATCATGCAACTCGTCTTCACATGTATGTGCTAAATTAAAAATAACTTATTAACTTATTCTGGTGTGGCATTAGTAATAAGCATTTTTGAGTGATTGGATAAACAACTTATACCCGTGTCAAACCGGTAATAAAAAGTTTTTGAAGAAGTTAAACCTTCTAACTTATAATAAGTTGATAAGTGCTTTTGTAGAAAAACATAAGTTGTTTCAAATAAGCAATCCCAAACATCCCCTAATTGCTTTTCACGAACCGATTATTATAACAAATGATATTAATAAGAATGGATGAACTATTTTATTCAAATACTTTAAGAAAGAGTACCTTTAATCATAAGATTATAGAAATTTCAGTAGTTAAAAACTCTTCCTCAGTAATAGTTTGAACGTTAATTTGAATTTTTAAGGAGCCGTTTATTAAACGCTTACTTGGCAAGTGCTTACCGGATAAATTTCCTCACCGGATGAACATGACAATGACCAAGAATCTTACCGGGTAAGAGCATGACTCTTATCTAGGTAAGCGCTTACCCGGTAAATTGTTGCATTCAATACGTTTTGATGTACTAAAATCTTAAACATCAAATTAAATTATAGTGTTAACTCCTATAAATAAACACTTACCGGATAAGCATTTGGGTAAACAGCCCCTAACTATAAATTTTTTTATTTTTTTAGAATATCCGCTACAAAATAAGGTTTATATTGGTCTTAAATATACCATCCGTGCACTACTGGTCCCTTCAACAAAAGAATGTTTGAGTTGCAACATTAGTGTTCAAATTTTAACATCCTTGTTATCAAATTTTGGACTCAGGCCTTCCTATTTATGCTTCTTTTCTAAGTATGATCACAGTAAAGACAATGTTGTTTAATCATAATTCGTTCGTATCATACATCAAATGGTTTTATATTAGTCGATCGTATTTGGTGTGTCGTGTTTATACATGTACATTGTGTTTGGCCTATGTGGGAGCGTATGGTGGTTCGTAGCGTCTTTTCATGGTTCCGTCAACTCGAAGATGCCATTGTAATGTTTGATCATGTGCCCCTATTTTCCCTACTAGAAAAAGGGCATCACCGATGGAAATAGTTAGTCGAAAATTACCGACTGGTCACCGACGGCCACGTGTTTTCCTGCTTTAGAAAAAGAAAATAAAAATAATTAAATATCCGTTGGTGATTTGTGACATATCACCGACGGCCACATATTTTCCCGTTTTCAAAAAACTAAAAAGAAAATATTTAAGAAACCGTCGGTGGTCCGTCGCAAATCACCAACGGATTACCGGCGAATATGGGCAATCCGTCGGCTCTTTGTAGTTTTGTGTTTTTCCAAGTTTTTATTATTTGTATAAGCTTTACTTTGATTTATTTTCTGTAAGTTGTTATGTGTGTATATATATATATATATGTATGCAAGCGTGTGTCATATATGTTACTTAATTATATGCATGTACGTACAAGTATGTATGTATACATGTGCATACGTATGTTATATGTATAATATGCATGTGTGTGTCGTATATGTATATGTATGTATGTGTCGTATATGTATACATGTTGGTTGTTGATGACTACGTACTACATTTGATGGATATGTGTGTGTGTATATATATATATATGTTGTGTGTGTATGATATATATATATATATATATGTGTGTGTGTGTCTATGTATATATGTGTGTATATAGATCTATATGTATATGTCAATGTGTGTTGTTTGTTAACCACTTATGATGGATCTATCTATATATATATATATATATATATATATATATATGATATCATGGATATATATGTGTGTTTGTATCTATATGTATATAAATTACGAATATTGTCATTAAACTTTGAAAACTCCGATTTGGTCTATTACGATTATCATTTCATATCGATTCGGTCTCTCATCCTAATGGCCGTTACTTTTTTTCGTTAAATTCAATCAAATCAGAGGTATTTAAGTCATTTTAAACAATTTTCTATTTATTTGGTAAATATACGGTTAAATGAGGGTATTTTAGTCATTAGACATATGTTTAAAATGACTAAAATACCCCTCCATTAATCAAAATTAATGGAAAAAGTTACCGACTGTTAGGATGAAGCACCAAAACTGTTATGAAATGTTTGTAATTTCATAATGATTTTGGTCCCTCCTCCTAACGGAAGTTAACCTTTTCCGTTAAGTTCGATTACATCACGGATATTTTGTCATTTTAGACATATATAAGTCTAACGACTAAAAATAATAGTTTAATAATCTATTTAATAATAATATTGAATAAAAATAATAATTTAGTAAATTATTTATTTAAAATTAAATATTATTTAATAAGTTAGTAATTAAATTAAAATCCTTCAGTAATCATCGACAACACTAATCTGTTGGCAGTTACCGATGGAAATTCCATCGGAAATTTGTTGATTTTTGAACTTTTTTAATAAAAAATAGCGAGCTTTAAAGCCCAAATCTATTTAGTTCGCCGTATCCATACACGAACCATCAATAACCTGTTTATTTTGTTTACTCTGGCGATTACAATCGATTTAGCGTCGCCACCATCGATGAATCGTCATCGCCGTCTACTGCCCATCTCTAGCCGTCACCACCATATCCACCATCGCCTCCATCATCCCCGTGTTGGTTCCTGCTTGAGGTACAATTTTGTTACGATGTTTGGTACGATTTCATAGTAGGTGCTTAGGTTGATGAAAATAACCATCTTAATCTTCTTCTAGTACAACCATACCTTACCACTCAGTTTGTCTTGTAGATTTTTCAGCATCATAATCTTGGTGGAAATCTATTTTTCACTCCTTTGGATCTGAATCGAATTATATAAATTCATAATTGCTCAAACCCTTGTATTCTTGTTAAGTTGAATTGAGTGAAGTGTTGGACAATTTAATTTTGTTTCAGAGTTGGAAGCTGATTATTGTGCTTCTGGCTCTAGTTGCTGCTGATTAGCGGCTTTGACCATATGCTTTTTTTTCCATACCTCATTCCAGTAAATTGCCTTTTGATGCATGATTTGCCAAAAGATATTGTTGATTTCTCAATTTATTGAAAGTGAAGCTGCTTTTTAAGTACATTAAGTGTCCAAGTTTATCAAAGGTTTTAGTATGTGTATCTTAAGTTACATTTGATCTTATTTATGTTCAGACTACTATTGTACATCATAAGATGTTGTACCAATCTCACTTCTGTTGGCCAATAAGTTGAAAGAAACTGGTAAAATATTAGTGATTGTTTGAGATAGGGAAGTAATGCAAGGCTTGTTGCAATTATTTATGAAGTAAATGTAATTGCCACAAAGTTGTTATATGGTTAATAGTAACCTGGATCTTTAGGTTTGCATGTTGTGGGAGGTTGTTGTTGTGTATTGTTTGAAGATCAGATTCAATGATTGTACATATTTGATAAATATGGGAAATTGGAAAAGCTTAATAAGATCTAAACTCCTTTCCGCCATGATCGAAAAGGATTTATAGAATGTAACAAGGTGTCAGTCGATCCACCACCCAAGTTAACAGGTGAAGAAATCTGGCAGCGGGTCTGTCACCTTCCAACTGTTTATGAAGGTTCTTGTTTCCAACCGAAAAATAGAAAAATTAGCGGGTTTGGAACCACCCATATATGGGTAAAGAGAAGCATCTTTTGGGAGTTTCCATATTGGAAGACGTTGCTAAACCGGCACAACTTGGATGTCATGCATATTGAGAAGAACATTTCTGTGAAACTTTTTAACACCATCATGGACACGTTGAAAACGAAAGATAATTAAAGGCAAGAAGGAATGTAAAGATCTATTGCTATTTACAGGAGTTGCACGTTGCCACATCAGGTAATAAAATAGTGAAACCGAAGTTGTCATACAGTTTGAGCAAACAACACATAAAATAAGTGTGTGAATGGTTGAAGAAGTTGAAATTTCCGAACGAGTATGCTTCAAATATAGGGGGTGCGTAAACCTTGTACACGATAGCTTTTATAGCTTCAAGAGTCATGACTTTATTATGTTTATACAACGATTGTTCCTTATTGCCTTACGAGGTATGATATTGACTCCGATATGGGATGCGATTGGAGTTGTGCACATTTTTTCCTGCAATATGCTCAAGGGTGTTATGCATAGAAGACTTGATTCCATTGCAAAAAAATATTGTTCAAACAATTTGCAAGTTGGAAAAGGTCTTCCCGCCCAGATTCTTTGATTCTATGGTACACTTAGTGATACATTTGACACATGAAGCCATAAAATAGTGGTCGGGTACAATATTGGTGGATGTATCTTTATGAGAGGTAATTTCAACTATTATTTAGGAAGCTTGGGTCGTTGAAAAGAACCGTTAGAAATAAAACAAGGGTAAAGGGGTCTATCATTGAATCCTATTTTGTCAATGAACTCTCCTCCCTGTATTTTGATCCAAAGCTAGATACTAGACATAATCATGAGTTATGGAACTTTGTGCTATATATTCTTAGTTATTTAGAAATATTCACCCTAAACTTTATCTCGTGCAACCACGTCAAGATGAGGTTTCGTTTGCCATATCTGTTCATCAAAGGTCCACTGAAAAAAGGTTGAACTTCCTCATGGTTCAACAACACATAAAATGTGGATCTTGTAAACCTCATCTTCATTCAAGACAACATGTTTTCCACCCTTCTTGAATAATCTACGAGAAGAAACCTTGAATATGCTCAGTCGATCGCCACTTAGAAGACACCACCCAGACTGGATCCCAGAGGTGCATTGGCTGGATAGATTGATAGGGTACGTGTGATTTTTATCTTTTCACAGGTTGTAATAGTTTTTATGTTGATTTATGTATTATGTCTTAACAGGCATGGAATATTGACACATTTAGGCGTCAATCTGTGGCCAATAAGGTCAATCGTTCCACCGAGTATGGGGTATGTCCTTTAGGAACACCGGAGAGTCAATTAGTATGGCTCAACATTGGGCATGCATGGTTGGTCGGGTGATATTTCACACCTTTAGACTTAATGAAATTGGGCCACAAAGCAAGTATACAATACGGCCCAACGTCGTCTTTCCAAGTAATAAAGTGGTACAAGTACCGGATTATCGTCCACAGAGATTGTAGCCAAAGTTAGATTAGAGTCCAATGAAAGAGATGATTTCAGATGACGATTTTGAAGACTTTTGTTTGATTGTAAGGTGAATCCAAACAGAATACATAA
>NC_037544.1:20694068-20704603 GCF_001531365.2 Cynara cardunculus var. scolymus | reverse complement strand
AAGAAGTGTGCTTGGTTTTTATAAAAACTCTAATGAAACAATGAAACGTCGTTTACGAAAACACTTAGCTACTTTTGTTTGGTTTGAAAATCTCATCTTTCCGTCTCACACCCAAGCTATAAAAGCTTAGCTACTCATAACGGAAAGTAAAAATTAAATAACGGAAAATAAAGACATAAACGTAAATTGCGTAAAGTAAATAACGAGAAAGTAAATGACGGAAATGTAAATGACGGAAATGTAAATGACGGAAATGTAAATGACGGAAATGTAAATGACGAGAAAATAAATGACGGAAATGTAAATGACGAAAATGTAAATTGCGGAAATTAAATAACGGAAAGTAAATAACAATAAATGTAAAAGAACATAAAATAAAGAACAAGAAATTAATAGACAAGAATTTAAAGGATGAAAGCTTAAAAACTCAAGAACTTGAATTTTCTCAGAAGCTTCTTTCAAAATCAGCCCTAATTAGTTGATTTTGATCTTCAATATATGTTATAAGGTGTGTTTAAAAGACAAGGCTAAGCCCCCTATTTATACAAAAAGTTTTGCACAAAACAACAAAGCTATAATCCACTAGTTAATGTCCAAAAGCTAATAAAAGGGAATCTTAAGTACAAGATGATATCTTAATTCAAAAAATCCCTGATTAAAAATTCTTCCAGCTGTTATCTAGCTGTCGTCCATTCAGCATCCAAAAGTCAGCAGCTTAATCGTTAAGCCCTCGCAAAACCGTGCACGTAACAGGTGGTTGCTGCTGCAATGTTGTAGCATCAGGCTATTTTAACAAAAATTCTCCGTTAGCTTGTATTTTTGCGTCCCAACAAGTTAAACCACAATATTTTTAGCTCCATAATAAAATTATAAAGAAATAAACCAAAATGACTCAACATGGGAATGAAAAGAAACTAATTTTAGACTAAAAAGACGTAAACGAATGCATTATGTGTTGAATTCTCAACACATATCACACCCCCAAACTTAAACCGTTGCTTGTCCCCAAGCAACCAAAAGACAAGTAAAAAGACTCAATTTATACAAAAATTTGCATGATCAAGGCATTAAGTGCCAACCCAACAAGAGTTATACCCAACATGAGGTTCATAGCCTTTCATAAATCCAAGATGAGTTATTCAAAACCAAATCATTTTATGTGAACCATAGGATAGCATTCCCTTTTCTTTGTTAGCTCAAACATAATCACATAATTAGGATTAATAGGGCTTAAAGGGTTTACTCTCTTTGGCGTTTCTTTTCTCCCATTGCGTTTTTCCTTTTATACTCCATATATGAATTTTTTCAAATTTTTGGACACTTTGGCCTCTTTTGATTGGAGTATGCACATAGTCCCTATGGAACTTTTTATTGTGCTATTTTGAAACACATAGCTCCTATGAGACTTTTATTGTGTTTTTTTAAACCTTTTGAAGATAAGGAGTCAAATTAGAGCTTTGCTCTTTGGTATTGACTTTATGTCCTTATATAAACTCCTCCCCCAAACTTAAACTTGACAATGTCCTCATTGGTGCTTTATGGGGTAGATAGTGTTTGAAAGAGTCCAAGTGGCTTAAAATGGGTATAGAAAAGAAGGCCTATATCATTTCCTATTGTGTGTTGTGTGATCAAAGTATTTTTCCAAAAAGTGGTTTGCTAGTTCTAGTTTTGAACAAAGTGATTTGGGTGAATGACTAGTAATCCGAAGAATTATTCAAGCTATGAACTCATGTGCATATGACTCCACTCAAGTGATCATGCATAAAAAATAAGGCTAAAAACTATTTAAAAACTATTCCCGACTCAAAGAAATAAAATATGGAGACTAAAGTACGTGGTAGAACCTGCCCTACTCTGAAGGAGTAGGCTGTGTGCTCTGGACAGCCGCGTTGATTTTCGCCTTTAGCCTTGCATTCTCCTCCTTGTAATGCTTCAACCTCTTTTGTAGCCTCTTGATCTTACCACCAGCTCCCTCTTCCAGCTCCTCTTTCAACTTCTTAAACCTCTTCTTTGCCTTTCTTTCTCCTGCCTTTAACTGCTCCATTACTTCATCTTGCAGCCCATCAATCTTCTCTATCATTTCATCCTGATGGTCTATCAAACTATCCATCAAATTGCTGCCCTGTGCGAACAAGTCCTCCATAATCCTTGTCATCCCCGTATGTTCCCTTCCTCGATCACCTCGCTCTCTTAGCCGTGATACTGCTTTCGTATCGATTGACCACTTCTCCTCACTCTCCTTGATCACTAAATCATCTGTATAACAAGGTACCCCCGCTTGCAACAACAATTTGTTAAGTAGGCCCGTGAAAAATAATTTCTCTTGATTCCTCCTTGCACAATAGAGGATGGCCTTTTCAATAACTTCCCCTATGTCAACTGATTTTCGCATAACCACACAATATAGTAAAATGACTCTATCCACCGAAATGGAGCTATCATGAGTTGTCGGGTGGAGAGCGTGTCGAATAAAATTCATCCAAACATTTGCATCGGGAGTCAAGTTGGAAGCCCTAAAAGATCTCAGCATGTAATTGTTGTGGGAGTCCCATGTGGCTCCAGGCTTTCCTAGCTCTCAACCAATCTCCTCTAGCTTAGCTTGGGAAGCTTTGAGGGAGTGGGTACCATACTCAGTTTTTCTCGGGGGTGATAGGCTTAAAAGTCTGTTTATGGCCTTAGCCGTAAAGCTGACCTTAACACCCCTTACTTTGAGTTTGGTGGTACTATAAACAGATGCCTCCGCGTAAAACTCTTTAATCAATGTTAAGTTAAAAGAGTTCTTTACCTCACACAATGTTTGTCACCTACGCTTGTTGATCACTTCGCGTATAAAACCAAATTCCTCTACACTCTTTTTATCAAACCCCTTGTCGGGCAACACCTTTTTGTTCCTGAATTTGTCAAACATTTCTCGTGCCTTTTCTGAACTGAAACCATCGAAAGGCATCTGGGGCCTCGTAATGGTTTTGGGCTTGGGCTTGGATTTTACCCCAGATGGACCGGCTGTCTCGGACTGCCTTGACGATCCTTTTCGGGATGATTTTCGTGGCACAAAGGCCGTATGCCTTAATTGGATAAAAGGAGCAGGTGCACGCTTGGCCCGTTTCCTAGGGAGCTGGCTCTCCACAGCCTTGGATTTGGTCGCAAAGACTCTCCCTAATCCCTTTCTTTTCTTTGTGGGTATAGTGGTTATACCCCTAATCTCGGCCTCCAAGTCCATTTCTATTGTTGGGGACTCATTGGTTTCTTCCCCAACAGATTGTGCACCAAGATCAAATTCAATATGCTCTTCCTCAACAGGTTGTGCATAGTGCTCAATTGCAACAGGCTCTTCCTCAATATGTGATGTACCATGATCAAACTCAATGTGTTCTTCCTCAACAGTGTGAGGAGTAGAATCAGCCATAGCCGTAGGTTCATGAGTGGTGTAATGATCAGGCCAAGTCAAAAGATAGACTTTTGTCTCATTCAAACCAGTGGGTGATGGTGTTGAAATGTCCATTAAATCTTCTTCCTCTTTAGAGGAGTCAGAGGTCGTAAGTCCCTCTACCAACGAATTAGGGCTCAAATTAAGGTTTACCTCAATACCCAATCTAGGTTTTGCAATCGCTGGTGAGGTTGGAGGAGTGRTGTYGGCGACAGTAGGTGGASRGARTGGAGGCACGTCGRYGGCTGGAGGCGGCGATGTGGGTGAAACGACGGCGACTGGTCGTCGTTTTCTTAGCCCTTGGCGACGAATCTGCTATGAGTGGCGTGACCAGTCGTGGTCTGGGTGGTGATGGCAAAGCGGGGGGAGATGATGATGGGCTGTTGGCGACAAGGTCCACCCACTCGGGCTCGCTCGTCCGTCGCGAAGCAGAGGCAGTGGCTCGCCGGCGATTGCTCCTTTGTACCGGCGTTGGTGGTGGATCTCAGATGACATGCTTCTTCGAATGGGCCATGTATTTTGCAATAGAATAGTAGCCTCTCTTAGTGAAGGAGATTCGTAAACAAAGAGAGGTGAGAAGTTGTGGGTATGATTGAGGGTTTGGTGACGTGATGGAGCCGGTGAGGAAAGGTCGGCGATGGTGATGATGTTTCTTGGGAAGATGGAGTGTCTCTTCTCAATTAAGTCTCTTTTGAAAAAAATTGACGGTTGAATCAATAACCAGTGAACAAAACGGTTATTTGGAGGTTAAGAGGGATTATCATTATGGAGGGAGTGGAGACAAAAACTGAAAAGAATAGGCTGACAAAAATTCTTTTCTGATTTTTCCAAGCTGCTGCTGATGTCACTGTACTTCCTTTGATTTTCTAAAAATTTTCACCTAACTTCACATGTGAAATCTGGACAGGAATGCTACAGCATCAGTAAAACATCAACTTTTCTTACAATCTTTTCCAAATTAACCTGCATACTAACAAACTAATAAAACATAATTGTTTTAATACATAGATATAAAAAGGATTTTGAAAAGTCCACAAAAGACATTTATTTAAGGTGTAGCCCAATTCTCAGAGCAATGCTCTGGGAATGCTACGGCATCATTTAATGCCTTAACTCGCTGTCCATTCACTTTAAACACCGTGTTGTCCTCTGGGTTGATCTGGTCAACCGCTCCATAAGAGTAAACTTTATGAATGACAAAGGGTCCGGACCACCTAGACTTGAGCTTTTCCGGGAATAGTTTCAACCTAGAGTTAAACAAGAGGACTTTTTGTCCTTCTTTCAACTCCCGGTGATGGATTCTATTATCATGCCACCTTTTTGTCTTTTCCTTATAAAGCTTGGCATTCTCATAAGACATTTGTCTTTGTTCTTCCATTTCACATAGTTGTAACTTTCTTTTCTTTCCGGCTTCATCCAAAGACATATTGAGCTCTTTGATAGCCCAATATGCTTTGTGCTCAAGTTCTAGAGGTAGGTGACAGGCTTTTCCATACACTAGCTTATATGGAGACATACCAATTGGTGTTTTAAAAGCGGTTCTGTATGCCCATAAAGCATCGTCTAATTTGAATGCCCAATCCTTCCTATTGGGTTTGACCACTTTTCCAAAATGCTTTTGATTTCCCTATTAGAGAGCTCTGCCAAACCATTAGTCTGTGGGTGATAAGTCGTGGCAATTATGTGGTTAATATTATATTTTTCAAGGACTCCTTTTAACAAATTATTCACAAAGTGGGTACCCTTATCACTAATTAGTGTCCTTGGGGTACCGAACCGTGTGAAAATCTGTTTTTGGAAGAACTTAACCACATTTTTTGCGTCATTTGACACACATGCCATAGCCTCCACCCATTTGGATATGTAGTCAACAACCACAAGTATGTATTGGCAATTATTTGATGGAGGGAAAGGACCCATAAAGTCTATCCCCCAAACATCAAATAATTCAACTTCAAGTATCCCATTTAACGACATTTTATTTCTTTTGGAAATGGAGCCACTTTTTTGACATTCATTGCACCTCTGTGCAAAATTATGGGAATCTTTAAAAATGGTTGGCCAATAAAAACCGGACTGTAGGACCTTGGTTGCAGTTCTTTGGCCTCCAAAATGGCCTCCGTATGGTGCATGATGGCAATGCTGCAGGATTGCTGCCACTTCAGATTCAGGTACGCATCTTCTTAGAATCTGATCTGCACCAAGTCTAAACAAAAATGGTTCATCCCAAAGATAAGATTTAGCATCATGAAATAATTTTTTCAACATGTGGCCTGTGTAATCAGAGGGTTTTATTCCACAGGCCAAAAAATTTGCTAAATCCGCAAACCATGGTGTTTTTGGTTGGTCAATCATGAGGATTCTTTCATCCGGAAAAGTATCACTAATGTCCATTTCTATTTTCTCGGGTTCTTCCAACCTAGACAAATGGTCCGCTACTTGATTCTCTACTCCCTTCCTATCCAGTATCTCTAAGTCAAATTCTTGCAATAAAAGCACTCATCTTATTAACCTTGGTTTTGCATCTTTCTTTGAGATCAGGTACTTGATGGCTGAGTGATCGGTATGCACAATTACCTTTGTTCCCATCAAGTAGGATCTCAATCTCTCAAAAGCAAAAACTATGGCCAATAATTCCTTCTCAGTTGTGGTGTAATTAATTTGTGCCTCATTCAAAATCTTACTTGCGTAGTAGATTAAATGAAACACCTTGTCTTTCCTTTGTCCTAAAACAACACCTACCGCCCAATCACTCGCATCACACATGATCTCAAAAGGCTTGTTCCAATCCGGGGCAATTACCACCGGTGTGGTAACCAAAGCTTATGCTTTTCTACACTCATCATTAAACTTGAATTTTTGGTCATGTTGTAGGAGTAGACAGAGAGGTTTTGAAATTTTTGAAAAATCTTTGATAAACCTTCTATAAAATCCGGCATGACCCAAAAAGCTTCTGATTCCCTTAACAGTGGTGGGTTCGGGTAATTTTTCGATTACTTCAAGCTTTGCTTTATCAACCTCAACCCCTCTTTTAGAAATCAAGTGTCAAAGAACAATTCCTTCTTTGACCATGAAGTGACATTTCTCCCAATTTAGGACCAAGTCTGTTTCCTCACACCTTTCTAAGCTCTTTTTCAAATTTCTCAAACAGTTGTCAAATGATGACCCATATACAGAAAAATCATCCATAAATATTTCAATGGATTTTTCAAGCATATCCGAAAATATGGACATCATACACCTCTGAAAGGTGGCAGGAGCATTACACAGTCCGAATGGCATTCTTCTGAAAGCAAAGGTGCCATAAGGACAAGTAAAGATGGTTTTCTCTTGGTCTTCGGGAGAAATGGCTATTTGATTGTACCCTGAATAACCATCCAAGAAACAACAATACTCCTTTCCGGCAAACCTATCCAACATTTGGTCAATGAAAGGTAGTGGAAAATGGTCTTTTTGAGTAGCCTTGTTTAGTCTCCTATAGTCCATGCATATTCTCCAACCTGATACAACTCTGGTGGGTATAAGTTCATTTTTGTCATTTGTGATGACTGTGAACCCTCCCTTTTTTGGAACACACTGGACCGGACTAACCCAAGAGCTACTGGCTATCGGAAAAATAATTTCGACATCTAACCATTTTAAAATCTCCTTTTTGACTACCTCTTTCATGACAGAATTTAGCCTTCGTTGAGGTTCTATGGATGTGAAATTTGTATCTTGTAGGATGATCTTGTGTTGACAAATGGAGGGACTAATCCCTTTAAGGTCACCAATGGTCCATCCTAAGGCTTTTTTGTGCATTTTCAACATATCCACCAGTTTCTTTTCTTGATGCAATTCTAGGGTCGATGAGATAATGACAGGCAATTTTCCTTCTTCTCCTAGAAAAGCATATTTTAGATGGGATGGGAGTTGCTTTAACTCCAAATCAGGTGATGATTCTATGGACGGGGTGAAGTCTTTTTGCTCATTATTTTCTAGCAGTTCAAATGCTATAGCATCCATTGGGACAACATCAGTTCCTAATTCCTCTATTTCCTCAACATTTTCTTCTATTTACTCATCATACTCCTCTTCCAACTTAAGGCTTTTCTGAATTCCCTCTTCCAAACACATCTCCTCTATCTCAGATATTCTCGAACACTCTTCCAAGTAATCAGGGTACTATAAAGAGTTGAAGACATTAAAGGTAACTTTTTGGTCTTGGAGTCTCATGGTCAACTCTCCTTTCTGGACGTCTATCAAAGTTCTTCTGGTGGCTAGGATGGTCTTCCTAAAATAATAGGAATGTCTTTATCCGCTTCAAAATCTAGAATGATAAAGTCTGCCGAAAATATGAACTTGTCAACTTGTACCAAAACATCTTCAATTTTCCCCATAGGATATGCTATGGACTTGTTGGCCAATCGGAGTGTGACTGTGGTCGGTCTAGCTTCTCCTATGCCTAAGGTGTTGAAAACAGACAAGGGCATAAGGTTGATACTAGCTCCTAAGTCACATAGGGCTTTCCCTATCTCCTTCCCTTCTATTGAACAAGGAATGGTAAAACTCCCTGGATCTTTCAGCTTAGGGGGTATGCTATTGGTCAAAAGTGCACTACATCCTTCGGTWAGGGCTACWGTSTCATATTCAGTCAACTTCTTCTTCTTGCTTAGGATGTCCTTCAGAAACTTGGCATAACTAGGCATTTGCTCAATTGCCTCAACAAGCGGGATGCTGATGTGCAATTATTTAAGCACATCCAAGAATTTTTTAAAGTGCAGTTCCTCTTTTTGATTCCTCCACCTTTGGGGGTAAGGAATATAAGGAGGGACCGGTTTTATCACATTCTTACTTGGAGGTGCCGAGCAAGATGGGTCCTGAATGCCTTGGGTCTTAGTGGTGCCCTTTGGAGGTTCCGATGAAATTTTAGCATCAAGCTTAGGCGTCTCTTAAACCTCAATTTCTTTTGACTTTTTAAGGCATCTTCAGGAAAGAGTAATGGAAAGTATGATCTAAGGGGGACAGAAGTGGTGGTCTCCAATGCCTGGTTTTCTAAGGGTAGGACCGGTCTTTCTTTGGAAGGAACCAATGTTGTAGCATCAGCTTCTGTCAAAATTGGTGCACTATCTTTTTGTAATTTTTCTTTCAACTCCTTCCCACTCCTAAGGGTCACTACTTTCACATGTTCCTTACCTAGGTCTCTAGGGACCTTTGTATTACTGGGCAAGGTACCAAGGGATCGATTGCTCTGGTTAAGCGCAAGTTGATTGACTTGAGTCTCTAAATTCCTGATGGCCGCACTTTGTTGATTAATCAAAGCTTGGTTTTTGGCTTGTGCATGTGCAAAAAGTCCTTTAATCATTGCTTCCAAAGAAGATGATTCTGTCTGTGGAGGAGGTTTGGTCTGAAAAGGTGGTTGTGAATTCTGAAAACTTTGTTGGTGAGTCTGAGAGTTAGAACTGTTTCCATGATGTTGTGGTTGGAAATTGGAAGTTCCTTGTTGCTTATGGACTGGTGGATTTAAACTTGGACTGTTCCAGGAAAAGTTCAGGTGTTGTCTCCAACTGGCATTATAATTGTTGGAATATGGATTAGCTCGGTTATGAACATAGTTTACTGATTCATAATTATAAGTACAATGTTCATATGAATGATCCCCACCACAACACACACACTGCACAGATAGGACTGATGTGACTGGTGTATTAGCAGCTTGCTGTCCTCCCTGACCAGAAGTTAAATTTATCAGCATGTTGGTCATGGAGGTAAGTTGAGTTGTTAATGCAGTATATGCATCTACATCATGTATCCCGGGAGTCTTTTTCTGTGATTGAGCATGTGGGTCAGCCCAGTGCCCATTGTTGGTTGATATCTTTTCCAAGATTTGATATCCTTCATTATAGGTCATAGCTGTAAAGGCTCCGCCCGCAGTCGCATCGAGCATTTGTTTTGCCATGGGATTTAATCCATTGTAAAACGTCTCAAGTTGAATACAGTACGGAATGTCATGGTGTGGGCATTTCCTTAACAGTTCTTTGAACCTTTCCTACGCGTCAGGAACAGCCTCATCATCCATTTGTTTAAAAAGACAGATTTCGTTCCTAGACTTAGCATTCCTTGTTGGTGGGAAATATTTTCACAAAAAAAATTCCACCATGTTACTCCATGACGGCACATAACTTGGTGTTAATGAGTTAAACCATGTTTTTACACGATCCCTCAAGAAAAATGGAAACAAAGTGAGCCTTAGAGCGTCATTTGATACTCCCGGGATCAAGAAAGCATCCGTGATTTCCATAAAAGATTTTAAGTGCGAATGTGGGTCCTCCAAAGGTAATCCGGCAAATTGGCCATTCGTTTGCAACATGTGAAACATTATTGGTTTTAGCTAGAAATGGAGAGCGGTCATATGTGATCTAACTATCCCGGAATTTAATTGCTCAAAATCCGGAATCGCATAATCCATGATCCTCCCATTTTTGGAATTTGCCAAATTAATAATGTTCGGAGTTTGTGCTCTTTGGTGCTCATTAGGTTCCAATTCTGTGTCCAAATTAATATCATTACCATTACGTGGATGTCCTTGTTGAAAGTTCGGGAATGGTGGAATTTGTTCAAAACCCGGCGGTTGGTTTTCCAAATGCGGTATTTCCGGAATAATTGGGGGAGGTAACGCCAAGTTTGGAGGGAGTAGAGCAAAAAATGCTCTTTGAGCCCTCATCCAATGGTGAAACGTTCTTTCAATATCGGGATCAAATTCGAAAAATTCCCCGCGTTGTGACCGTGGCATACACCACTTTTAAAAACCATTCCGATGGTACTAGAAAAATCAAATCTTTTAATTTACTCAAAAAAGAACTTTAGCGAAGCAATCCCCGGCAGCCGCGCCAAAAACTTGGTCGGGTGATATTTCACACCTTTAGACTTAATGAAATTGGGCCACAAAGCAAGTATACAATACGGCTCAACGTCGTCTTTTCAAGTAATAAAATGGTACAAGTACCGGATTATCGTCCACAGATATTGTAGCTAAAGTTAGATTAGAGTCCAATGAAAGAGATGATTTCAGATGACGATTTTGAAGACTTTTGTTTGATTGTAAGGTGAATCCAAACAGAATACATAA
>NC_037544.1:20683068-20693593 GCF_001531365.2 Cynara cardunculus var. scolymus | reverse complement strand
AAGAAGTGTGCTTGGTTTTTATAAAAACTCTAATGAAACAATGAAACGTCGTTTACGAAAACACTTAGCTACTTTTGTTTGGTTTGAAAATCTCACATTTTCGTCTCACACCCAAGCTATAAAAGCTTATCTACTCATAACGAAAAGTAAAAAATAAATAACGGAAAGTAAAGACATAAACGTAAATTGCGTAAAGTAAATAACGAGAAAGTAAATGACGGAAATGTAAATGACAAGAATGTAAATTGCGGAAATTAAATAACGGAAAGTAAATAACAATAAACGTAAAAGAACATAAAATAAAGAACAAAAAATTAAAAGACAAGAATTTAAAGGATGAAAGCTTAAAAACTCAAGAACTTGAATTTTCTCAAAAGCTTCTTTCAAAATCAGCCCTAACTAGCTGATTTTGATCTTCAATATATGTTATAAGGTGTGTTTAAAAGACAAGGCTAAGCCCCCTATTTATACAAAAAGTCTTGCAAAAAACAACAAAGCTATAATCCACTAGTTAATGTTCAAAAGCTAATAAAAGGGAATCTTAAGTACAAGATGATATCTTAATTCAAAAAATCCCTGATTAAAAATTCTTCCAACTGTTATCCAGTTGTCGTCCATTCAACATCCAAAAGTCAGCAGCTTAATCGTTTAGCCCTCGCAAAACCGTGCACGTAACAGGTGGTTGCTGCTGCAATGCTGTAACATCAGGCTGTTTTAATAAAAATTCTCCGTTAGCTTGTATTTTTACATCCCAACAAGTTAAACCACAATATTTTTAGTTCCATAATAAAAGTATAAAGAAATAAACCAAAATGACTCAACGTGGGAATGAAAAGAAACTAATTTTAGACCAAAAAGACGTAAACGAATGCATTATATGTTGAATTCTTAACATATATCAATGGTATTTATCATCTACTATATTAAGTGTATATAATTTATGAACTTCTTGTCTACTAACAACTTAAGTTGTATATGGTAGAGATATGCATGGACCCATGAGCCTACTACTTTTGAGGTTTTTTGTAACTCCCCCAAAAAAAAGTACATCGAGGGTGGAGATAAACTTATCCAGTAAATCAAACAAATAAAAAAAATTCAAAAGTTTAAATAAGTAAATCACCCAATAAAGGGGAGTAGTTAAGCGTTTACAAAACAAAATAAAGAGACGATAATTAACAACCTAATAATCTAAGCAATTCTATGTCTAGATTAAAAACGGTTGTTTCTACCATCTCCAACAAAACGAAACTCAACCAAAATGCAACGCTCGATTCACCAAGTGCTTTGACTACAAAAAAATGACTTTTACGAACTACACGCTTCTCAACCTTTCGATACCCCGCCTCTAAAGGAACCTGATAAGCAAATCATTTCAAGAAAGTGTTAGGCTTACGCCTAATGAGTTCAAACAATAGGATAAGTGTAACTATAAAACCTTTTATGCGAGAAAGAATGTATATATATATATATATCTAATACGATAGCGTAACTTTAAACGGTAAAAAAAGAAAGTAAGGCTTAAGTAATACGAGGGCGAGTCAAAGCATCTGAAGATGACGGGGGAGACCCAATTTACCGTTGTTTGTGACGGAAAACAAAGTAAGCCATAGATCAACGTTATAGAGCATCACATACAGGTTTAACACCATTGACATCAACCTAACCAGTCATGTAGTCGGTCGTGATCTTAAGCTCTTTTCCTCGGAAATTACATAATGATCTCAATGCCTATTTCCGAGTGGAAATGAGAAGATGGATTTGGAAGCTACATAATGATCACAATGCCTAAATCCAAATCACATCAACCTCTTCACAAAGTAAATAAATCGACTTCCAATCCCATACTGCACTACACTCCGAAAATATGCTTTTAGGCAACAACTTATTTATAAGAAAAGAAAGCGTAATTGCCAAAAAGATTCTCAAATAATTTCTAAGGTAACGAAGCACTTCCTTACAACTATAGAGTAACTCCATGTAACAATTTATAAGGGCCTCTACGGTTTTTAGGCAGATAATACTTGCATTGTATAATTCTCCTAGTGAATTTAAGCCATTATCAACCCATGCTAATATTGACAACGGGACTCCTAATTTCATTCACTATTGACCCAAAATCTATAATTCATCTAAAATAAAGAAGTTCTAGGCACTAGAGTAATTGGCACACAAAACACAACATCAATCTAAATATAAGGACTCAAAGGTGTGGAGTGAACTCACTATGTAGGATTTAGGAGAAATCCAATTCTTGAACTAGTAGATGGGTGAAAGTAGGACTAAACAGTAGGGTTGTTCCTACTCCAAGAGGCAACAGCTGGGAATGCTTGAAGGGAAAGGAGATGGCGCAGACTGCCTGGCGCAACACGACAGCGCGGTGCAGGTGTGGCTGGAGACATGGAAGCAGGTGCGTGCAAAGGCACGGGAACAGCCGCGCGCAGAAGTACGGAAACAGCGGTGTGCAGATCGCACTGGAACAGCCGCGTGTAGGAGGCACGACACAGCAGCGTGCAGATGCAGACAGCAGCGTGCAGAACACGGAGGCAGCAGCTGCGTGCAGCTCGCACGGGACAGCAGTTGTGTGTAGCTCGCATGAAGGCAGACCTGGCTGGAGGCTAGGAGACAGACGCATGCAGGGCACGGAGGCAGCAGCTGCGTGCAACTCGCATGGAACAACAGCTGCGTGCAGATCGTGGCCGAAGCTAGGGGTTGACGTCGGTAGCTGTAGAAGTTTCTAAGAAGGGGGTTTAGACTAATTTGGATATGAGACTACCCTTTCCTCCCTTCATTCTCAATCGGCAGCCACACCAGGAGCTTTCTTAATCTCCCCCAAACTAATACCTAGCCAAAAGACTCCCTTTCCCCCCAAATACCACCTTTCATTTATCCTCCCAAGGCAAGGACAGCAGGCAAGGACTCAAGAACAAAAGGGAAATCCTTCCAAGAGAGAAAGACTATAGGTTTGGGTTAAAGTCCAGGAGGTAACACCCCCCCCCCTCTCTCTTCTTTTACCCCTTATTACCCAGACATTACAATTTAGCAAATATAAAAGAATTCCTACTTTAAAAAAAAAGAATAAAATAAAATAAAGCATTACTAAATTCCTAATATATAATACACACACACACACACACATATATATATATATATATATAATAAAAGACGCATACCTGCAAATGAGACGGAAGAAATCCCGACCGTGAAAGGAATGGAGATTGAGGAAGGAAGAGAAATTCCAAGGTGTTACATTTTTGACAAGATGCACTACAGCAAATAGGAAGCTCCTTTCGGTGTCCTCCAATCCACGTTTACCCGAAGGCTGCTGAAGTGGCGGTAAGTTTAGTTTTTGTGTCGAGTTTAGTTTGTTTTATAGGATCGATTAGTTTTATTGGATGTATAACTAGTAATTAGTTCGGGTTGCTATTGTTTGGAAGACAATAGGTGTAAATGTTATAGTTGCATTATATTTGTTAAAACAGGTAACAAATATGTTCGACTTACAACCGTTATGCTGTCGAACTCTCTATAAGTTAGTTAGCAGAATTTTCCGTAGGCGACCTATTCACAGCTTAAAGAGGATACATACACCGACTCATATCTGAGCACCATTCCTCCCGATGATCCAGAGTTGTAGAAGTGTAGTGTCGGAGGCCGGCTCAAGGACCGCATGTTCGGATTCGGGACCATTCGAGATCCCCGGGTTGCTATGATCGGTCATTTCGGTACCAGTAGCAGTGGGACCTTGTATGGTGCTCACGATGAGGTATGTTTCATATAGTTGTAATATATGTATATTGTTTTTTTAACATTTATCACCTAACATTGTTCTATATTTGTCAAATGTTGAATAGTTTCAGGTAGATCTGTTGAAAGAGAAGCTGGCGAGCTACTAGGCACAGATGGAGTAAGAACAGAGAAATTTGGTGACCTACAAGGCACAAATGAAGGAAGAACGGAGAAAGAGGGCATACATTAAGCATACAGAAGGAGCAAGCAGAAGAGTTAGCTCGGCAAAAGGCGTTGACCGCATAGTTTGAAGTATTCATGGCGCAGTACCAGGCCAACCCTCCCCCCTCACTTCCTCAATCTTAGGGTATGTTAGAACTGTTTTAGCACATGTTTATATGTGAATTTGGGATATTTTATATGATAATATAGGATTTTATTGTTTTCAATTTTGCAATTTATTTTGAAATTTGGACAGATTTTGTACAAAAAAATTTGGCATTTTTAAATTATTTTTAAAAAATACAAATTACTAAGGATTAGCAACAGAAAATCATTCGGTAATTCAATTAAAAAGTAATAATTCCGTTGGTAATCCATCCGTAAAGGCGTGAGTGATCCGTCGGTAATCCATTGGTACAAATGGCCGTCGCTAATCCGTCGGTTATAAGTGTCGTTTATAATCCATAAGTACATTTATCCGTCGTCAATCTGTCGGTGATCCGTTATTAATTTATTTTCCCACGATATTTACCGACGGATATTTTCGAAGTCAATTTTTTGTAGTGATTTCTTAAAGTAAACTTGTAGCAAACACTTGTAATGGTCGAGTTGGTCTAGGTCATGGCGACAAATGACCTTGTTTGAAACAGTTTGTGCTTTCTCTTTATTTTGGTTTTCTACAGCTTTTGTTTAAAAATTGAAAGAAAGCAGCTATGAGAAAGGTCAAACCTATAGTCATGTGCCACTTACGGGTTGTTTACCTAAACACTTATCCAGTAAATATTTACTAATAAAATTCAACATTATCGCTTACTTACGGGATAAAATTTTATTCACTAAAACACATCGTATGCAACAATTTAATCCTGGTAAGCGCTAACCATGGTAAGAGTGGTCGCTGTCACTTACCGGGTAAGACTCTCGATTCTTGCTTCAGCTCTTACCGGGTAATATTTTTAGTCCTTGCCATATTCATCCGGTAAAATGAAGTGACTTATTAAGTGCTTACTCGGGTAAATGTTTGGTAAATGGCACCTTAGAGTCAAAAGTCACATTCGACTCTCAAGCTTTAAAAATAAAATTCGATATCGTTTCAAACGCAAATTAATCACTGTTTCAAACATCAGTTATCCATTTGAAACTTTATTTATTCATATCAAATTGTTCTTTTTATTCTTTTATAAATACTTTCTTGAATATACAAATTTCGTTACCATATATTTTATGTGTTTTCGAAGGGATTTTCTTTTATAATTTATGGTTATCTACACACATCTTGTATTTGTTTATATAAATAGAGACATAACTATGTTGTTTAGGTCAATCATGTTTTCAACTATTTCTATGACAAATATATGATTTAAAAGCATATATGTTTAAAAGGGTTTTCTCAACCTTGAAATCTTGAATTTTCTTATATTTTTTCAAATATCCGCTAAACAACTTTCCGGACTCTACCCTTGTCCATGACCCTTTTCTGTAAAAACAAACAACTAACCAACTAACATATTATGACTTTATAGAAAATTTAAAGTTTTCATCCTTATGGTTAAATAATGTCACTGTTTAAAAATATTTTCGAATCTGTCCCTACTTGTAAATCTATACTATATTATAAAGCATTTGACAAAGATTCTTAAAAACCATTTTTATGAATGAAGTATTGTATGTTGATGCATATTACTTAAAATTCAAGATTACAAGTAAATTATGCATAAATACAACTTATTAAAGCTCCATGTTTGAATTCATGTAACAAACTGCGGATAAAAATAATAAAATAGAGGATAAATATCTCATTTTATAATATAAAAATCTAAATTATAATTAAGATAATTATCGAGTTATAACAAAATAATTCACTATTATCTTTATAAGAAAATTATATTATTAAACCAAATATAAATTACTTCGTTACTGAACTTAAATTAAATTATAGTTAAAAAATGGAATTTAAAAAAATTACAAAAAATGAGGAATTTTAAATAGTAATTTAATACTAATATCGATATATTTTTGTCAAATTTTTATGATATCTTCAAATTTATATTTTATTCTAAAATAAATAATCATCGTTTTTTCAAAATCACATAAGACTATTATAACATCAGTTGAGATCAAAAATAAAATAAAATATCAAAATCAAGATATATCTCGTTGCAATGCATAAGTAACCTTGTAATTATATACTAAAAATATTTTATGGTATGGATCTATTTGTACATGTATATTAGATTTTTAGTCACCTTTCTTCTACTATGGTACACAATTAATATACGGGTTAAATGGATGAAATAGGAACCTATTTTCACAAAATTTCTTATTATAATATTTTACTTTTGTTTTTCTTTATTACAATAATGTACTTTCAAATTATATTTTATTAAGACATTGTACTTTAAAAAATCTTATTGTACTTTAAAAAATCTACCCATAATAGCAATGGGTAACCTGTTACCTTTTAAACCGGTTAACCCTTTGACTTTTTTGCTTGTGTGGCTTTAATGAGGTGATGTGGATGACACATCATTTTGATGACTTAACTAAAATTAAAATAAAAACVTATTTCAAATTATTATTAGTGATTTTCATTTTTCATTGCTATTATCTAAAAAAACATTTAATTTTTTTACTTTTTCTTATTAAGTTGCATTTAAATTAAATATTCTTAGAGTAAAATATTTATTAAATAAATATGCAACATTATTTTCGAGATATATTTTATTTGTAAAAAAAACAACTTTTCCTATTTTATGTTGTTCAAATAAATACATATCTTTTAAAATTCTCTTTAAAATATTAACGAAATAAATTGTTATCTACAATTTTTTAATATTGTTATATTAATAAATACTTCAAAAAAATCTAATTAATTTAATATATTTATACGTCAAGTAAAAAGTTTTTAAACAAATATAATATATTCGTCAAGTAAAKATAATATTTTTTGGTAAAAAAAGAACAATTCTTATTTTCCTTTTTTCAAAAAACATATATTTTTTTAAAAATATTAACGAGATAAGTTGTGTTCTACTAGTTTTATTGATATTGATATATTAATGAATAATTTAGAATTTTTTTAATTCATTTAATACGTTTATTAAAAAAACATGTAAAATATATAAATATTAAAATTAAAAATACAGTGTTTAATAAGAACTAGTAGATGCTATAATAAAATAATTTTGAAAGTACAATGATGTAGTAAGAAAGTCACATCACTATAATACATGTGGACAGGTTACGTGGACAATGAGGTGGCTTGGAAACCTAGGGGTTGTTTGTTTTTAATAAAAAAGCACTTAATGTTCTTTTAAGTCTGAATCGGTCAGACATAAGAGGATTCAGTGTGTTTGTTTTTTTTTTTTTCAATTAAGTGCTTAAAAGCTCTTATTAGGTCTGAAAATTTAAGTGGTTGCGAAACGTCTTAATACCTCTTATTTCAAATCGTCGCCTACCTACTCTGATCTCTTTACGCTCGATTTCTCTAGATCAACTCTTCTGTCTCGATCTCTCATTTCTCAACTTTGTCAACTGTCGATCCATATAAACTCTCGATCTCTCATCTTCAAACTTCAGATTTCAGACGCAAAAAACAAACAGTCTGACTTATTCAGATTTCAGACTTCAGCACCACCTCTTAAAAATCAGAAGTGAATTCAGACTTCAGACTTCAGCACCTCTTAAAAAACAAACGTCACCCTAGTATAATGGGTAAATTTAAATCAAAAGGTTATCCAATGCTATAATGGGTAAATTTTTCAAAGTACAATGTCCTAATAAAAAATAATTTAAAAAATAATTGCTATAATAAGAAAAACTGAAAGTACAATGTTATAATAAAGAAATTTATGAAAGTATATTGTTATTTTATGCATTTTGCCCTTAATATATTTATACATTTTTAGTTTTATTACACGTGTCGATATGCAGGTGAATGAAATTTTATTTATTTTTAAAATAAAAAAATATTACTTTTGACAAATTCATTTGTATTCTCATCAAAATAAAAAATTAATTAATTGAAAACCCGAAAGTTTATGATATTGATATTGATATTGATATTGATAGTACATGATTTCGGCCTCTGGGCTAAAGTGTTGAGCGATATGTGTTGAAGTTGAAGGATAAGCCCGTGGGCCCATTGTTTAGTGGACACCCAATATAAGTTCAAAGCCTAATGGCCATTTAGTGATGGTGAAAAATCGGTCCCGGGCTGGTCCTAACTGGTCCCAAGATTTATCATAACCGGTTATAATCGGTTCCGACATAACCGGTCGAATAGTGAAGACCGTTCATGCTAGTTTATAACCGGTTATGGGCCGCTGGTCACGGTCCCGGTCCCACCCTTAAAAAAGTTTTTTTTTAATTTTTTAAAGAGAGATATATTTTTAATACATTATTAAATTTGTCGTATGAGTCACTCAAATACACTTTAAAAATACTTTTTATCACGAGAATTGTGAACATTTTTTGCGTTTTTTGCGAATTGAGAACTTGGTATGTAAATCTCTCAATCTTGTTACTTATAGTGTTTAGAGGCCAAAAAATACAAAAAAGAAAGACCGTCAAAAACGGCTAGTTAACGACTATATTTAAAAAAAAGTCATTTTTTTAATATTTCCGACCGGTCCCAGTCCCACAAATCCGACAAAAACCATAACCAAATGTAATTGGCGTTTCCATGACCAGTCCTCACCTGTTCCGGTCGTCCTGCAGTGCCGGGCCGGTTTGACCATTACTAGGCTATTGTATAAAAATAGGTTGAGTAAATTATAAATTTGTTCCTTGTAGTAATATGAAAATTATGGGTTGAATATCTCAAATGAAAGAATTACAACTATGGTCATTATAATTTCACTTTTGTTATGAATTGGGTTCTTTGTTCTAACTTAATTTGTTAACTAAAACTCCGTTAAATGAAGTGTTGTATGTATGTATGTGTGTATGTAAAAAGAGAGAGAAAGGGAAACTCCAAAATGCATCCATCTATAGAATCATCTCCACGAAATCACCTCGTCTCCAAACTCCAAACTCAAAATCAGAAACTCTAAACACCAATATCAACCTATCAAAAACCTAAAATGTAACTTCTGGAATTTGGGTTTTTCAAAACCATCGACGAAGCATGACATGCGATGAAGCTTATTTATTCAAACCGTCAATGTTGTATCACGTACTGTGGCTATTTTCTAAACCATCACTGTAGCATGACGTTTACGATCGCTTATTTTTCAAAATTATCACCGTTTCATAATTGTCACTATAGCATGGCGTACGATCACTACAACAAAAAGGGGTTTATAGGACCCTCATTAGTGTCCTAATAAGGTAGTTAATAGCACTTTTAAGTTTATAGGACAAAAATATATGTGTGTCTCATCTAAAGGTGTTGTATTAGGTTAATGGAATGAATTTGAGTGTCCTAAAAACCTCTAGGATTATAATACAAATTCCATAGTCCTATAAAATGGTTTAAATAACACTAAAAAGTGTCATAATAAACTATAATATAGGACTCTTTATGTTGTCTCAAAATGTTTACATTTAAAAACAAATATGGGCGTCCTAAAAAATGCTTTTATAGGATGAAATTCAATGTCGCTAAAACAATTATATAGTACCAAAATATGTGTCTTAATAAGTTATATAATTATGAAACAAATTTTAGAGTCCTATAAAATAAATTAAGTAATACTAAAAGTGTCCTAATAGGCTATAATAATTAACACTAAAAAGCGTCTTAAATGACTATAATGTGAGACGCATCATCCAATTATAAAATCATTCTGTAATATTACATTTAGAAGCATATATGAAAGTTTTACGAATTGATTTGATAGAACAAAATTCAAAGTTAAACAAGTACTTACATGAATACCAACTATCAAGCTATGTATCCACCACAAAGTTGTATCATGACAAAACTAAATACTGAACAAGAATTACGCAAATACAAAAAATCTTATATATTGTGTCTTATAAACGAAAGATATCAATCTTCGTCATGCACAATCTACAATTAAAAAACAGATATATGAGCTTAAAGTTGTGTAATAAAAGAATTCTACACTTGCTAAAACTCACAAGTGTTAGAAGATTAACATACCAAACTGAAATGACAAGGCTATGCGATTGTTGCTCCAATAGCATCTTCAATTATAATAAACAATCCATATGCTCTAACCAAACTTTCCCTCCTTTATGATGAACAACATCCCCAACCTACAAAAACGTGATTGAAGAACAAGATTATAAGATTTTATTAAGTTCCATAATTGTTGGACCGTATTACTCAGTTCAGGGTATTGAAATCTTACTTGATTAAATAGATAGACATTGAGTATGCAGCGGACAGTTGTAAATCAAGCAGGTAGAAATCAATGAGAACACAATGAAGAACTCTTGAAGAACACAGAGAAAGAATGCTTCATATGATTTTCACATAGAAAATGTTGACAATTACAAAGTAGAAGCTTTTTAAAATACAAAGGCCTAAAGCTGCTTTTATACAAGCAAATAACCGCCAAGACAGACCTAGACGAAATATTTAATCTAAGCCGTCCAAATAAAG
>NC_037544.1:20671817-20682968 GCF_001531365.2 Cynara cardunculus var. scolymus | reverse complement strand
GCTTGATACAGAGGAACAATCTTCCAGAACCTCTGTGAGACACGACAGAGGTTCTGTCACCTTTGACTTGTATGATGGGATACTTTGTTGAATGTCCTCTRCGGTCTTYTGTGACAGATCATCTTCTGTCAAAACTTGCTGTGTTACTTTTTCGATACTTTTACATTCAAAGATGATGAGAGCTAACAATAATAATCTTGTAAGATAAACGATTAAACTTGACCCCATCAACTCCATATTCCCCAAGTTGGATCAAAGGAAAATGAATCATAATGAATAAGAACGTCCAGTGATCAACTACGAAATTGTTTAACTAGATAACTGATGCATAGATTACAAGCATACCCGGTAAGAATTTTTGCGCTGTCAGCTTTGCGCTGCTGTAGCTTTTTGCGCACAACTTTCACCTCAAAGCTCTAAAATTCATGATTCCAGTTGATATGCACTAATTATTTAGTTCTTAAACACTTTTTTTCTTCTCCTTTAGATATGATATTTTCCATTTATATCCTAACATTGAGTCATTTTATTTTCTTATTTTTCACTTTTTTGTTTGTGGAGCTATAGTAAATGATTTACTTGTTTTTACACTATAATAGGCTAATATGGACTTATTTTGAATAAATTTGAAGTTTGTAGATGCTGCTGAATAGTTACAACATGACCTATGGATGGAGCCATGAAGGAAAAAGAGCTAGGAGCTATATGGCAAGACAAGAGTTGACTTTGTGAAAAACGTTTTTGTATTTTCAGTTGTATTTATTTTAAACGACTGAAAATTAGTTGTCTAAATTTATTACAATTAAACCATTAACTTTTGCTTTAGTTGTACTTTTGGTAATTTTAGCTCTAATTTTGTGATAAAAGACTATTTTGCCCTCACCTCTAATTTAGTATAGATAGATGGGTTAGGTTAGTATTTTAGTTATCATTCTTATCATATCATCTCATCATCAAGTAGTTTCTCTCTGTAGAAATAGAAGTAATCTTTTGGTGAAAGTCTCCTCCAAATAATTTTTTATTACTTGCAACTACTTTCCTTTATTTATATGTTACGTTTTCCGCTAATTACTTTCCCTCATTTATTATTATGCTTTCCTCTCTTTACATTCGCTATTTAGGGGTTGTTTGGGATTGCTTATAAAAACAACTTATTGACTTATTCCGGTACCGGTAATAAGAACATTTGAGTGTTTGGATAAAGAGAAAATTGCACCAAAATGGAACCAACTTTCACCTAATTCCTATTTTGTGGAATCAACTTTCAAAATTGCCATTTTGGGGAACCAACTTGCAAAATAATTATAGAAAAATAACTAAAATTCGTTTTTTTTTTTCCAAAAATTAATGCAATAAAATCTATTTTTCATTTCAAATCTTTTTTTTAATTCAGATATCAAATTGAACATTTTAAAAATAATTCAAACTACCACAATAAAAATTGTTTTTTTACCAATGCAAAAAAAAATCAATTTAATAGAAAAAAATTAATTGATACTATAAAAAATAAATATTAAATATCACATTCAAGATTTTTATATCTAACCAATCCGTATCAATATTAAAGTTTAAATCAAATTTGGCAAATCAAACCAAAAGTTTGATAGAGACCCTTAAGTTATCTGTTACCTGTTCAACAGATCAACTAGACCCTTAAATAAACAAAAAGTTTGATAGAGACCCCTAAATGACGATTTTGAAAGTTGGTTCCCCAAAATAGGCATCAGGTGAAAGTTGGTTCCATTTTGTTGCAATTTTCCCTAATATTTATTTTTTATTGCATCAATTAATTTTTTTTTCTATTAAATTGATTTTTTTTGCATTAGTAAAAAAGACAATTTATTGTGGTAATTTGAATTTTTTTTAAAACTGTTCAATTTGATATCTAAATTTAAAAAAAAACGAGATTTGAAATGAAAAATAGATTTTATTGCATTAATTTTTGTAAAAAAAACGAATTTTAGTTATTTTTCTATAATTATTTTGCAAGTTGGTTCCCCAAAATAGGAATCAGGTGAAAGTTGGTTCCCCAAAATGACGATTTTGAAAGTTGGTTCCCCAAAATAGGAATCAGGTGCAAGTTGGTTTCCTCAAAATGACGATTTTGAAAGTTGGTTCCCCAAAATAGGAATCAGGTGCAAGTTGGTTCACAAAAATGACAATTTTAAAAATTGGTTCCCCAAAATAAGAATTAGGTGAAAGTTGGTTCCATTTTGATGCAATTTTCCCTTGGATAAACAACTTATACCGGTCACAAACTGATAATAAGAAGTTTTTGAAGAAGTTAAACCTTTCTGACTTATAATAAGTCGATTAGTGCTTTTGTAGAAAAAACATAAGTTGTTTCAAATAAGCAATCCCAAACACCCCCTTATATTCCGTCATTTACTTTCCATTATTTAATTTTATGTCTTTTTACTGCAATTTGTCATTTACTTATTCCAAAGAGATTTGTTTATCCGTATATTTTAAGAACAAAATTTGTCATTTTAACTGGTCCAAATACTACATAGAGATATGCGTTGAAAGCTATAATATCAGTGCAATGGTGAAGTCCGAGAGAAATACCTTCAAAATAAATAGTGAAAATAGTTGTTACTAATGGCATGCCATAGCATTTTGCCAACATTATTTTATCCTATGACATTTTGACAACATTGGTCTACTGGAAGCTATATTTACATCTCACCCGAAGTCTTACACCCTAGCTTTCTGTTAATCTTAGTAGTGTTAACTCAGATCTAATCAAAGTCTTCAAATCCGCTTTCTAAAATCATTTCCTTCGTAAAACTTTTACTGAAATTTTACTACAATCCATGTGGACTATACTCGGTATTTGTACCACTTTATTAATTGAAAGATGATATTGGAACTAATTGTATACTTGCTATTAGACCAGATTACTAATGTGGGTATGTAGAAGATCCTGTCAAGTTTTTGGCGCTGCTGCCGGAGATTGGCAAGCTAAAAGTTGTTTTTAACAACAACATTAAAGATTTGATTTTTCAAACACCATTTGATTCACTTTAAAGTGGTGTATGCCATGGATACACCATGGGGAGTTTCTCAAATTCGATCTAGATATTGAGAGAACATTCCGTAAAGAAGCGCACAAAGAGCATTTTTTGCTCTACTCCCTCCTAATATGGCGTTACCCCCACTTGTCGAAGATGTACCCCTCCAACAACCGAGATTGAAAAATCCACCCCCAGGATTTGATCAAATAGCACGGTTTCAACCTTTTCTACAAAATCCACCACCACTTTTTGAAATCCACCAGAACATCCTTTTCAGCAAGGGTCACCAAATCAAGATGATGCACATAATAACACAGAATCTGAAAATAATGATCAACCAAGGGTCAAGCTCCAAATATAATTAATCTTGCGAGATCTAAAATTGGAAGAATCATGGACTATGTTATTCCTGATTTTGAGCAATTGGACTCAGTGATAGTCAGGCCTCAGATGATAGCCCTCCATTTCGAGCTTAAACCGATCATGTTCCGTATTTTGTAAAAAATGGACAATTTGTTGGATTACCATATGAAAATCCTCACTCACATTTAAAATCTTTCATGAAAATTACTGATGCTTTCTTGATCTCGAGAGTGTCTAACGATGCTCTAAGACTTACTTTGTTTCCATTTTCTATACGGGACCAAGCAAAGTCATGGTTTAATTCATTATCACCAGATTCTGTACCATCATGGAGTAATATGGTAGAAAAGTTTTTGTGAAAATATATTCCACCCACCAAGAACGCAAAGTCCAAATTTGAAATTTGTCTTTTTAAACAAATGGACGATGAAGTTGTTCCTGATGCATGGGTTGTTTAAAGAGTTGTTAAGAAAATGCCCTCACCATGGCATTCCTTACTGTATTTAACTCGAGATGTTTTACAATGAGTTAATTCCTACGGCTAAACAGATGCTCGATGCGACTGCAGGCGGGGTCTTTACAACTAGTACCTATAATGAAGGGTATGAGATTGTTAGGTTCAATATTTTGTACTTAAATGTTGTATCTAAACTTTATGTTTATTGTGTATTCCTTTTGTATAAATATGGTGCTTTGTTGTAGTTTGTGAGTAGAGTAAGAGTGTAAAAGGGTTGTAAAAAGTAAGTTATGTGTAAACCTTTGAAGATCAATCTAAGCCTTTGAAGATAATTTCTCTCTCTACATTTCTACATTTTTACCATTAATGATCTTGTGATTGTTCTTGTTAATTTAAGATTTTATTGATTAAAACCTGGGAACATCAATTGGTATCAGAGCAGGAAAACAGCAACCAGAGAATCATATTGAGTCGAAGAATTTCTGTGATTGATTAAAACTTTCCATTTTTAGTCAAACCTTCATATCTACTGTTTGATTCTTGAATTCGGTATTTTGTATATTTTTGTGATTGAATTTGATTGAATTCTGTGTGAAAATCATTTCTGAATTGATTGGTATGATTCAACTGCATAATTGAATTGATTTTTTTTTTGTAAGGGTGTCCGGGCCAAAGCCCGACTAATCCCCGGAAAATTTGGAGGCTAAACATGGCCTCACATAAATGTCGCCAACACTCCCCTCCCAGGGCTTGAACTCGGGTTCATGACTATGTCATGCCCAAGCATTTACCACTAGGCTGGAAGGTCTTTGACTTGATTTGGTGTTTCAATTTTGGATTTTTTGAATTTCTTGAATTTGAAACAATTCTTAGTATTCATCAATTTAATCTGTTTTTGGATGAAATTTGTGTTCAAAACTTTTTTTGGAAAGTTTTTGAAATAATCTGTGCAAGTTTTATTAAATTTTGATTGATTTTGAGTGTATTTGGATCGTTTTTTGCATATTCTGTTAACAAGTTTCTTTATCGGTCGTTGAATATAAGAGATAAAGACTCTTCATCAGTCATTGAAGTTTCATTGAATTTCTTTAAATTTCTTATTGTTCGATATCCCGCATTCCTCGCTTAGTGTGTTAAGCGATATCTTGTCTTCATCGCTGGTTGAATTGCGCGATAACTTGTGTTGTTCGATAAGCATTTGATGTCCGATTAGTAAGAGTTGGAAGATAAGGAGTTAGGCGATAAATAGTTGGGCGATAAGAGACTTGAAGGATAAGCAAGAGTTGTCCGGTAAGCAAGGTTGAGTAATAAGCAAGTGTTGTCCGATAAAGTGTTAAGCAATAAGCAAGTTGAGTAATTTTCAGGTTGAGTGATAAGTAGTCTGGTGTGTGATAACCGGGTCCTGATTATTACCCAAGGTATTTATTATGTGAATTAATTGTTTATGTAGATACATGCTTACATGGATTAAAATACGTAAGTACATGTATTTCATGCATAGATTATATGCAAGATATGTGTTATATACATATGTATGCATGCTTTTATATATATGTTGTATGTAAGTGTGTGTGTGTATGGGTTTAAAATACATGAATGGATAGCTATTATGTACATGCATGCACATGGTCTGAGGTTGGATTGACTGACTTTCCATATTTGGAAGTATAAGTAGAAGTTTTGTGGAGAGAAGCAAGTTTTCTGTTTTCTTTTAGAAATCCTGTGAGATTTGGTATAAAGCCTGTCCGGATTTCTTGCATATTTGGAATCAAAGTGGGTTTGCATTTGCTAAATTTCAAAGGTGAGTGATTTCTAAACCCTTTTTGCATAAAATTTGTTACTGATTTTATTTGAATGTTGCTTATTATTAGAAAGAAATCAGTTATTCAATTAAGGTTTTTATTCAGACAAAGGGTGACCGGATTAAGTCTAAACCGGACAAAGCTTGTCCGGATTACTCTTAAACTGGATAAGAGGTGTCCGATTTATTTATAAATCGCTTAAGTGTTGTGCGATTTAGGGTGTTAGTGAGAATTTTGAACTATGTAAACCAGACAAAAGTTTTGAACGGAGAAGTATGAATACGACCAAGCATTGTGCGGTTTAGCCTTAAATCGCCTAAGGGTCGTGCGGATTAGTTATAAACCGATCACGTATTGAGCGGTTTAGTCTTAAATCGATCATGTGTTGTCCGGATTGTCTTAAACCGAACATGAGTCATGCGATTTAGTCTTAAATCGACCAAATGTTGTCCGAATTAGTATATCAGGCAAGAAGATATAGTGTTGTCCGGATTATATATTCGGATAACTTATTCGGGTGACCTATATTTGATAATTTTCAATATTGAATATTTTATACATTTATATAATTTGAAAATGTTTATTATTGGGTTTAATTATGGATTTATAAAAGGGGTATTTGTGATAACCGGGTCCTGATTATTACCCAATGTATTTGTTATATGAATTAATTGTTTATGTGGATACATGCTTACATAAAAATTAACGTGAGTATGTGTATTTTATGCATAGGGATACATGCATAATATGTGGATATATATATATATATATATGAGTATGTGTGTGTTGTATATATGAGTATATATATATATATATATATATATATATGCATGTGCATGTATGTGGGAAATTTGGCTGGTTTAGCTGACTTTCCTATTTTTGGAAAGTATACATATATATATATATATATATATATATATAGGGTTTGAAAATTTGGTGAGGTTTCTGGTCTCATTTGAGTTTTGGGAGGAAATAGAGAGAAAGGTTGTCCGGAGAATCAAATTTGGGTTCATTTTGCTATTTCATCTTCAAGCTTTCATAAAGGTGAGTGATTTCTAAAAATACTCTTTTAAAAGCTTTGATTATTACAGTAGAAAGAACTACATATTATTCTTAAAACTGGTTTTGTGTGATTTGGGTTTAATCGGATAAGGGTTGATCGGACTAGGTATAAACCAGACAAGGTTTGTCCGGATTACTCTTAAACCGGGTAGGAGTTGTCCGATTTATCTATAAATCGCTTAAGTGTTGTGAGATTTAGGGTGTTAGTGAGAATTTGATTTATGTAAACCGGATAAATGTTTTGAACAGAGAAGTATGAATACGATCACGTATTGTGCGGTTTAGTCTTAAATCGCCTAAGGGTCGTACGGATTAGTTATAAACCGATCACGTATTGAGTGGTTTAGTCTTAAACCGATCATGTGCTGTCCGGATTGCTTTAAACAGGACATGAATCATGCGATTTAGTCTTAAATCGACCAAGGGTTGTCCGGATTAGTAAATCGGACAAAAGGGACAAGTGTTGTCCGGATTGTATATCCGGATAACTTGTCCGGATAACTTATATTTGACAATTTTAAGTGTTTAATATTCTAGACATTTATATAGTTTAAAATGTTTATTATTGGGTTCGAGTATGGATTTATAAAAGGGGTATTTTATATCTTTTTAAATAAAAAGATGTGTTCCTACCAAGCGTGGTGACGTAAGTCTGTTTTGGTTTGGAACGGGATTTTTGAGAAATGTTTCTACCAAGTGTGGTGACGTAAGTCTGTTTTGGTATAAAACTATATTTTGGGAAACCTTCCTACCAAGCGTGGTGATGTAAGTCTGTTTTGGTATGGAAGTGGATTTTATAAAACTGTTTCTACCAAGCGTGGTGACATAAGTCTGTTTTGGTATGAAACTTGTTTTAAGTAGTAGTTCCCCCAGATGTGGTGACTTTTGTCTGTTCTGGCTTGGAGCTGGGAATGGGTACTTTCAGACGTGGTGACTTTTGTCTGTTCTGATAAGTAGCCCTGTTTTGGTGGAGGAATAAGGGTGGCATATCAAGGAAAGGTGTACTTGGAATAAGGGAGACATTGTCATATGTGGATATTATTATAATTCTTATTATTATTACTAATTGGATTTAATCACTTTGGGTCATCATTTCTTTGTGACCTGATGAATTAGAGATATTATTCCTATTAGAAATAATAATTTAGGCGTTATTAAGAAGGGGAAAATGGTTTGTCATAAAAGGCAAGTATTGCCTTAAATCTTTTCAGAGAAATTCAAGTCTTTGTAGTCTGTTGACTCAAAGAAATTTTGGTCACAATATTTGTTTTATATTGGGAACATTGTATCTTTAAGCAAATATATTTTTATAAATAGAACTGAGGTTCTTGAGTTTATTCTGATATACATGTCATTGAGGACTGCTTTATTTGATTGTACTGATTTCTGAGCAAAGTTATTTTATTATATGTTGGTGTTCATTACCCTGCATTCGCAAAGAAAGGAATCACTCACTAGACCCTTCTCGTCTAACCCTCATTTTCTGTTATAAAAATATGCAATGCAGGAACGGCGGGGTCCAGGGATAATAAGAGGAAAGGGAAAGGGAAAATGTGATTATTTTCTTAACCTATTATCTGCTTTTGAAGATCTGCTTTTGATGGCTTATTTTGAAGATACATGTTGTATTACATGTGTTAGTACATGATTTATTTTGGAATTTTTCATATGTAGATTTTGTTTATATAAGAATCCTTGTACTAGTGGGACCTTGTAATGTAAACTATATTTCCATGTAATGAAATATGTGTTATATGCAAATGTGGTGTATGGGGGTGTTACAGTATTTTATATCTCTTTAAATAAAAAGATATGTTCCTACCAAGCGTGGTGACGTAAGTCTGTTTTGGTATGAAACTATATTTTGGGAAACCTTCCTACCAAGCGTGRTGATGTAAGTCTGTTTTGGTATGGAATTGGATTTTTGTAAATTGTTTCTACCAAGCGTAGTGACGTAAGTCTGTTTTGGTACGAAACTTGTTTTAAGTGGTAGTTCCTCCAGACGTGGTGACTTTTGTCAGTTCTGGCTTGTAACTGGGAATGGTGCTTTCAGACGTGGTGACTTTTGTCTGTTATGATAAGTAGCCCTGTTTTGATGAATGAATAAGGGTGACATATCAAGGAGAGGTGTACTTGGAATAAGGGAGGCATTGTCATATGTGGATAATATTATAACTTTTATTATTGTTACTAATTGGATTTAATAACTTTGAATCATTATTTCTTTGTGACCTGATGAATTAGAGATATTATTCCTATTAGAAACAATAATTTAGATGTTATTGAGAAGGGGGAAATGGTTTGTCATAAAGGGCAAGTATTGCCTTAAATCTTTCCGTTAAATATTTACAAAGGAATGGTCTAATGATTCTAAGAATCTTCAGTTACAATATTTGTTTCATATTGGGAACGTTGGATCATTAAGTAGATGTATTTTATTAATAGAACTGAGGTTCTTAAGTTTATCCTTTTATACATGTCATTGAGGACTGCATTATTTGATGGTATTGCAAATATTTCTGAGCAAAGATACTTTATTATATTTTGGTGATCATCACCCTGCATTTGCAAGGAAGGGATTTACTCACTAGACCCTTCTGGTCTAACCCTCATTTTCTGTTTTAAAATTATGCAATGCAGGAATGGTGGGGTCCAGGAATATTAATGGGAAAGGGAAAATGTGATTATTTTTCTAACCTGTTATCTTCTTTTGAAGATCTGCTTAAGATTGCTTATTTTGAAGATACATGTTGTATTACATGTATTAAGTACAAGATTTGTTTTGGAAATTTTTATATGTATATTTTGTACATATAGGAATCCTTGTACTAGTGGGACCTTGTGATGTAAACTATATTTCAATGTAATAAAATATGTGTTATATGCAAATGTGGTGTTTGGGGATGTTACATCTGGACAATCAATTTTGGGCGATAAGCAGAATTTGTGAGGAAGTTAATCTGATTTTTCTGAGTTTTAACTGTTTTTAAAGATCAAGTGTTAGTCAATCTTTTGAATTGTTTGAGAGGACATTTGTGTTAGAAAGAGAGAATAAGGATCTAATAGAAAAAGTTTATGTCTGGGAGAATAAATTTAAAAAGGAACAAGAAAAGTACTTAAAAGATTTTATGAGAATCATTCAAATCTTTGTTGGGCGAAAGATACAATAAAGGAAAATGAGCAAATAAGAGAAGAAAAGAAGTATCTATAGGCTTATATAGATGAACTTCTTACTAGAGATCGTCATTATGAGATTCAAGATAGAAATGTTAACCTATTAAAGAATAATTCAGAGTTAACTACATAGGTGTATGAAGCCAAGAAAATTCTACGTTCTGAAAGAAGAGTTTTTGGGAAAGAAAATAAAAGAATAGTTGAACTGGAAAAGTTATTAGAATCTGAAAGGCTAGATTTTAAGAAAGAGAAGAACAAATTTTCTGATGCAGAACAGAGGTTTAATGCTGAGAAAAGGATTATTGAAAGCAAGTTGAAATCTTTTAAGATGAGTTATGTGAAGCTTTCTGAGCAAATCATTGATTTTGAGAAGATTGTTATTGTGGAAAGAGCTAAATTTAAAACTGAAAGGAAAGAATTTGATAAGAAATGTTTGGAACATTCAAAGAGTATTGTTGCTATTTAGAAGAGTTTGGATGATGAAAGAAAAACATTTGCAATAGAAAGAAAGAATACTGCAAAGAAGAATGTTGCTATAGTTAAGGAGTTAGCTGAAAAGAAGAAATACTTAGATATTGCATCTGAGAATGAGAAAGGAAAGATTTTGAAAAGGAAAGAAAAGTTTTTGAAGGTAAAATTTCTGAGATTACAAAGAAATTATCCGATTTGTAAGTTGATCTTGTTACTGAAAAGAATATGAGATCTGATTTTGAAAAGAAATATGTTTTAATAACTAAAGAAAGAGATCGGTTATTAAATAAACACAAAGAGTTTTCTGAAAAGGATCGCTCAACTGAGTCTCTATCTTCAGTTAAAAACTGCAAGAGTAATAGTTCTTTTGTCAAATCTAACAGTTACTCAAGTAGATTTTCTGTTGCTTTAAACTATAAATTTCATATTTCTCGACAGTATTACAATGATTATGTGATTGAATCAGGTAATCATTATAAAATGAAGAAAATATTTTGTAAGAAGAAATCAGCTATAGACAACTTTGTTGAAAACAAGTCTGCAGATGTTATAAAATATTTTGCTTCAATGACTGTTTGACCTTGTATTGTCAAATCTACTAATCATTTGATCAATCTTACCAAGAAGAATATTTGTTGTTCATGGTGTGGAGCTAACAAGTTTATGAATAAGAGGAATAACAGGTATGATAATAACTGGTATGGTACATATTGTGATGGACCTTAAATTCAGCTTTGATATTTGATCTAATACTCTGAATGAACTTTAAGACGATTAAAGTGCAGCGGAAACAATATTAAGAACA
>NC_037544.1:20668602-20671592 GCF_001531365.2 Cynara cardunculus var. scolymus | reverse complement strand
ATACAAAGGCCTTAGCCGCTATTTATACTAGTTCCTAACGACCTTACTGACAAGATCTTGACGCGTGAAATCATCTAAGCCGTCCAAATAAAGTCGATTAAGTCCTAGTCACGTGAGAAGCACATGCAACTAACAACCTTTGAAAAACAGTTGGAAGAGGATCTTCACAGAAGACGAAATCCACAGACCCTCTGTGAGCCATCTCAGAGGCTCTGCTGTAATTAACTTGCATATTCTTATTGACTGAGGACCATTTTCCAGAACCTCTGTGAGAGACATCAGAGGTTCTGTCACACTTCACTTGCTCGAATATTAGGCTTCTGTCGTTAGTCCTTTGTTGTCTTCTGTGGAAGATATCCTTCTGTCAAGACTTGCAGAATACTTTTTCTATACTTTTACAAGAGATGAAAAATAGAGCTAACAATCTCCCCCTAAGTATGAAAAAGTAAATTTGGACAAATGTGTGCAAGAATTGACTAATGAAAGAATACAAGAGGAGATTAAACTCATCCTCTGAAAAGAATTACAAACGAATTGAAAATATTGAGCAGGCCTATACTATTACAAGAGATTAATCCACAGCAGATTCTGGATAGTCATCTACGACAAATTGCAGATCAGACTTGATGGTTTTGTAGACTTTGAATATCCATTCTCTGAAGGAGACTTGAACCTTGATCGTTTCCAGAAGGTTGTTCACTTCATCCGCCCTTAAATRCCCTCTCTGCACCTCTGTCACCACTAGGTTGAACACCCACTCAAGAGACTCTGTTGAATATTTGTGTGTCTCTTTGGGATCGAAGAATCTTAGAATCTCATCCTTGTCCAGGAATACAAACCCAAAGATGGGATTGTGGACAATGGTGTTGGGATGATATCTAAGCAGCCAACTTGGTCTGTTTTGTGGAGGAGAAATTTTTAGCTCTGGCTGGGCCAACCTCATCGCGATGTCGAAATCTTTCTGGCTGTAGAATTTGACTTCAGCGCACATTACCTCAATCAGCTTTCTGAGAGAAATCGAATATATTGACCTCCTCTCCATGTATTTGTTCAATATCTTGTGAAGGAATATTAGGTCAAATACACAGAGGTTGTGGAGGTCAGCATCTGTGAAAGTATATAGGTTTCCGTCATCCCTTTTTACCACATACTGAGTATATAGCACGGTCTTCTTGAGCATAGTTCTTGGAGAAATTGTTTCGAGTGAAGTAATCACATGCTCTGAGAAGACCTGCTTTGGTGGCCTTGTGAGTTTCGAGAAGTGGAACTTTGCAATGGCAGAGGGCATTCCTGTAAGCTCTGGGTCATAAGGGGGCTCTGTGTCCATGGCTAAGTAACGCCACCGCAGAATCTCCTCAACAGTGGTTATGGGCTCTGTGCGCACCTTCTGCGTAGGAATCTTGCTCATAGATTCAAGGATCTCAGATACCCTCCCCATCGTGGCAGATTCTGGCGTTCTGGATTCTTCTTCTAGTATAGGCCTCTGGGTAGACCCTTCTAGTAGGATAGGCTTGACAGTTCCTACCAGAGCGTCAAATGTACCCGTGGACGTTTCTTCTGGTATCTTCGTGAGTTCGGAAGAAGAGCCTTCTCCAACTCTGGGGATTGGGACTCTGCCCTTTCTCGCCTGTGCCTCTGCCAAAGACGCCTTTAGAGCTCAAACAAGATCCAGGTCATCATACTCTTCTTCATTGATCTCCTCTGGCGATTCAAAGCTTGACCCCTTCTGTGGCGACTCCTCTACTGCTTTACCCTTGCCTTTCCCCTTAGGCTCTGGAGATTTGTCTYTAGAGAATAGGGCAGCAGCAGAGTCCACTATTTTTAGTGGTTTGGCAGAGGTTGTCTTCTTTGGTTCCTCTGTCTTCTTCTCCCCCTCATGACGATCATGGTCATCACCTCCTTGATCGTCATGGATTTTAGTGGCCTCTGTCTTGCAAGTAGTAAGGGGAGCCTTCTTCAATCGCTTTAAAACTTTGGAAGCCGCCTTCTCCATTTTTTCTATGACCATCTCAACATTCACAGAGGCATTGTTAATATCCATCTCTGTGGCCCATTTCATTTTAGAGATGCAGCGATAGATCTCATTTCTGAAGTTATCACCTTCTTTGACGAGTTGCTTCGTGCAGTCTCTTATAGATTCGTTGCTTGCTCGGGCTTCCTTGAGGAGTTGGTCGGTGTATTTCCGTACGGTCTCTCCAAGGGCTTCAACCATTGCGTCTAGCTCTCAACGAGTGGCTAGATGGTTAATGTTAGCCCCGAAGGATTTAGAATCAATGCCATAGGTGACCGCAAAGGAGAACATCCCTTTGATCTCATCCTTGAAGGCAGAATAATCGGTGTAGCCGGCGGAAATGAAGTCTGTAGCAAATTGGGCGGCAACCTCTGTTTGTTCTGTCTTGAGCTTTTGGATTGAAGAAGGGTTGAGAGACAGGGCGCTGAAAGCTTCTGTGAGGTCGTCTTTGTTAAGGACAGAGCTCTGAAGGGCTGATACGGTCGCCTTGAGCTCAAAAGTTGTGGAAGTCAACTCCTTCAGAGCCTCTGTTAGCGGTGCAAGAGCCTCTGTCGCCGGTTGGGAGGAGAACAAGCTTTTCAACTCATCCATACTCTTGAATACCTCTGTGGCGAAGGTTTGTAACTCCTCCTTCGTCACATAAGTACTCTGGGAACCTAGATCACCAACACATGGTGACCTAATAGCCTAAGAGTGTGAGGCGCCTTCAGTGACTGGTTTGTCGATATCAGCTCGGGGACTTCCACCAGATCCTCGAACATCTCCAATTGGAGAGCCTACCAGTGTTCTTTCGATGTCGTGCCCAGTAGGTTCAGAGCCTAACTCGGCAGAGGGATCGAGTGGAGACTTTGGGCGTCCTAGACCCGCAGTCTCTATGAATCTCTCGTATGCCTATGAAGCATAACTTGGTTGTTCACTCAAGTGTAGAGGGGCAACAGATGCCTCTCTGGGTTGTGACGAGTCCTTGGGCGAATGGACT
>NC_037544.1:20660641-20668502 GCF_001531365.2 Cynara cardunculus var. scolymus | reverse complement strand
CTTATCTTTCCGCAAACAATCTTGTAAAATCTGTATTGATCTTCTTTATCAATATATATTTTAAATTTGAAAATTGTGTTTGTATTCATCCCCCCCCCCCTTCTACAAACTGTTTAGTATTCTTGTAGACCCGTTTGGGACCAACAATACTTAAAAAAAAGTACACTCATCGCCCAAAAAAATGAACTCATCACTCAAAAATTGACATTTATCGCTCAAACAAAATGAAATCATCGCTCAATTAACTCAAATTCATATCTCTCATCACTCATCGCTCAATTAACTCATCATATAGAAAATAAAACACTCATCATTCAAATAATCACTCACCACTCAAACAATTTTTCTCATAGATTTAAGTGAAAATACTAATCTCACAAAGAATCACTCATCACTTAAAACAGTTTTCACTCATCGTTCAAACACTTATGTTCATCGATCAAAAATTCAAACTCACATAAATCTTATCACTCAAACATTTCAGATTCAAAAAATTTGATTAAGAACAAATTCAAATGAAACACTCATCGCACACAGTCCTTATCATTCAAGAAAATATTAAGAACACAGTTAAGAATTAGATTAAGTCCAAAGTGTTCAACACATGTCAAAAGTTCAATAACAGTCCTTGAAAATGAATGGAAGATGAAGAAGAATGTCTTAAAGAAATTGGTCGATGAAGATCGATTTGGTCGATAAAAGTTATGTCCGATGAAGGTAAAAGATGAAAGATGAAGGTAAATGAGGGTAAAAGATGAAGAGAGATTTGATGAAGTGTAAAAAGATGAAAGTGAATCCGGACACCCTTTATATGGGGTAAAAAATTTGACTACGTGACACATTGTGATTGGTTAGAAATGAAGCACACGGATTTGAACAATAAATATTCTTCATCGCTCAACGCTTTGACCGATAGACACGGTCATCGCTCAAGCTTTGTCAATGAGGGAATTCATCGCTCAACAATATGTCTGATGAAGAGGTTCATTGCCCAACATGTTGATCGATGAAGAGGTTCATCGTTCAAGCTTTGGTCGATGAAGCATGTTCATCGTTCAAGTGTTAAACGATGAAGAAACTCATTCTTCAAGCTTTACCCTTGAAGATAATCTTCCAGGCCTTCGGTAGATTGGTAGCTCATCGCCCAAGCCTTTGTCCGCATACCTCTTTCAAGACATTTCATCTCTCATCACTTGACCTTATCCGGATAACAAGATCATCGCTTGTGCCTTGTCCGAATAATCACTTCATCACTCAGGCTTTAGGCAGAATGTTCATCGCCCAAGTTGTTGATCCCAGATCTCTCAATAACACTAATAATTAAGTTAAGAATAACCAAATTATAGTCTTTGGATGAATAAAATGATGAACACTCAAGAACAATTGATAAACGTTCAAAGAACATACTTGAGTGTCAAAGGTTTCACTTTATTTCAATAATGTGAAACACGTAAAAGAGTCTTTGATTACAATAGGCCTAACCACCTATTTATACTAGTAATCTAGATAAGAAGATAACTATCTAGTGAGACTATTTAGCTAATCTTCTAAGAACAGATAAAGCTTATCTAAACATGGATAATCATAAAAACAAGATAAACTTTGTAGAATCCAGCTATTGATTGGTCATCTCCAGCTGTCTTCCATGGGGCGTTGTTTCAACCTTATCTTCATAGCTTGCCTCTGGTTGAACTAGTGAGGAAAACTCCAAGTGTTGATACCCAAAGGGGTTATGAAGATGTACTTTCCATCGTATCTCTGGTCAGTTCATCGACCCTCTGGTTGTTCTTCAGACTTAGCCATTTTGCCTTGAAGTTTTCCATCGGCCTTCTGGTTCTTCATCATTTGTTTGTCTTTATTACTTCCATACATAAGACTTAGGGGGTCTAACAATCTCCCCCTAAGTAATGAAAGAACAAACATAAACTATTCTAGGAACATTTAAAGTATAAACAAAGAACAGAGGCTATTCTAAAGAAAAGCATCTTTTGCCAAATTTTCATTCGAACACAATGATGAATTCTTACAGTGATGAAACAAAAGATATTACAATTCAAAGTATAAGTAAAACTACATTTATGGTCTCCCTTGTGATATTTCGCAAAAGCGCATTAGTAGTCCTTTGTATTGAATGACTGTAGAGATCTCATGAATTAGTCTTTGTCCCTCTCCCATCGGCACATGAGATCATCCTAGTCTATCTATGATAACCTTCTGAAACCATTCAAGTGTTAATGTTGAGTACTTGAAGGATTCAGTCAGCCTAAAGAATTTCTTTGTCCCAAACTCATTTTTGTATACCAGACCCAGTTCTAGTTGAGTAAGTACAAAGGCAGACCTCTTCTCCTGCAGGCCAGAAAAGTCTTCATCGGGTGGAGTGCAGGAAAGTCTGTTGATGCCAAGTTGAAAAGCAATTTGAAAATCGCTCTTCGCTCTATGCTTCACCAAGGTATCCATCGTTTGTACGATCGCTCTGTTTGCCATCCTAAATCGTATGCCCTGATCCTGTCGCTGAGTCGTATATACATAAAGCTCAATCAAGTCATAGGGATTGAGATTGATCAAGTCATTATCATTGAAGACGCTGACTTGACCGTAGGCTCGCTCCACTGTGTACTCGATGTACTTGATGGCTCTGTTGGCGAAGGTCCTTATCTTGATGTCCATGACCAACCTTATTGCATCGTTTAAAAAAATAGCCTATGGTGGTTGGGTAGTCTATCTAACAAACCTGTGGCGTAGGAGGCTCATAGATTCTGGTGAAAGCATGGGAGGATTGAGGGCTAAACCTTTATCACGATCATGATATAAATATTGATGGATGTTTTCCATCATCATTGGCTCCCTTGGCGGCACTTGTGGACGTCTCCTTAGCGACTCCATGTTGGCGATGATTTCATCGATGACCCCTTGAGGAGGATGCCTCGATGAAGAGGGATCGTCCGCTTGCAACTGGGTTGGTTGGGTTGTGGGTTGTGTTTGGGCTAAGGGTTGAGAGTGGGTTGGTGATGGAATGGTTTGGGTTGGCTCGGATTGGGGTAGTTCTGGTTCAATGGGCTCATGGTGGGTGGTTTCTAGTTCATGGGTTTCTGTTTGGGTGGTTTCTGGTTCATGGGGTTGTGTTTGGGTTAGAGGTTGTTGTGGGGATGAAGGTTGGATGATTGTGGGTTCTGGTTGTATGGGTAAGGTGGTGAAGGGTTCTGTGGTACGAGGTGTTGGTGAAGGGGTTAAGGGTAGGTTTGGAGTTGGTGATGGGGTGAAGGGTAGGTTGGTTTCTGTTTGTGGGGTGGACTGTTCTTCATCGGATGATGAGCTTAGCTCGATGGGTTCTTGGGAGGTGGTGAAGGGAACATGTACATTGTGTACATCTTCAGAGGGCTGAGCCTCTAGTTCCCTCACTTGGGTTGTTAAGAGTGGTTGGTTTGTGATTGAGGTGGTGGTGGTGGTGCAGCAGACTCCATCGGTTGAGCAGCCGCGACCTGGTTCTCTCCCTCATGAGGACCAAGATCATGATCATCCTGGTCTGGATCCTCATGTCTCGGCCTCTTCTGCGGGCGGCTGCTGGAGCATGATGCTTTGCTCCTTATCTTCTTGTTCCTGAAGGACGCAAGATACGCCTTCAGGGCCTTCTTTCTTCGACTCTCCTCCATCGAGTGAAAAAGAGAGTTGGTACGAGCCTGCTATTCGACAAGGCTCTGGGAGAGAGCCTTGGTTGGCTGGGAGGCTTGATGGATGAACTTCGCACTTATCTCATTGAAGGATGAGATAAGTGCCTTTGACAGAGCCCTTAGATCGGCTCTGCTGGCAAACTCTGTGGTTGAAGAAGAAGCGGGAGGTGGCACGAAGGTGGAGGCAGATGTGGTTGGTGGGATGGGAAGGTTGGCTATTATATCCTTCAACTCTGCAGCGAAGGAAGAGAGGGCTTCATCGAAGGATGGTACTGCAGAGGGAGGTGGAGGAGGAGGTGGTTGGGGTATTTGGGCTTTTATATTGGCTGGGAGTGAGGTTAGGGTGGTTTGCATGGTGGCCATTTGGGTGGATAGGGAGGCTAAGGTTTTATCGATTGATGATGTTGGGGGTGGGGTAGGTTGAGGAATTTGGGAGATTATGGTGGCTAGGAGGGTGTTAAGGGTTTGGGAGATGGTGTTTATTTGGGAGGTGATGGAGGCTATTGTCTCATCGATCGCAGTCGCTGGGCTGTGAGAGTGGCAAAGAATTCATCATGAGTTGGTTTCGTTGGGTGGCAAAGGTGGATGTGGTGTTATGGTGTTGGGTAATGGTTTGTTGTAACATTTGGAATCGGGTGGTGTTGTCTCTGGTTTGGGTTTCGCAGGATGTAAGGGATTGTCAAATGGGGGTTAGATCGATGGAAGGTGGATTGTCGACAATCCCTTGGATGATGAGTTTTAGGTATTCCAAGGATCGCTGATTCCTTGGAACTCAGCCTTTATGACTAGATCAGCCACAGGGGTAACCCCTGCAGCAACGGATGCTGCAGGTTATGCCTCAGCTCCAAAGGCGCCCTCAATGCCTTGTGAGAATGTACGCATTGAAGGACTTCCACCAAGTCCTTGATAGCCCTCTAGTGAGAAGCTATCTCTTGATGTTGCGACATCTTCTTCTTCTTTTTCGGCTTTAGAGGCCGAATAAGAGAAGTAAGTGTGTTTTCCCTTCGCTAGATCAAGTATCGGAGGGGGGTTGTGCACGAAGAGGAGATTGCTCTAAACGATCTTGAGGCATTTTAATGTCAGAAGCAACACATGCTTCTGAGTGTGTGAAGGGTGGTGGCGAGCCATGAGGCGATGTGGCTCTTATGTCTTCATCGCCTCTCTGTTGGGAGAGGGGTGATGGATGGTGTGGTTCCTCGGCTACATCATCTCAAGAGGCCCGAAGAGTGGCCTCTGGATGGCTGGATGGGATGCGGATTGGACTGGGTCGTCCTTGTTCAATACCCTTTTGGCCTTGATCGCCAAGGATAGTGGTGGTGGTTGCCCTTTGGGAAGAGGGGATAGGAATTGTATGTGAAGGGTCGGGGGATGTATGAGGTGTGTCATCATCATCATATTCATCATCCGATGAAGATGACTCTTGTGCTCCCTCGTTAGTGTCAGGGGACGGTCTTAAGTGCTCTGGGGTAGCTGCCCTCGGTTTATGGGACAGCAGAGAGCGTTCATACTTCTGCCTTATCTCAGACATATCTGGTATGACACTGAGCATGGCCCTTGATACAGTTCTCTCGTGGTGTAGCCTTCCTTGGAGATCGTTGGGCGATGGCCGTTCATCAAGAACTGTGGAGTGTACGGTTCATCGGCCGGTAGACCATGTCTCCTCATCGCGTCCCTTATGAAGAGAGCGAGAAATCGAGGGAGAGAACAGAAGTCAATGGCTTTCTTACGGCCTTGAGTTTGCATTTTTTGATTACCACTGCATGGATCTCGTTGTAGATAAGGAAGGCATAGTCCAGCGGTAGATTGAAGAAGAGCCCATACATTATCGTCATAATCTTTATGTCGCCCTGATCCATCGACCCTAGTTTGCAGGTGAGAGCTTTGTTCAATATGGAAAAGAACATATTCCATATTGGGGGCAAGAACTGCCTCTTGAAGTCGGAGGCGTTGCGTAGGTCATGATTGTAACCTAGCATTTTGATGAAGCAGAGGATGTCGAAACTTGTGGGTGGCTCAGGGTATTGGTCAATGTGGAGTTCTTGGCGGGTGGGAAGGCAAAGGACTTTGGAGACCTTTGCGCGGGAGATTTTGACCGAGCAAACCATGTCGTTTGGGGCATCAATGTCCCCCATGATTCCACGGTTCTTGGGGATGAATTCACACGTCTGCTAGTACTGTTGGACGTACTTGAGAGGTATACCATTGTCGGTTAAGGTCAAGGCGGGTTGGAGGATGCAGTTTTGGAAAAATTCAATCATAATTGCAAACCTGTCATCAAACAGGTTGGTTCGAAGGTCTATTGCGTGATTGTTTGGCTTGATGGGGAGGTAGACAAGTGTACGGCTGTCTGCCCTAGTTGACTGCACGTGACTGTCGTTGTTGTTCGATTCTTAAGAGGCGGAAGAAGCCATTGTTAGAAGAGTTGCACATTTTCCTTTTTGTTGTTCGTCTTTAGTCTTTGGAGGTTTTGGAAGCGTAAAGGAGAAAGGGTTAGAGAAGAAGGGTATTTATAGGTGGAGAATGGGAAACAGCTTTGAAAAAATAATATATTAAAAGAGTAATGATTATGGTGGGAGACGTTTGGCAAAAAGGTGATTTGGTGGGGATCGTGGGCCGTCTTGACGGTACTATGCCATTAATGTTGGAGGACACATGTCAATATGGGGAGGGTGGATGGGTAATGTGAAGCGGTTTATGTGGAACAGGCTGTTGGAATTGCAGGCGCGTGTAAGATGACGTTTGGATTATTTGGAATAATTAAATAATTATTCCAAATAATATATCTTGATTATCAATCCAAAAAAATATATTTAAAAATTCCATCTAATTGTAAGATAAATATTAATTACCAAGTTTTGGTCTTCTAAAAACCAATGTTGTATAGTTTTTAGTCACAAAAGCTGCAATTTTGTATAATCTTTAAAAAGTTTTCAATTAAAGATGGGTTTTTGGATTAAAATGATTTTGTCATGGAACCAGAGGCACTCTGGTTGGTCATGACTCTTTGGATGGGGAACCAGAGGTCTCTGGTTGATCATGACTTTTTGGATGGGGAACCAGAGGTCTCTGGTTGAGAGTGATGAATAAGTTCATCGATGGAATGTTGGGTTGTATGAATAATGAGCCTTGGATAGACAAACCAGAGGCTCTGCTTAAGCATGGACAACCCATTATGTGGGACCAGAGGGGCTCTGGTTGAATGCAAAAGTTTTGTTCATCATTTATGTAGCATTTTTTGGTGTCCAGAGGCTCTGAATAGTAAAACTAGAGGCTCTGGGATGGAAAATGCATATTTGTTCAATGAAATTTCTTTATGATGAAAGAAAAACTCCCCCTCAAATGATGCATGGGGATTAGATTTGAGTTTAAAACTCCCCCTAGAAACAATAAAGAGGTTGATTTTGATGACCAGAGGCTCTGGTCTATACAACCAGAGGCTCTGGTTGTGAATGATGATGAAAACTTATATGAAATGTGGTTAAGTATATAAATGGATATGAAAATTAATGGGTCTTTGAGACCAGATAGCTCTGGTTCCAAAGACAACAAATCCAGAGGCTCTGGTCTTTAGAACCAGAGGCTCTGGTTGCAAAGGCGATGCAAAGAAATATGAAATTTTGGTTAAGTACATGTAAGTATGTGTGAAATGAATGGGCCTTTGAGACCAGACGGCTCTAGTTCCAAAGACTTTGAATCCAGAGGCTCTGGTCTTTAGAACCAAAGGCTCTGGTTGAGAAAAGAGTACTTAGTGAAAAAGTTCACAAAGTATTGGATTTGGACCAGAGGTCTCTGGTTCCAAAGGATATGGAATATGACATGGTTACATGCATGAATGACTAAGGAAGACCAAGTTTGAGACCAAAGAGGCTCTGTTCTCAAATAATTGGCATCCAGAGGCTCTGTTCTATACAACCAGAGGCTCAGGTTTGGAATGGAGTACTTGGTGAAAAATACCAATTATTTGCTTTGGACCAGAGGTCTCTGGTTCCAAAGGCGATGAAAACTTATAGCCAAAATTTAATCAAGTGTTTCTAAATGGCCAGAGGCTCTGGTCTTTAGAACCAGAGGCTCTGGTTTAGAGTACATGGTGTTTATGGCCATTATAATATTTTTCACTTATAAGCATAAGCATGAGATATTGAGGATCTCTGGTTTCAAACTAATGATTGCCTCTAAGTGGTGAGATTCAGCAT
>NC_037544.1:20652125-20660596 GCF_001531365.2 Cynara cardunculus var. scolymus | reverse complement strand
ATCTTTATATTACCTTTTTCAACATTGTCTTTCAGAAAGTGGTACCTTACATCGATGTGCTTGGTCTTGGAATGTTGCACAGAATTTGCAGAGATGGCTATTGCACTCTTGGAGTCACAGAGGATTGGTATTTTTTTCATATTGAAAGCCATAGTCCTTAAGCTGAGTCTTCATCCAGAGAACTTGTGAAAAACAACTAGCAGCAGCAACATATTCTGCTTCTGCTGTAGAAATTGAGACACAATTCTGTTTTATGGATGTCCAACTTACTAGCTTGTCCCCCAAGAGTTGAGAACTTCCAGACGTACTCTTTCTATCAAGTTTGCAACTTGCAAGATCTGCATCTATATAGGCTATTAGATCAAAGCCAGAGTTCTTAGGATACTAGAGACCCAATGAGGGGGTTCCCTTAAGGTATCTAAAGATCCTCTTGACCGCAGAGAGATGAGATTCTTTAGGATTAGATTGATACCTTGCACAAAGACATGTAGCAAACATAATATCTGGTCTACTAGCAGTTAGATACAGGAGTGATCCAATCATGCCTCTGTAGGTTGTTACATCCATAGATTTGCCTGATGGATCAGCAAATAACTTAGCTCCTGTAGGCATAGGTGTTCTCATCGATGATGAATTTGAGAGAGAGTATTTCTTCAGAAGGTCAGTCACATAATTGGACTGATTGATGAAAATCCCTTCTAAAGTTTGTTTTATTTGAAGACCAAGGAAGAAACTAAGTTCTTCCATCATACTCATCTCAAATTTGCTTTTCATCAGCTCTGAGAAGTTCTCACAATGTTTTGCATTTGTAGAGCCAAATATGATGTCGTCCACATATACTTCTACAAGTAGTATGTCACATTTATGCTTCTTGAGAAAGAGGGTTGTATCGATTGTACCTTTTTCGAATCCATTGTTGATGAGAAAGGTGGATAGAGTTTCACACCAGGCCTTGGGTGCTTGCTTCAGCCCATAGAGGGCTTTGTCAAGAAAGTAGATGTACTCTGGATGTTTTGGATCTTCAAACCCAAGGGGCTGCTGCACGTATACTTCTTCTTGAAGTTTTCCGTTTAGGAAGGCAAACTTGACATCCATCTGATATACCTTAAAGCCTTTGTGAGTTGCATAGGCTAGGAATATCCTGATGGCTTCAAGTCTCGCGACGGGAGCAAATGTCTCATCGTAGTCATTCCCTTCTTCCTGGCAGTAGCCCTTGGCAACAAGCCTGGCCTTGTTCCTTATGACTATGCCATCTTCGTCCTTCTTGTTTTTGAAGACCTATTTGGTTCATATGACCGTCTTCCCTTTGGGTAGAGGCATGAGGGACCACACCTTGTTTCTCTCAAACTGGAGTAGTTCTTCTTGCATCGCGTCTATCCATTTTTGGTCTTGTAGGGCTTCAGAAATCTTCTTTGGTTCTATCATGCTAAGAAAGTTGGCGAAAAGGCATTCATTGACTGTTGTGGATCTCGTCTTGACACCAAATGTTGGATCACCAATGATTTGGTGATGTGGGTGGTCTTTTGTCCACTTGGTGCTCGACTGGGGTTCTGGAGCAACAGGATGAAATTCTTCATCGACCGATGGAACTGCTTGCTCCCCCTCGAAGAGATCATCTCCAGAGTGAGACTCTGGTTCTTGTTCTTGATTTGAAGACGCAGAAGAAGTAGAAGGTGAAGTAACATGAGTTTCAGTAAGAGTTGTACCTTTAGCATTGGAGACTTCATGTTCTTCATCGGTTCTGGAAGTGGATTTTGCAGTAGGTGCATGTCCAGAGATTACTTCTTCTTTGAAGATGTCTTCAAATAATTGAGCTAACTCTAATTCATTGGGTTTGCCAAGTGATGAATCAGAGGCACTCTATTGAAGTCTGAGTCTTAAACTGTTGTGTCCAGAAGTCATTGGTGTGGAGTCATCTAAAGACACTATGATGCTTTCTATAACAATCTTTGTCCTTTTGATGTAGACTCTATAGGCCTTTGTGGTTTGAGAATATCCTAGAAAGATCCCTTCATCAGCTTTCTTGTCGAACTTGCTAAGATATTCCCTATCATTGAGTATAAAGCATTTACACCCAAATACATGGAAATACTTGACATTTGGTCTTCTTTGATAGATGAGCTCATAGGGTGTCTTCTGGTGCCTCTTGTTGATGATAGACCGATTCTGGGTGAAGCAGGCAGTAGAAATAGCTTCAGCCCAGAAGATGATGGGTAACTCCGATGAAGCAAGCATGGTCCTTGCTGCTTCCACGAGGGTTCTGTTCCTTCGCTCCACCACTCCATTCTGTTGTGCAGTTCTGGCTGCTGAAAAGTTTTGTGAAATGCCTTTACTGATGAGGTATTTATCGATTCTAGCATTGAATTCAGTTTCATTGTCGCTTCTAACTTTTATGAGTTTTCATTGTAGAAGGACTTGGAGCCTTTTCAGCACCCCAAGAGGTTTCTGACTTAGTTTTGTGGGAGGCCCGTTTTAGTTTTCCCATCTCGTTAGCTGAACACAGGTGGTCTTTTTCGAAATTGAGGTCCAGTATCCCCTTGACCAGCTTCTGTTTGGCTAGTTTCCTTAGAACATCAAAGTTGAGATGTAAGAATTTTTGATGCCATAGCCAATTTTCATTGCTCTTATGGGATACAAGGCAGAGGTGTATTGTCCTACAGATGATTGAAAGTCCAGAAGATAGAGATTTCCTTCTCTCTTTGCCATGGTGATGGTTTGGTCGGGCTATGTTTTTATGATGCAGAAACCCTTGCGGAATCTGACATCAAGACCCTTGTCACAGAACTGGCTTATGCTCAGTAAGTTGTTCTTCAAGCCTTCAACATAAGCCACTTTGCTGATGGAGATGTTTCCTTTTACGAGAGTGATGTATCCCTTGATGGTACCCTTGTTGTTGTCTCCAAAAGTGACAGAGCCTCTAGATTTCTCGATGAAGGAGGACAGCTAACTTTTATCACCAGTCATGTGCCTGGAGCAACCWGAATCCATRTACCATGGTTGCACATGCTGGTCCTACAAGACAAATTAAGGGGTTTTAGGTACCCATTTCATAATGGGTCCACGTTTGTTAGTGGGAGATACCTCTCTCTTTTCATCACCCTTAGCCTTTGCAGGATTGGGTTTGTTTGCATTTCCCTTGCTCTTAGACTTTGGCTTTTTCGCGTTCTCATTGGATTTAACTTTATAACGATAAACGTGTTTGGAGAATATGCAGCGATGTGTCAACATGTGGTTCCTCAGGTTTTATAAAAAAGCTAAACATTGATAATTATGGTTCTTTGGATATGAATGTCTAACGTTCTTTTTATTTGATAAAAATGAAGAAGTAAATGCAGGGGATGAAAATCCTGTCCTAGCATCGGTTGTTTTTACAAACTTCCTATCTAGTTCAGATTTTTTATTTGTGGAGGTCTTGGTCTTTACTTATTTACTCCTGAGGAAGGACTGCTTTTCTTCAGCTGCATGAGAGGAAAAGTGGTGGTTAGATTTCTCAGAGGCAGACCACTTCTGTTTTTGCTCACGAGTAAACTTAATGAACTTAGAAGATGTACTAGGGCCTTGTGAGTTATCGTTAGCAGATCTGATATTGCTCAGCTTTCCCTTTCCATTGTCTGAAGATTTCATCGATGGTGGTACATCAGATTTCATTGAGGGTTTGAAGTATTGAGGCTTCTTATCCTCAATGATCTTTGGTGATTCACATACTATCTCTTCTTCAGATTCATAATCAAGAAAGTCTCTCGCTGATTTCTCGAAATCAAAATTATCATGGATGTTTGTGGGAGATATGGGTTCAGAGGTTGATGCTTCAGAGTGATCTGTTGGGGGTTCCAAAGTTTCTGACTTAGACGAACTTCCAATGTTACTTGGATGGTTCATCGATTCATCAGCTGACGGTTCCTTACTAGGATTCTCCTTTTCATCAACAGTACTTGCTGATGAAGTGGGATTGACAACCAGAGACTCTAATTTAACCATAGGGTTTTCATCGGTCTCTGACTTGGAGGCGTCGTTCCTTTCATCAGAATTCTTACATGTATTGCTCTCGTACACCACGTTTTCAAAATCCTGTCTTAAAACGACAGTTTTTCCATCGACTTTAACTCTTTTAAAATTTGTTTTTGGTTCGGGAAAAAGTAGGGTTTTTGAATGCATCCAAGTTTGAAAGTGGATTCAAGGGTGGATTTCTTTGTTTCGATGAAGGAGTCCAATTCATTGAATCCAATCCCTTGAGTGTCCATTTGACCGTTTAACTTTTCGTGTACATTTTGGGCATCCCTGTATTTCTTCATCAGAAGTTCATTGGTTTGAAGCTTCTGGTGAAGAACCTCCCTTTCTTTTTGGAAGAAATCTTTGAGAGCTATTGAGTTAAGTCTCTCTGCCTCGGATTCTTTTAAGGCCTTAGCTTTCTTTTCTAAGTCTTTGGTTATTCGCTTGTTTAATTCCAAAAGTTTTTCTTCCTCTGATTTTTTGAGAGTGGCGATGCGAGTCTTTTCCTTGACGAGTTCGGCTTTTTCTTCGGTTAGAAGATCAGTCTCTCTTTTGTAGAAACTGACTTCTTTTTCCGCTTTAAGTCTTTCAGATTTTTCAAAATTTAATTTTTCTTTTAATTTCAAGAAGTTCTCTGAAAGTTTTATTACCCTTAACTCTAGCTCAGATGAAGCAAAGTTGGTTTCATCGAAAGTAGACTCACATACCTGATCATCAGAGTCAGAGGCGGATTCTGCACTGGACGTGGCCATCAGACAGATGAGTGATTTATCTTCTTCATCGGATGAAGAATCAGACACCCAATTTTCTTTCTCAACCATTAGGCTTCGCTCTCTTGGATTTTATTTATATTTATTCTTGTAGTAATCAGCATCCTTTACCAGTCGTCCTCTGCACTCTTTGGAAAAATAACAAATTTTCCCGCACCTAAAGCAGCGAAGGTCATTTTTCCTTCCGTCTCTGTCTTCTTTCTTCTCCTCTCTTCTATCTTCTCCTCTGTCTTCTCTCTCTTCTCTTCCATCTCTTCTGTCTTCCCTCTGATAGAATTTCGATGGCTTCCTTTCATAGGATGGCTGGTACTTTTCCCTTTTAAATTTTCTTCGTTCATAGGGCCTTTTGATGAACTTCTTTTGGAACTGTTTTGTGATCAAGGCCAGAGATTTAGCAAAGGATTTGATATCATCATCTGATTCGGATGTCTCGTCCTTAGATTCTGATTCTGCTACCAGTGCTTTCTTTCCTTTCTTCTTGTGGTCTCTGGTAGAAGTCCTTGAAACATCCTTTTTTTCAGCAGCAAGAGCAAGGGGTCCATCGATGGACACTTTCTTCTTCATGATATCATTCTCTTGTGCAGCAAGCATTCCATATACATCATGAAGTGACCAGTCGTCTAAGTCCTGATTTGCTTTAAGGGACATCGACAGTTGTGTCCATTCATCGCCGAGACTTTTAAGGAACAAAACATTGTTTTCTTCCTACATCATGGAGATATCATTTCGACGACATTGATTAATCAATGTGTTGAAGCGATCGTATGTCTTCTGAATCAGTTCAACAAGAAGAGCCTTGAAGTTGGTGTATTCGTTGAGACATTGGGCTCTACGATTCTTCTTCATTTTTGCTCCTCCTTCCAATTGGCTAGCCAGCTCATCCCATAGTTCCTTTGATGTGGAACATGCATCAAAGGATTGGAAGATTTCATTGGCAATGGCCATGATGATTAGTCTTTTGGCCTTCTTTTCAGTCTCCATGCGTTCTATATCATCTTCATCCCAATTCTTCTCATCCTTGGGCATGTAATAGGCAGGAATTTCTGCTGTGGTATTTGTTCCTGGGACTCTTGGAACAAGAGTTTGTGGAACGTAGGGACCCTCCATGACAGATCACATAAGATTTATGTCCATCCCTTCCAGAAAGTTTACCATCTGTATCCTCCATTGTGGGTACTCTTCTCTTTGAAGAGTTGGAGGTTTGGTGAGGGAACTAACACTGTAAGCGAAATTCTAGTTGGCCATTTAAGATTTGGAAGAGAAAACTTTACGTTTTAGAGAAGATGTTTTATGAAATTTTATGAATGAAAAATGCGAATTGAGAGATTTTTTAATGATGATTGGAAAAACAATCAATTGGCTCTGATACCAATTGTTGATCTCAGATCTCTCAATAACACTAATAATTAAGTTAAAAATAACCAAATTATAGTGTTTGGATGAATAAAATGATGAACACTCAAGAACAATTGATAAACATTCAAAGAATATACTTGAGTGTCAAAGGTTTCACTTTATTTCAATAATGTGAAACACGTAAAAGAGTCTTTGATTACAGTAGGCCTAACCACCTATTTATACTAGTAATCTAGCTAAGAAGATAACTATCTAGTGAGACTATTTAGCTAATCTTCTAAGAACAGATAAAGCTTATCTAAACATGGATAATCATAAAAACAAGATAAATTTTGTAGAATCCAGCTGTTGATTGGTCATCTCCAGCTGTCTTCCATGGGGCGTTGTTTCAACCTTATCTTCATTGCTTGCCTCTTGTTGAACTAGTGAGGAAAACTCCAAGTGTTGATACCCAGAGGGGTTATGAAGATGCACTTTCCATCGCATCTCTGGTCAGTTCATCGACCCTCTAGTTGTTCTTCGGACTTAGTCATTTTTTCTTGAAGTCTTCCATCGGCCTTCTGGTTCTTCATTACTTCCATACATAAGACTTATGGGGTCTAACACAAGCCTTTGTTAAAAGACTCATCTCCCAACTCTTTTATTTCTTCAAACAACCTGTAAAAATATATCAGTTAAGTGACCATTTCATCATTCAGATAAGTATGAAAAAAAATACTTACTCCCCTTTAAAACTAGACCATATATAATTCAAACACTCCCCTTGGAATGATTAGCACACAATCAAAAGCATCAGATCAGAAAAAAGATTAATACATTGGAATGTAGTTTGAAAATACAGATATTTGAAAACATAGAATTTAATATAAACTAAATTCAATATGGATAAAATTTGAAATTTATCAGTTAGAGAAATTGTCCAATAACTTTAAAATTTTCAACTTATTGAACAGAATTATAGGACATTCATATTTTCAAATTCAGCATACCTAACTTGGATATTAAAAAGCTAAAGCGTTTTTCATCTAAAGCTTTTGTAAACAAGTCAGCTAGTTGATATTTTGTACTAAAAAAATACAGTTCAATAGTACCCTTTTCTACATGATCATTAATAAAATGATACCGGATATCGATATGTTTGGTTTTTATGTATTGAACAGGATTTCAAGATATGGCAATTGCGCTCTTCGAGTCACAGTATATAGGAATTTTGTTGTAGGAAAAACCATAGCCTTTGAGTTGAGTACGCATCCAAATAACTTGAGAACAACAGCTAGCCGCAACTACATATTCTGCTTCAGTTGTAGATGTGGACAAGCAGTTCTGTTTCTTTGACGCCCAACTCATTAACTTGTCTCCTAAGAATTGTGCATGACCCGAAGTACTTTTCTTGCCTAACATACAACCTGCATGATTTGCATCTGAGTATACTATTAGTTCAAAGCCAGTATCTTTAAGATACCAAAGTCCAAGATCAGTTGTCCCTTTTAGGTGATGAAAGATTTGTTTCACAACACTTAGATGGGATTCTTTATGATTGACTTGATATCTGGCATTGTGTGTCCCTAAATTCACTGATCAATCTTCAATAATCTTCATAACAATGGCATATTAGGATATAGCATTCAAGAACATCACATGAACATTGAGAGAGAAAGTCAAGATCTTTCAATATGGTCAAACCTTTCTTTACGTATTGATTTACAAATAAGCTCTCTTACACAATTACAAAGACCACCTACTATTTATATGGTCAAACTATTAAAGACAAGTCAAAGTCAAACTCCTATAAGAAAAGTCAAACACGTTGACTTTTACAATTATAGACTATATTTAACTTTCAAGACGAATACAATTAATACTAAATTTCAGTCCTAACATTCTCCCCCTTTGTATTCAGACTTGAAAGAAAATTCTGCACTTTGAGTCCTTGTTTGAACTTTGAAACTTTAAGCACAAAATGTCATCTTCAAAAGAAATCTTCAACTTGTAGTCTTCAAGCAATCAACTGTTCAGAAAGATCTTCTAGCATTCTCCCCCTCGAATGTAGAATCACGGTGATCTTCTCTTTTGACAAAGTAGAACATATTCAAAAATAATCTTCAAAAACACTGTACAATATGTGATCTTCAAAGAATCTTCAGATAACAAATCTTCAGTAAACTATTGTAAAAATGATCTTCACATTCAACATCTCTCAGTCGATATAGCACATGAATAATCTTTCTGTAATCATCTTCAGTCGCACTTCTTCTTTTGAGTCTTTTGCCACTTCCAAAGTTACTCCCCCTTGATCTTTGCATCAAATCCCCTTTAACAATGTTCGGAAATGAATATTTCATTCATTATTACATA
>NC_037544.1:20650345-20651671 GCF_001531365.2 Cynara cardunculus var. scolymus | reverse complement strand
ATAAAATGCTAAATCTGTGTAGTGTAAAAGAATAAAGCAATTAATGCTTCTTTTTAGGCTCAAAAAGATAAATTAAAACAAATTAACAATTAATGCTAAATCTCAGTTAAATTCTTTATCTCTGTATTGTTCCTTGGAGAGTTCTCTCAGCAGTTAGTTCATTTTGAACCTTTTGGAATTTAGAGAACAATTCGTTATTAGTTTTAATCCTTGTATTTATCTCTTTATGACATTCCATTCTGACATCATCTAAGGATTTGTTAAGTTTATCTATCTGATCTTAGATTCATCCTTAACTCTTTCTATTCTTTCTTTATTCTCCCGATTCAAAGTTTTAATACATTGCTCATTAGTATAATTCTGAATTTTATAATTCAGAATACTCTTTTCTTGCTCAGCAATCTTCTCTCTCAACTCTTTTACAATATCTGCCATTAGAAAAAAAATTGATCAGTTAAGGATCTATGCAGTGAAATCAGTTAAAAGAAACAAGAACAGTTTTAGCTCAAAAAACACAAAAACTGAAAACACACACAAAACAGATAAACGGTGATCCAAAAATTAAAATCTAAAAAAAATTAAAACTAAACACCAAAAACACAACAAATATAAGCCCAAAATGAAACAAATGTCCAAGTCCAAAAAAGATACAATTACAACACAAATCTAAATATAACTATAATGTAGCTTCACTGATATGAACTCTCTTCAGAGTATGCTTAGACTTGATCTCAGACACACAATTTCACTTCACTCTTCTATCTTCAACTTTTAGCTTCCCTCTAACTGCAGTTGACTTCTGATCCTCCTTTAATGCAAATGAGTCTGAGAGCAAATGATCAGTGTGTGCTACTATCCAATGAAGTTCAGACTATCGGAGTCTTCTGTGCAAGTCAATTGCTGCAAATGCTGATGATCGTGTGACCTTAGAATTTGTTGACAAGTTTGAACAGTTGATGAACAGTCCTTTCACACGCTTTACCAGGCTGCAGTTAGATAAAATTCCAACTCTACAGATGATTTATACAGCTATATACAACCCTTGTGTTATGACAGCAAGCTAAACCACTCAGTTTAAACAATGGAACTCAAAAACAGATTCTTGAATGTAGACAGTAAGCAAACCTCAAATTCTGCAATATCTGGGCATTATAGTGCTATGACAGTAAGCAAACTTTCTAAACCAGTTCTGAGCAATTTAAATGAAGCTATCTTCTCTCGATGACCCTTTGTCCCACCTGGGCTGTTGCTGCTGCTGCTACAGTCTTAACAGTCCTCAAAACCTTAAAGAAACAACAAGAAAATCAACCAAGACAGAAAAACTGT
>NC_037544.1:20589240-20649495 GCF_001531365.2 Cynara cardunculus var. scolymus | reverse complement strand
CATGTAATTCCTCTTCTCTTTTCTGCTCTTATTTCAACAGCCTTCAATTGTATGGCATGATGACAGTCACTTTCTTTTCTCCAAGCAAACTTCAACAGCTGCTTCAATTMTGCTTAAAACAGTTCACTGTGTAGCTTATAAAAGCTGTCAGAAATGAGAAGCAACTGTACTAAGAGAAAGATAAAGGAACTCTCGTGGCTGTCAATTTCAAATTTAATGAACCTGTTTGAAAAAAACGATTTCACCTTGAATCTTTGAAACAAGCGATTTAAACCTTGAAACAATCAAAGTGATGCAAGTGATGCAAGACAACTGATTTGGACTCAAATCAATGAATTGAATAACAAACTAACTGCAAACAGTCTGCTGTGAAATTCTACCAGCAACTTACTGCAGGAACAGTTACTATTCCAACCCAGCACAACTTAAAAAAATGACAGCAATCACAATAAGCAAAACAAATGACAGTTATCGCTCAATACAACCTAAAACAATAAATCTTGTCTCTTAATAGCTCAAAATTATCGCTCACAGTTGTTTCTTTATCGCTCAAGCCAAGACTAAATCCAAGAACAAACATAGAACCTTTAAACAGTTGATGTATGTCACAATTTAGCTCCTGTTTTGATGTAAATCGAACACTGAGCGATTTATGAAACTTGACAGATTGTGATAAACAACTAAATTGGATACACAGATTAAACGATATAGTGTATGATCAAAATAGTGAAATGTGCGATTAACCTCAACCCAGTCAACAATTTAGTTGAATCTTTTAAGAACCAGTGAACGATATACACAGTGTACAAATCAACTAAAATTGAACATGAGAGACAGCAAGATTGAACTTCAAAATCCGATTGATGAGTTTGAAATACTTACCTGAGCGATTAAGACTCCGATTGATCTTAATGCTCAAACTGTGAAGTCCTTGAACGATTTAAGCTTCTGTCCGGTTTATAATCCGCTCAAAATGTGTGCGGATAACTCTCCGCTCAAGCAATGAAGTCTCAATCACAAATTCAATTAAGCCAAATGATTTAGCTATTCGGTTACTTATCCGGTCACTTATCTGGTCAAGATGATCTGATAAGGTAATGATCTGTGTGCGGATTTCCAATAATTTGACTTACTAGATGATCTGTGGTCCACTTACTGCTATGAGGTAATGAAATATAAGAGAACTGGTCTGAAATTTGATCCACATAAGCACTGGGGGAGTTCTCCCGAACTGGTTCAGGTGAAGGATGAACATTTGAATTTACAGCTGTCTGATTTTCTGACAAAATATGATTGTTTTCATCTTGAACCACAAAGACTTATGGCAGAGTATTAGTTAGACTCTCTTCATTTGAATCATGATAACCTTGTTCTTCTTGAATTGATTCATCAAGAATATATTCAGAAGATGAAACTGGTATATCCACAGATGGACTTGACATTTGTTCTTCAGAATGAACTTCATTCAACTTGGACGAAACATTTGAACTATCAGTTTTATTACCAAAATATTCATCATAAAAATTTTCAAATAATGAATCCAGTTCTGAAAGATTATTTGTAGATGTAGCAGCTTCGTCTGGATTTGCTTGATGCGAAAGTTTATTTGCCAGCACAAGTTTTGAAATGTCTTGTCTAGAAGCCAATCAACACATCAAATGATACATTCACACTTTCATTCACAATCTTCATTCGTTTATTGTAGACCTGATATGCAGCAAGATTCTTTAAGTATCCAATGAAAACTACTTCATTTTCCTTAGCACTGAGCTTACCTCTGTCTCTTTATCATTTAAAACGAAACACCCGCAACCAAAAGCTCGAAAGAATTTGATATTAGGTATTCATTTATTAATAAGATCATAAGGTGTTTTACCAAACCTCTTATTGATAATAGAGCGGTTCTGAGTAAAACATGTCGTATCAACAACTTCATCTCAAAGAAATAATGGGAGCTTAGAATATGCGAGAAGAGTCTGCGCGGCTTCCACTAAAAATATATATTGATATAGAAGGATCATTACAGATTTTTACAGATTGTTTGTAGAAATAAAAAAGGTAAAGATATCCTATCTAAAAACAATCTAAGATTACACACAAATATACTTAGTAAATATAAGAAATTTGTCGATAAGATAAAGATAGAAAGATGTTCTTCTTGGGTAAGAACTTTAGAATTTAGAGATAAATTCTAACTTGCTTGATGATAAGCGTATGTGTTCTTTTGTGTGCTATAGAGATGTGTGTAGTGCATGAGGAGAGCACTCAGCTATTTATACCCATTGCATTAAATGAAAATCAGAAGGTTTAGAACACACGTCAAGCTTTAAGAGGAAAGTTTGTCCTTTGCAACAGTGAATAGTACATTTATCTATTCATGAGCAGACATCCTTTCGTGGAGTTTGTGGGCACTAGAGTCGACTAGTCGGCTCCGTGCAGTATTATACTCTTGAAAGGGTATGGGTTTGTCCTTTGTGTGTGAAAGGACAAGACAAAAACAATTGTGCAGGGCAAGCTTCATTTGATCACTAAATGTTGGAACAACGCTGGAGGTCTCTTCAGCATTAACTCAGGCTTGTGCAGTCTTCACACATATGTTGACCAGGTTGTAATCACTGAATACCGCTTCAGATCACGAACGTGCCAGTCACTAATCTTCAGTTTCAGTCTTCGACATTTACTAAAGGTTCTTGGGTGTGAGTTTTGTCTTCTTGAAATATCGTTGTCGCTGTAGGATTATAATGTGTGTTTTAGCGATCACTGAACAGACTCGGTGATGATCGTTGGAACTGAAAAGACAGAAACAATAATACTTCGAAAGGTAAAAGGGATTATCATCAAATCAACGAGAGAGAGGATCAACAATCTCCCCCTATTTGATGATGACAAAGCAACATAATGAAAATTGTCTTAAGGTCTAATAGTAAAGAAAAGTTACATATAAAGTACATGTCCCTTTTAACTATTTTGGCATCTTTTTCAGTGATATAGTTTTTACTATATAAGTTTCCTTAAGTTACAAGTTTAAGAAAAAGTACAACAAGGGAAACTGAAACTGAAATCATGTTTACTGACTGAAGAATGTCAGTGATTGTAAGAGCATATTGGAACTTATAAACATGTGTCCCTATTACTCTTTTCAGGGATCTTTTTCAGTGAGGCTGATGAAATACTTATATTAATCAAAGAAGAATTACAAGTGTTTCAGTTAGTACATTCTAGACTTATTACATATAAATTGAAAGAAAAGACATATAACAATAAGACTTATAATGAAAGATAAAATTTACAAGACAAAATTTTATAACTAATCTAAGTCGCTGAAGTCGATGTAACCAGGTACTTCTTCTCAAAGCATCTTTCGACTTAGAAATTCTCTTCTGATCTTGCAGTCTATCATTTCACTATAAAGATCATTTGTCCAACCAATATCTTAGATAAGCAAGATGTTCCATAGAACAAATATTAAACTCAAACACTCTCTGAAAGCTGTGTTCACCTTCATAGTCAAGGAATATAAATCCAAACTCAGGCTTTAGATGCACAGTGTTGGGTATGTAAAGACCCTTGCTGGCAAAGAGACATTCAGCATGGAGATGTCTGGCTTCTTTGAATCCTTCAGGACTTCATCCAAGGAGAACTTTGTTTCAAGTTCATTCCTCAGAGTTGGTCCATCGTTAGGATCTGAAGGTTTTCTTCTTCCACCTCCAAAAGATTCAACAAAATTAGATAATAAATCCTTTCTACTAGTCATGTGTTCCGAACATCCCGAATCTAGAAACCACACATGCCGATTAACCTGCAAAACGAATCACTTAGCTTTAGAAACCCACTTCAGTATGGGTCCTTTCAGATTAGACTTAGTTGGTGGTATGTTGTAAGTACCAAACCAACTACCTTTCAAAATTGTCTTCTTATGAAATTTTGATTTAACATAATCAGCATGAGAACAAGAATTATGAACAAAATTAAAATAAGCAAAAGGAAAAAAATCATCCCATCCACATTTAGAGCAACAGATTTTGCCATTTGCTAAACAAATTATTTCATTCAAAGAGTACTTTTTCACATCAGAAACTTTGTTTTGTACATCATTAGCAAAATCATTATATTTGTTGTTTCTAGGTAATGAAGATAACTTTGTGAAATCTACTCGCGTAGAGCCTTTTACTTGCTAGACATACTTACTCATGAAAGATTTATTTGAAACGTCAGAAATAAAACCATCAAAATATTTTTCATGATTGACCTTAGTTTTCTGATTTTTAACATTACTCTTCTTCTGCTTCTATAAACGCCTTTATGATTTATTCTTTTTGTTAGGATCCAAGCGCTTACCACTACGCCAAAAGCAATTGTTGGTGGAGAAGGCGCAACTTATTTCCTTATAGCGAAGCAGCCAGCGCCATGTTTCGATTAGGAAGATGCTAGTCATTGACCCAACAATCCCCCCCAGCGTCTGCCAGCACTAACAAGATCTTCGCTAGAAGTCAATGGTTGCACACCATGCCTTTGGCATTATTATGCACTCTATGGGATTCGAACCCGTGACCTGCTCTGATACCACATGTTAGGATCCAAGCTCTTACCACTACGCCAAAAGCAATTGCTGGTGGAGAAGGCGCAACTTATTTCGTTATAGCGTTGCAGCCAGCGCCACATTCGATTTAGGAAGATGCTGGCCAATGACCCAACACTTTTTATAATATAAGTAGGTTTTGATTTAGAATTAGAACTTTCTCCCTTAAAAAACTTTACAAGATCCTCAACCTTTTCTTTATCTTTTTCAAGAAAATCAACGTGGCTGGGAAGTTGTTGAAAAAAAATCAAATTGATCAATCTCTTCATCCAAACAAGTATCTGAATTTAGAACTTCAGAAAAGTCCAATTCTTCTTTTGAAATTTTGAATTCATTTGAATCAGTAGATTCATAAAAAGATTTATCCATAAATTTTCTCATAAAAGCTTTACAAGAAGAAGCTTATGAATCAACAGACTCAAAACATTCCTCTTCTTGTGTAACTTTTTGAGTTTCAAAACTTTAAACTTTATTCAAAAGCAATTCCTTTTCTTTTTCAAATGAAATTCTTTCTTCTTTTAAAATATTTTTCAACTGAACAATCTGTTTTTCCGAACAATCTGTTTTTCCAAAAGAAGAGTAGGAGTATAAGGTTTTTGTTCAACTGGTTTTGAAGAGAGTTTTGCATTTGAATAACTATGAAAATAATCCGTAGAAGGTGCATGAACTCTTGTTTTATAGCTTTCATTTAAATTAGTATAATTGAAAGGAACTTGCATTTTATCTTTTTTTCTTTCTATTTAAATCTTCTTATTCCTCAACCTCGTTAGATGATTTCATAAATTGAATTTGATAATCAGGACTGAGGTATAGATATTCAAATTTGTAAAGCGTTGGAGTATAGTAAAGAGCTTTGTTTAAACATTTTGGATTTTCATAAACCAAACCTTCTCTCGGATTAAAAATCTAGATTCAGTTGGTTTGTTTAGAAAAATAGTTTGATCAGTTTGGCCTCTCTTATACAACTTATCCTCAAGATCTTTGAGTTTTTCGAGTAAGCGCTTGTTTTGTAATGTAAGAGTGTTGTTTTTAACAATTAAGTCATCATTGGCCAACTCTAATGATTTATGCTTTTCTGATATTTCAGATATCTCGTCAATCAAGATATCATTTTATTCAAGAAACATTTTATTTTCAGATATCAAAGATTGAGCCCAAGCAAAGTTTCCAGCATTTTCAGAGTGTAAATCAAGAAATTTATCTTGTTTTTTAAGTTCTTTTTCTAAAATAACAACATGATCTTTTTTGTTTTAAGTTTATGCAGAAAATCCTGCAATTTGAGCATCATTCTATGCATCTGATCAAGACATGAAGATTCAAGTACCTCATAACTTGAATAAGATTTTGCATCCTCATTATCAGACATTTCTAATTTTGTTCTTGCCATCAAACAAATATGAGCTACAACATCAACTTCTTCCTCATCATTTGTAATATTCAGCCAATGATCATCTTCTGCCATCAAAGCCTTGCCAGCATCCTTCTATTTGGAAAGAAGGAACTTGTTTTTGTAGTAATCAGTGTTTTTGGACACTGGTTTTCTACAGTTCACAGTAAAATGTCCCTTATTTCCACAGTTGTAACATTTAGTGTTTTCATCCACTACACTCTTTCCAAATTTCTTCTTTTCATCAAACTTCCTTTTAAACTTCTATTCTTCAAACTTCTTCTTCTCACCAAACTTGTCTTTATAATCATATTTGGATCCAGATGAAAACCTTTGACTGTTCGAATGCGGCTTCTTCTAGAACTTTTTCTAAAAAGCTCTTGTTAACATGACCATTGCTTGCTTAAGCTCTTTCATCTCGGAATCAGAATCACTATCAGATACCTCTTCTACAGAGGACTCTCACTTGATACAATCACCTCTTTCACAAATTTATTCGCCTTAGATCTACTCTTCTTCCTAGACACCAAAGCTAAAGGATCAACTACTTCCTTCTCTGACTTCTTTTTTGCTTCTCTCTTCTCTAAAACTTCCTTCTCATTCTATTTTAGAGTTACATACACTCATGAATATCAGTATCAGATAATGACTTGTTATATATGATATTGTTAGCAAATGGCTTCCCGGTTGTAAGTTACTCAGAAACTTCACATTTATCTCAATCCTGGTCTTGTTAATCTCATTCTTAATCAACTCATTCAGCGATCTAGATAGTCTTTCGTAGACATCATCTAAGCTTTCTCCTTCTCTAGCTTTGAATTCCTCATAACTAGTAATGCAATTTGTCACCTTCAGCAGAGTCCCAACTTTTGATCCATCATCATCTTTTCAATCTGATCCCACATACTCTTCCCTGACTTCTTGTAATTGTCAATACTTGTACAGATTTCTTTTGTCAGTCCTTGCATCATGTAGGATTCACACACAATATCAGCATGAGCTTTGTCTTTCTCAGCTTGTGTAAACTTTGATTTTTTTAAGAACAAATTGAGCTTCCTTGTTCTACTTAGGAATTGTTGGTATTTCTTTCCAAAACTTCAGTTGGATCCTCAATTAAAGATTTCATTATCATTTCTCCATCTTTCTATCTTTCAATAAAATTCAAGAACCTATCTCTCCATTGATTATAATCACCTTTAAACAAAACTGTTGGTTTTGTATCTGTACCTATAGCCATTACTTCTCTTGAAGTCATTCTATCAATTGATCAACTCTTGATCTTTAAAAACAGTTCAAAAATTAGAAAATCAGATAATCACTACTTATCGCCCAAACAGTCTGCTTATCGCCCAATTAAAGCTTATCGGACACACTACTTTATTGCTCAACTTTCTTATCGCCTAACTTCCTTATCTCCCAAACTTGTTTGTCGCCCAAACTCTTGCTTATCGCTCAACTCTGCTGATCAGACAAGAAGGAACACTTATCGCTCATTACTCGAGCGATGAGGACTTTACTGGATAACAGTGTGAGCGATGAAGAAGATTATCGCTCAACGCTTTGAGAGATGACAAAACATAGAAGAATACAAGTTCAATGGGTGATGAAAGGATTATCTCCTAAAAACACTAAGCGATGAAAACTAGGATATCAAACAATGTATATGTTCAACAAGCGATGAAATTCCTTATCGCTCAATGAATGTATTCAATGAGCGATGAAGGAAGCAGACAGAAAACGATTCAAGAACACTTAAAAATCAATGAAACTTGAATAAGACATGCACAGATTAACTCAAAATGTGTCCAAAAACAAGTTTCTCAATCCAATTCTTAGCAAAACAGATTAAACGGGTCGAATTCATCAAAATTATCAAGAACAATCAAGAATAATTTCTAAGTCAAGAAATTCAAAAAATCCAAAATTGAAACACCAAATCGAGTCAATTATGCAATTGAATGATACCAATCAATTCATAAATGATTTTCGTACAAAATTCAATCAAATTCAATCACAAAAACATACAGATTATCAAATTCAAGAATCAAAACAGTAGCAAAAATGTTCGTTCAAAAACAGTAAGTCTCGAACAGCTCTTCAACCAAATTCAAACCAAATCCAATACAATCCAATTCTCTAATTGTTGTTTCTTACTTTGATACCGATTGAGATTCCCAGCTTCAATCAATTGATCAAAATAAGACCAAAAACATGAAATCAACAATGACAGAAGTTAGAGAGTAGAGAGAGAGAATATTTTTCAAAGGTTCTTTGTATTAGCTTCAAAGTTCAGGTTACAAGATTCAAAACTTACATGCAAAGTTCTCATCTAAAACACAAAGAAAATACCTATTTATACAAAGAAAATAAAAATATTGAATACAACATTTTAATCACAAAGCATTGAACCCAACATAAACTTCTATCATGTCGCCCAAGTGTTGTTTGAACATACAATTCACCAATCGTTGGTATGTAGATCCTACATTTTTCAATCCAAAAGGCATAACTTTGTAATAATATATACTTTTATTTGTCATGAAGGTGGTTTTTTCTTGATCAGCGGATGCATGAGGATCTAGTTGTAGGCAGAATAGGCGTCCATGAATGTTAATAGTTCGTGTCTAGTTGTTGCGTCGACCATGGCATCTATATGAGGTAACGGTAATGAGGTTTCGGGCATGCTTTGTTAAGATCAGTGAAGTCAATTCATACACATGATTTCTTGTTTTTCTTCTGTACGACAACTATATTGGCAAACCAGTCGAGATACTTGACTTCTCGAATTTTTCCAGTCTTCAATAGGTTATTCAACTTTTCTGTTGATAATTTTATTCTTTTCGGGAGCGAATTTTTGTCGCTTCTGTTTGACGGGCTTATATATTGAATTGATGTTCAATTTATGAGATAAATATTGGAATCAATCCAAACCATGTCTTTTTGCGTCCAGGCAAAACGATCAGTGTTCTCTTCTAAGGATTCAATGATTCGTCCTTTGACATCGGGTTCTAGGGATGCTCCAACGATATCCATTCGATCAGGCTTACTGGGGTCATGGAAGACTTCTTGTAGTTGTAAGTCGTCAATTCCATCCAAGTGATCCTAGATCTGTAATTACTACAAGGAAAAACGTTAGTACGCGAAGTTTATTTCAAAGGATGATCTCTAACTAGGGTACCACGGATGGCGCCGGCGCCAAACTGTTTATGCCAAAAATCACAATGAGTATAATTTTCTGCCACAAGACTATTTATGCTGTAAATTGTGCTAGAAAAGACAACTTAAGGTTTCAAATGTAGAACGTTTGATGATGAAAGATCGATCAACTTCAAAATCAACACTGACTGGAAATAGTAGATAAAGACAATGAACACAAGGAATTTGGTGATGCGGAAAACCCCTTAAACGAGGGAAAAAAACCAAAGAACATACTCAGGACCGTCGATGCACTATGGGCATTAATCAAGAACGTCTTCCTTTTATACAATTACAATGATGTAGATAATGTTCGGATATCGGCCATGGGAAACGACATAGAATAACAATTGTTCGTGTGAGTGAGCTTGATACGCGTAGAGCTTCAGATAATCTAGGGGTTGTTTATGAAGATCTTATGGCCTTTTATAGGCAATTCTTGGATCTGTGCCAATGGTTGCCAATGCTTGACTATGTCTATTATTAATGACTTGAACATTGGTATTAAAATGTCTTGAATCTTGGCTTGGACGTTACGATCTTGTGAGTTAATGTTTGTGCATGCCTTTATTCCTACAATAAAAAACATTTGCAATGGTCGATGTAATAAATGTAAGTCAATATAACGTGTGTCGAAGGAATTTTTGATCGTCAATTAGGTATTAAAGAAAAATAATCCTCGAGCAAGGTCGAAGATCTTGTGGTCAATGATAACCACACCGTAGGTATTATGATCTCTGACCATATGAATCTTGGTTGTATCAGTCTAGTCGAGGGAAATATCCTTGCCGAGGGAAAATCCTCATCGGTCGAGAGGGTGAATTTTCACCAAAAACAGTTCCTTTGGAAGTAATAAATGAACAAGATGATTGGTCGCAAGCAGGGTTCTATATGACGTGAGGCGTGGCGTGACTGCAAGGTCAAACTTCAAGTCTTACGGGTTATAGCGAGACCATGGCGTTTTTCAAGGCGTGCCGTAAGGCGGCATATGTATATATATATATATATATATAGACACACATACACCCGCACCTACACTTGTATGTGTTTGTCTTTTGAATAATACTGTAGAACAAACTAAGTTCATATAAAGTAGAAAAAACTAAAAAATAATGAAGAACCATTAATACCAAATACATAGAGCTTATCGGAAGTGCAATCAAGAGTGCAAAATTGGCATTAAATCTCTTGAACCTCAACTCACTACTTTTTCAATTTTCAAAGAATTCGTGTTTGAATTTTCATGTACGGGAATGTGGGTAACTATTTACCTATTTGAGGTTTTAGTTTTAACATTTCTTTTTTATGTTTCTTAAGTTCTAGGACTCGTACATAATTATCATTTATCCTAAGTTATATATTAATGTAATCCCACATCTTACAAAATAACGTGATGTAACAAGCCATAACATGTCGTAACATGCCATAACGTGTTATAATGCAAGCCAAGTCTTAGAGTGGAGCCATAGGGGTTACGTGGCGGCGAACCCAAGCCTTGCCTCCATAACGCACCTTAATGAGGACATAACGAGTTATTTGAAAGCATGGTCACAAGACATCAAGGACTACATTATCTACGATTAATTACCCAATGACAAAATCAAAGCTAGAAAAATCATATTCAAGTCATCAAGGTATGTGATAATCGCTAATACCTTGTAGAGACGGTCATCGACCAGACTAAATCTATGATGCCTATTTCGTTAACAAACATAAGAAATCCTCAAAGATATGCATAATGGAGAATGTAGACACCATTATGGAGGATGTAGTTTGGCTAACCATATCTCATGACAAGGTTATTATTGGCTTACCGTATGAGGGGTGTCATTAAGTACGTCCAAAATTGTGATGCATGTCACATTCAGGTATGATCCATCAAACTTCTAAAGGACTTCATACAACAGTAATTATATGGCCCTTTATGCGATAGGTTATGGACATCATTGGTAAACTTCCCCCAACATCGGGAAAATAAGTACTTTTATCAATCCTTATGGATTATTTTTCTGAATGGACAGAGATTGTTGCTTTTTCCCTAGTCCGGGATAAAGAGGTCGTGTCTTTTATCTAGACTAACATTATTTGTAGATTTGAAATTATGTTTAAAATTTTATGTGACAATGGATTGCAGTTTATCAATGATAAAACCTATTGACTTTTTGGCGAACGATGTATAAAATTAATCACGTCGACCCCCCATTATCCTCAGTCAAATGGACTCACTAAATCCAGTAATAAGGTTATTATCAACTCCATAAAAAAAACACTGAAAGCTACTAAAGGTAAATGGGTCAAAGAAATGCCCTCGATATTATGGGCTAATCGCATGACACCGCATACATCTAGTTAGACCCCTTTTCCTTTAGTCTATGGATGTAAGGAAGTTTTGTCCATCCAATCTGAACTTCCTCGTATGGCATCATTCGATCAACCATCACATAGTCGATCTAAGTTATGACGTCGACGCACTAGTTGGGAATGACTTATAAAATCTCAAAAATTATGGAAAAAGGTGCCTATCAACTTCAGACTATAGATAATCGCGACTCCCACGAAGCTAGAATACGATACACCTGAAGAAGTATTTCTTTTGAACTCTCTTAAGCATCAAAGGATCATTGGTCAAACAAATGATCACCCTTAACCTTTTCTTCTGCAAATACACATGATTGCCAGATAAGGTACAACTCAAGACATATAGTCATTGGTTACCACATGCCACATGTTACATAGCATGATCACTCGTTATGGATTAAAATATACAGTCATCAATATGAATTTCTTAACGCATAATCACCAAGCACAATGACAAGATGGAAGAATGGAAGTTCTTTTAAGGTCACTAATAACAACAACCGTCAATTGAAAAAAAAAATTTGTTTACAATTAAACCCTTGTGGCATACCTACATCAATCTAAGATCGTCAACAAAGACAACAAATATATTATTTCTCCAATAGAGGCACATGTCATTCGTCCACAAGTTATGTTCGACTGAATGTCGTCATTAACATCAATAGTATTAATTTTAGTTTATTCTTTCATATTAGATGCCCGTAATTGGCCTAAGCTGGAAAGGCAAAATTATAAATACGACAAAACATATGGACCAAAGACACTTGTATTCATAAGTTCAAAAACTATAATTGTAGGATCGACCACCAACATTGATCAAGAAAAATACGAAGATAAAAAAATTAGGCTAGAAGACGAGTACGCTGAGCTTCTCTAACTACTTTCTTTGTAGTCTCTTCCTCAACGAGGATAAACCTTGTCGCTTGCAGAAGTATTCTCGACATTATCTCCTTCGTCATCAGACTTAAAAGCCCTTATAATATGTATTATTATATAATAATTTAATAAAACAAAAAAAATAAAAAAGTAAAAGGACTAAAATGTCTTTAAGTTAACTTATTTTTTTAATTAGATTTAATCAAAAGGATTAAAAGTGAAACAAAATCTATATATGACAAATGACAATTAAGCTCTCTAACACTTTCAAACTACTAATCTAAACCTATTTATAGGTCAAACCAAATACAAAAGATACAAAGTCAACTTTCAAAAATAATACAATTAAACTCTAAAATTCAATCCTAACAATATTAAAGAAGAAACCGCATGCAATGATATGGTCTCTTCTCAAAACAAGAAAACATTTTATCTTTTTTCTCCTTTTCTCAAGCTTCTCCCACCTCAATATTTGTTTTTGATTTTTGATATTCACATTTAAGATTCTTTAATTAGGTTGTTTCAACCTATTCATGTTCCCTCTAATAATTACTCTTTTAATTCTCATTATTTCACTTTATTCAGTTATAATTTTTCATCTTCCCTTTTCATGGTACACTTCTATAATAATCTCTCAATTATTCATCTCTATTCATGTATAATTTTGCGGTACACCTCTTTCGTCGAAGACATTCACATTAAAGTTGGAATTATGGAGACATATGAATTTTTGTGTGTGGATAAAGTGGCATATGAATCCTCGAAAAAACAGCATAACATTGTTTAATAATCTCTCAATTCTTCCTCTCTATTCAGTTTTTGTGGAGGTGATTTACATTTTTGTTTATTTGAGGCGTCATTGAAGAAGAGAAATATGATATGGGTTTTTGTTAATGTAAGTATATTATTTTCGTCTTTTAATTGGAGACATTCACACTAAAGTTGGAATTATGCAAGCATATGAATCTCTCTATTAATCTCTCAATTCTTCCTCTCTATTCAGTTATAATTTTGTGGAGGCGATTTGCATTTTTGTTGATTTGATGCGTCAGTCAAGAAAAGAAATATGATATGGGTTTTTAATTTGTTAATGTAAGTATACTATTTTTGTCGTTTAATTGGAGACATTCACACTAAAATTGGAATTATGCAAGAATATAAATCTCTTTATGAATCTCTCAATTCTTCCTCTCTATTCAGTTATAATTTTGTGGAGGCGATTGACATTTTTGTTGATTTGAGGCGTCATTCAATAAGATAAATCATGATATGGGTTTTTGCTTATGTAAGTATAGTATTTCGTCTTTTAGTCGGAGAATTCACACTAAAGTTGGAATTAATAGGATCCAGCTCAAACCAACAGGTAAAAGAATTCGTTCAGGCATCCAAGTTCGACTCACACCAACTCCCGGCCACCTCAGCCGAACATTTAGTGACATTATCCCTCCCACCAGACCTTCCCAGACATTGCCTAGCTCAAGGATATACTCATATCCATTTTGGTGCTATTAGACTAGCCCTTACCTTCCATGGTAGGAAAGGTCTTCCAGCGTTCTCCCGTATCGCCTTGGTCGACACTAGATTTTAGAATACCAACATGCTTGCATAGGTACTATACAAACAACTTTGAACGCAGGAACAGTTTTTGTCACTTTCTCCCCAACCAGTGTCAGAACAATTTGAGAATACAAAAACGTCTAAGGCTTAATATCGAATCGCTCGACTTTATCTTCTAGATTGGCTTTCTGATATGAGAGATCCGTATAATACGGTAGCCATAGAGCATACTAATCCAAATCTTGAAAGAGAAAGGAGGGGGAACGGTGGCTAGGCTCTGATACCAAAGGGTGATTCCCAAGACAAGGGTGATTCCCAAGACTGGGAGACTAGTCTGTGACAATATGACTAAGAAGATGACTAAAACTAAGAAGCTTGTATAAGAGAAAGCATGAAGAACATGAACTTAAACTTAAGAACAAGAGAGGATATAAGAAAGAGACTTCTATTTCTTTTCCAAGGATGTGATGCCTCCTTTAAAGATTCCTACTGTTTCTGTATGGATAAAGTGACATATGAATCATTGATGAAATAAGGTAACATTGTTTAGCATAATAATCTCTCTTAATCTCTCAATTCTTCTTCTTTATTCAGTTTTTGTGAATGTGATTTGTTTTTTTGTTGATTTGAGACGTCATTCAATAAAACAAATATGATATGAGTTTTTGTTGATGTTGATCGGTCTATTGTGATTTTTTCCTTCTTTAGCATTGAGATTGAAAATTATTTTCTAATATTTTTAATTCTTAAAGAAGAAACAAAACATAATGAGGTGTTATCTTCTAAACATTAGAAGCCCATTTTCTTTTTCTTAGATTTTTTATTTTTTAAAATATTTGATATATATAAAAGACTTTTCCATCCCTATATTTAAAATATGAAATTTATTAGGATAAGGTTGTTTTATCCAAAAATGAAAATGAAAAGGTTGAATGTTAAACTTTTTAAAATTACCAAAACAACTTTATCCTAATGAATTTCATGTTTTAAATATAGAGATGAAAAATTGAGGTTTACTATCATAATATAATTTAGGTATTATTCTTCATCTCTATCACTTTATGCAATCACATGTAGGAAAAAAAGGGGTTTAATGAGGTTTTTGATTAATGTTGCAAATGAGTATATCATGAACTAATATAAGCAAATTACAAAAATATTCAACAATTATATCAATGTAAGTAACAACATAATGTTTGCTTAGTGAATATAAATATTTTCTGAGAATATATATAGAAGATAAATTGATATGTATTATGATAAAAAAAATTCTGTTATTACACCTCATGATTATAATTAATATTTTCACATATTTTTTTAATGATTTTTAACCAATTACAAAGTTCGATATAATAAAATATTGATATATAAGAGTTATATATATATATATATATATATATATATATTAAAAGAACAATCAATAATGATAAGTTAGATTTATATATCAAAGGTAATATAGATTCTTATTAGTTTAATATATAAATGTGATCATCGACTCGTTTAACTAACTTTAATAAAATTTAAAAAATTTATTGTTGCGCGATGTCAAACACTAGTTACAATTACAATAAAACCAAACTTTAATCACAAGAGTGGTGCCGAGCTTGACTTCAAAGGTCAAAAGTACCTGAGGTCCAAGGTTCAAATCCAAGGAGAAATAAAATCCCCTTGTGGCCACGGAGGTTCAAATGCGATAACTCCGGGCTATCTGCAAAACAGGTGGTCGTGATTAGTTAGAATTCTCGGTTGGATATCTAAATTAATGAAAAAAAAAATATAAAAAAAATAAAACCAAACTTTAACCATAAGCGAAAAACAAGTCACCAAAACCAAACTTTAACTTGCTGTATCCTTTGTTTGCAGAAGGAAAAAGGAAAAATCCTTCACGGTTGTTTCTGTTCGTTGAAAAATGTCGCCCTGTTGACTGCACTCATGCTTCGCCTCTCTTATGCTCATTCCCTCTGTGTTTCAGATCATTAAACTGTTAAGATTTAATCCACTATGGTACGGCCCTTCTCTCTCTCTCTCTCTCTCTATATATATATATATATATATATGTATGTATATATAATATATAATATGTATATTATACACACACTGTCGATCTTGATTCATACTTCGATGGTGTAGACAACGAGTAGTGGTCAGGAAGAGTCGAAGAAGCTGCAGCTCTATTCTTATTACAGGAGCTCATGTTCCTTCCGTGTTCGAATCGCTCTAAACTTGAAAGGTTTTCTTCAATTTCTCCCTACAAACGATCTTTGTTAGGTTATTAATTTTTGATGCTACTGATAGAAGAAAATCGTTGAATAATTCATAATTGTTCCTCATATATTGTTTCTGGATGGGCAACAGGACTTGATTATGAATACAAAGCGGTTAATCTGCTCAAAGGAGAACAGCATAGCCCTGGTAACAAATTTAATTCCCTCACTTTAACCCTAATTAATTTAAATTTGCACGATATTAATTGAATGATTCCTTTACTCCATAGTTGTATTAGACTGTATGCTTGAAAGAGAAAATATAAAATGATGAAGATTCAGATTAGTGTAAAAGTTTCAACGTCCACACGTTTACTACTTATGAAACAGCTATGTTCTAAATTTTGGCAAAGTTCAGAAAGTGGGCATAAGTTTGGAAACGGGGGAGAAGAAGTTAATTGTAGTACCATCAAGAAGCTGGCTCCATTCCATTCTGTCAACAGAGTGAGGAATTTTCACTTTCATACTTGATAAGGATAACTTAGTGTCGCAGAGATATTTGATGGTAAAATCAGAATTCTAAGAAGCCCTGCAAAGCGAAAAGTGGTGGTTCTAAATTTCTAGCAAAACTGGTACCAGTATTTTGAGGATTGTTGTTTTACCTCTAGTGAAACTTTATCACCTTTTATGGAGAAAGGGTGTATAAGGTTTGTGTAGGAAACCGTTTCACATCACATATTTCAAATGAGGACCGAAATTCATGGATGAGTGGACTTACTATTTGATAGTGCTTTGTTATGAAACAAATCAGAAGATAGAGGGATCTAATGCTAGAGCTCTGCCTAATCTTTAATGAAGTTCTAATGACTATTTTTATAGTTTAGAAGCTAAACTGAATCATAGTTTGTAGATAGTTGCCATCCTTTTAATGGATAAAATCAGAGAAATTTAATCTAACTGTGTTTGTCTTTGTATTTGCATGCTCAAAACTTCAGTAATTAACTTTCTGTTCCATAATATAATTGCAGCTTCTATTTTGATGAAATTTATGTGCATTGGCAATTTCTGTGTGACAATATTTTAGTTTTTCCTGGATTCATGGGTTCCTCGTTTCTTATTTTATGTGGTCAATACCATATAAAATATGCTAGTAACATTACTCCCTTTTCTAATTAGAGTTTGTGAAAGTCAACCCGATCGGGTATGTGCCTGCGCTTGTGGATGGTGACATACTAGTTTCTGACTCTTTTGCAATCGTAATGGTGAGTTTTTAATGCTTGCTTTACAGAACTCTGTTTATGAAATGATTTAACTTCTGTTTATTGTTATCATAATGCTTTTTTGGGTCCTTGTCCCCTGTTTCGCCATCATGTTTTCCTTCTATACAGTACCTTGAGGAGAAGTATCCGCAACACCCTTTGTTGCCACGTGACCTTGAAAAAAGGGCAATTAATTACCAGGTAAAATCATTTGGCTTCTTGTTCTCTTAGCTTTCTACATTGGTGCAATATTTGATGTTAACATTATGGAGACCAACCAAAGTGTATCACCAGGCGGTCAAAATTTCCACCAGATGGACGTGTCCCAATTGTTGAATGAACTTGCAACTAAATGGGAGTCTCCTGCCTTTTAGGTGTTAATTCTTTCTTATCTATAAAATTGCCAGAGTTGTCACCCTCTTTCCAAAAGAATATTGTGCATCTTCAATATTTAAGGTACTTAATCTATTTCTACAATTATGACTTCTTTAAGGCCTTCCTAACCGGCAACAACACTCATGGGGGAGAGAAGTTTGTGGACTCGAGCCTTCATCAGCAAATATTGCATTGTTTTTTTTTTAATTAAAATAAGCAGCCCTTCAGGCCGAACATGGGTAGTATGTGAATTAGCAGCCCACAACCCATCAATGAAATAAGTACCCCCTTGATCAATCAGTAGCCTATAACCCATCAATGAATCAGCCAACCCATTAATCAATTAGTAGACTAATTAAAGTAGGCGACATAAAAAGAAGGGACTACAGTGCAACATAGAAGAGGAACAAACACTACACAATTCTTTACTTAACAAAGAGCACCAATAACCTATCTGACACCTCTCTAACCCTCTTAATGCCCCACCCTCACCCTCACCCACTCCCTCCCTCTCGCCCATCCACATTTTTCTACATCCCTACACCATATGCTGCTATCCTAGTCGTGTGCCACAAGATCTTTTCTCGGAGGTCATGCCCTCGGTGATGTCATAGGCCGCCATGTCCATCCTCAGTTGCTCATCCCACGTCTTCCTTGGCCTGTCCCTCCTCCTCATTGCTCATCCCACATCTTTTCTCGGAGGTCATGCCCTCTGTGAGCACTGCTTCTCCTCAAAAATGTTTTGGAACATTATTTTGAAATAATAATGCTCTAGTTTGATCTAATAAATGCGCATTTTCCCTCTCTGCCACTCCATTATGTTGAGGTGTTTTAACACATGAAGATTCTTGAATTATTCCCTCTTTTTGAAAATAGGAGGTGAGTTTTGATTGAAAAAGTCTCGAGCATTATCGGATCTTATTTTTTGAACTTCTACACCAAATTGATATTTTACCATCTAAATGAAATTAGGGAGAATAGTGCTGACATCAAACTTATGTGTTAATAAGAACACCTAAGTAACCCGTATACAATCATCAATGAAGGTCACAAACCATCTTGCACCCGATAGGCCGACACATTGGAAATATTAGATGGACCCAAATATCAGTGTGAATAAGATAAAAAGGAGAGTTGCTTCTTTTATCACTGATAGGAAAAGGGATACGCTTGTGTTTAGCAAGCTCACATACCTCACAATGAAGGCTTTCAACGTCGATTGGTGTAAACAAATAAGGAAAAATAACTTTAATAATCCTAAATGAGTGATAACCTAAACGACAATGATGAAGTATGGTTTTTTCTTTATTGGAAAGAATAGATTCTCATACGAGAGAGTGAGATAATCTGGTACTTTTTGGCATCTCAAGACAATATAGATGATCCTTTTCCTTAGCAAGTCGAATTGTCTTCCCCTAATCCTTGTCCTGAAGCAAACAATGTTCGTCACAAAATACCACTTGACAAGGTAAATCTCGTGCTAGTTTCTTTACGGAAATCAGATTAGTAGACAATTTTGGGACGTGAAGAGCATTTTATAAAAGAATAGATGAGCTGAGTTGGATATCTCCTATACTAGCTATGGTGGTTTGAGTTCCATCAGCAGTGATAATTTTCTTGTTACTTGGCCAAGGTTAAGTATGTGGAGAAGTGTTTGGAAGAGTGAGTCATATGGTTAGTTGCTCCCGAATCAATGATCTAGGAGTATTTTAGGGTTGAACCTGAGACATTAAATCCAAATGAAAAGGGATGCTCACCTGAATAGGTAAAAAACAAGTACCTAGGACAGACCATTTGAGATAGTTCTTTCCATCCAATCGGTATGATGCATGAATGTGCTGTAAATCTCCTGGTTTAGAAACATGGGTTATGGCAGATTCTGATTTGGGTTATGTCATTCTTTCTGTGCCTGTTAGGAATTGTTGGCAATAAAGGCCACAAAATAGGAATCAAAGGAAGGAGGCAATGAACGCCTGCGAAATTTTCATAGAAGGTTTATGAAGGCTAAAAAGGCTTCCCAAGTTTCGATAGCTCTGATGCCATAACAGATTTAGGAATTCTGTTGTGTTTCTTATTCATTCTTGACAGAGAAGCATATAATATAAATACACAAGGCAAAGGGGAAGAAAATGAAACTATTCTATGAATCCTTGATTTTATGGGATTGCCTACAATCACTAATATTATGGGATTATAATTGGCTCCCATTACTCTTACATTAAATACATAATCATTTACATTTTTGCATTTTCTCACAACCTTAAAGACCTCCCTTAAGTGCTTTACATGATCACTTTCGTCCCTACTGTACACCAGAATATCGTCAAAAATTTCCAGCACGAATTTTCACAAAGAAGGTCGAAATATATCGTTCGTCAGTGCTTCAAAAGTGGATGGAGCATTGGATAGGCCGAAAGGCATAACCAGAAACTCGTAGTGGCCTTCATGTGTTCTAAAAGCGGTCTTCGTATACGTCCTCTTTCATTCTGATTTGGTGATAGCCAGATTTAAGATCTAATTTTGAAAAATAAGCAGTCTCGTGTAATTTATCTAGCAACTCAATTATCGGGATTGGAAATTTGTCCGGTACTGTAATTTTTTTCAAGCTCTATAGTCAACACAAAATCTCCAACTCCCGTCCTTTTTAACCATAAGTACCGAACTTGAGAATGGACTTTGGCTATATTGGATTATTCTTGCACTCAACATTTCTTTGACCAATTTTTCGATCTCATCCTTGTGGTATTGCGGGTAATGATAAGGGCAGACATTGACCCGTTCTACTCCTTGCTTAAGAACAATCCCATGTTGTCTCCCTCTTTTCGGTGGCAACGCGTCTGGCATACAAAAAAAAAAAAAAACTCATACTCCTTTATAAGTTTCTCCATGTTGTCCAATAACATTTTGCTACCCTTGTTCTCAGCTTCCACATTTTCTAATTTAATTAACACCCCTTGTTCTTCATTCCTTAGGGTCATCATCATTGATTTTAATGATACTAGGGATCTGTCAAGAGCTGGATTTCCTTTTAAGGTTAGGGTTTCCCCTCCTTTTTTGAATTTCATAACCTGGTTTTGCCAATTCACCCATGTTGGTCCCAGTGAGACCAACCATTTAACGCCTAATATTACGTCCGAGTTTCCCAAATTAATGGGCAAAAGTTCATACACAACTTCAATTCCTTGCATACTTAGCTTCACCCCTTGACATACTCCCCGTCCCTTCATGGCTTCTCCCGCTCCCATTGAGATATCATATTCTTCTATGATTCTTGTAGATAAACCCGAGTTTCTCAACTAACATCATGGCTATAGTCAAAGACCTTCCAGCCTAGTGGTAAAGGCTTGGGCATGGCATAGTCATGAACCCGAGTTCGACCCCTGGGAGGGGAGTGTTGGCGACATTTAAGTGGGGCCATGTTTAGCCTCCAAATTTGCCGGGGATTAGTCGGGCTTTGGCCCGGACACCCTTACAAAAAAAAAAAAAAAAACATCATGGCTATAAAATTATGGAAGCCCTGTTGTCAATTAAAACAACTACCTTTTGGCCTTCTACCTCTCCTTCTAGCTTCATAGTCTTCGTTGTTGACAGTCCTACTATTGAGTTCAATGATACTTCCACTTCTCCTCCCGTTTCTATCCCTGCCAATTCTATCATCTCCCCATTTCCGTGTCTTCATCGACTTTGTACTCTTCCGGCTGTTGAACCACCAGCACACTAAGCTCCTTTTTGCATCGGTGACCCGAAGAATACTTCTCATCACACTAGTACACCTTGAGCCCTACGTTGTTGAAGTTCTTGATCGGACAACCTTCAGAATTCCCCGACAGATTTTCCTCTCTGTCCACTACTCTTGTTGGAGGGTTCAACAAATCCCTTGTTTCCCGCAGATCCTCCTCCATTACGCTTGTTCAACCAACTACCTTTTGGGTTACTTATTCTTGCTAAAATCTTGTTTTTTTCTTCTATCCTCTGAGCTAGTTCCATGGCCTTTCCCAATTCCACCGGTGCGATGGTGCGGACTTCTGCCCTGATTTGTGGACTCAACCCGTTTAAGAATTGACTAACGAAAACTTCATCCGCAATCCCTTCTAACGAGGTTGCCAACATAACAAACTGTTTTTTGTATTCTGCCACTGTGCCGTCTTGCTTAACGGCCAAGAATTGCTCACATAAAGATCCCTCCCCCGCTGGTCTAAACTGATGAAGCAGTAATGTTTTTAATTCTTCCCATAGCCTAATGGGTCTCCTCTTATTCTCCCATTAGAACCACAACAAGGCGTCACCCTCAAAAGCAATGACCGAGACTTCTAGTTTTTCTTCATTGGTTAGTTTATTAAGAGCGAAATACCTTTCAACCCTCAATATCCAACCGTCTGGACCTGTCCCTTCGAATACAGTTAACTCTAGTTTCCTCACCCTTATCGCAAGAAACCGACAGTATGGTAGTTTTTGTCTATGCGATAGTCCGCCTTTTTTGGTTGTGCATTGTCTTCGCTTTTATCCTCTCCCCTGCTCTTCTCCGTTCTCCTAAGCGCTTTTTCTTGCAATATCAACATTTTTCCATTTGTTTGATCACTTTCTGCATGTCGTCCTTCAACGAGTTCACCTCCGCTTGGACCATTCCCAAGCTTTCCTCCACCTCGTCCATCCTCGATGTTGTTGATGGAGTCATTATCGCGTCAATAGTAATCGTAAACAGTGATCGTGAACAATGAATCGTGAATAGTGAACAATGATTCGTGAATAGTGAACAGTGATCGTGAACAGTGATCGTGAACAGTAATTCGTGGATAGTAGCACGATTACTTATTCAGAACAATAGTGGTAGGCTCTGATACCAACTTGATAAGAGTCGATAAAAAGTTGCCAAGATTAGAGTATTAAAACCCTACAGCGTTCGAGAGGCTGCAGTCTCTTCCTATTCAATTGTAGAGAATTGAATTATAATAAATTGATCTATATTCCAAAAAGGTACACAATGAAGGTATTTAAACTAATAAGTAAAAGACTCCTAGAATAAAACGGATTATGAAGAAAAACAAATAAAACAATTAAAATAAACGAAGATAAGTTGTTTGTGGATTTGAAGTCTATCAAAGTGATTCCCTCCACGATGTGGATTTGAGTGCTGATATGAGGATCCTCGTGTAACAAGGGCATATCGGTCAACTTGTAAGGTTGAAGGAACAGTCCCCATCATGACTTTCTTACGACTTTCTTCTCTTTTGACCTCCGAAAACACTTCCCTGGTTTGGGGTAGTGGTTTGATTCCTAGCATTCGTCCTTGGACTTCATCCAAGTCCTTGTTGAGTCCCATAAGGAACTTGAATATTCTTCTCATCTCTACCATTTTTTGTATTGTAGCTTGATCTGCAGGGCACTTCTATTCATGAACTTCATAAAAGATCAAGTTGTTGCCAATGCCTAGTAAGTAAGTTGTAATAGGCAGTGACAGATAACTCTCGTTGACGTAAATCATGGAGTGTGCTTTCGATGGCAAACAATTCTGTAGTGTTGTCGTTAATGGAATACGTATCTCGGGCAGCCTCCCATATTTCTTGAGCTATAGAGTAGAGAAGAAAACTTTCCCCTATTTCTAGGGTTATAGAGTTAATTAGCCATGCCATCACCATTCTGATTTCTAGTTTAAAAAACTGGGTCATCATATTTAGGAGAGCCCTTGTAAGATGATCTTCCCTTTCCTCGACCATGTATATATAACATGACTGATTGAGACCATTGAAGAAATTATGGCCATTTAATTTATGACCAGTAATTGAAAGGGAACTCTCAGAATTTTCTAGAGGATTCGGGTGAGAAGTCTTTGAATTGGAGATGACTTCTGAGTGGGTTTGGGAAGAGGATTATTTGTGCCAGTCATAATGATACTGAGGAAGGTGAGAGGACAATGATAGCAAGGGGAATTTGGAGCTTACCGTCGTTGCTTGATCGCTGTTGTGATTGAAACACAGCAACAAGATGACTTTGGAGCTTGGGGTTGTTGCTTGATGCTGTTGTGATTGAAACACATCCAACAGAAGTACGAAATTCCGATTGTTCAGAGAGGAGAGTAGTATGAGATCAAAGATGCTCTGTTACCATATGGAATTCTTTTATTTCACTTGTATTAAAAGTGGGAGGTACATAGGCTATATATACACAAAGAATCTGAGAAGAAAATGAAAGGATTCCTAACCTATAAGAAGATATTCACAGCAGCCAATTACAAGGAGATATTACCCTAATCTCCAATTTCTATTTTACAATGATATCGAGTATCTTTAAGGATACTGAATATTTCTATACAACGTCATCATATTTTGTTGCTTATCTCTTCGTGGTTTATGTTCGGGTTCCTTCATCATTTTTGTGTGACTAACAGTCATCTCCTTCTAAATTTGTAGGCTGCAAATATTGTTTCTGCAAGCATACAACCTCTTCAAAACCTAGATGTTTTGGTCAGTAAGAATTTTTGTTGTTGATTTGCAGAAATGTTCATAGACATCGCTTCCACAATCTTGGATTTTATTTATTGTTGCAGAAATACATCGAGGAAAAAGTTGGTCCTGATGCAAAGATTCCATGGGTACAAAAGCATATTGGTAAAGGCTTTGCAGGTATGTTCCAATATGATTTTCCTTTCCACATTAACCTGAAAACTAGATCTAAAAAGCACATAAGAAAGAACTTGATATTAAATAAATGCATGGGATTTGATATTGAAATCAATAGTGATTGTATTTCTCTTGAATCAGTTTACATACAAAATACATATATTTATACATTTCTAAATCATGCGCAGCTTGCTATAGATATAGTCAATACAGTTCAGGTTCATGACTTTTTGTAAAAATGTCTCCTAAGTGATCTTCTGACGAAATGCGTCCTGTTGCCTCCATCTTCTCGAACAAAATGACAATCTATGCTTAGTTCGTTCGTGAAAAACAGGATTTGATGCAATATGAAGGGCTGCCTCATTATCACATCAATGCTGTTAGGAAGTGTAATTGCGTAACCAATTTCCTTAAGTAGTTGATGTATCCATACTATAATAGATCAAGTCGGCCATTGCTCTATATTATGATTCAGCCAATGACCGAGATACCGCATTTTATTTCTTACTCATGAATCCAAATTTTCCCCAACAAACACAATATCATGAGGTGGATCTACTGTCATCCTTGCATCCTCCATAGTCTGCATCTGAAAAAGCTTCAATTAGGCCAGTGAAACATTCTACCTTACCATGGTCATGGCGTTTATAAAGTGACCTGGAGCACCATTAAGATAACAAAGAATTTCTCCTAGAAGTACCCAATTTTGGAGCTGACAATAATTGACTGACTGACGCTGACTGCAAATGCAATGTCGGACGTGTTACAGTAAGGTAATTCGGTTTCCCAAGAAGCCGTCTATACCTCTCAAGGTCGTAAAAAAGTGGGTTTTTTTATCTATGGGCCTAGCAAAATAAAAGTTGTCCAGCGTTTTCAGGACTCCTCTCTTTCACGGAGACAACGAAGGTTTAAGTCGAGGAACCCTAGATGTTGTCCGAGTAAAGGATCGTCAAGAAGGGCGTTGTAGATTCTTATCCAATACTTGTATAGATTTTCTGAATTCTTTATTCAATTACGACATAAATCATGAAATGGTTTTCCATCATCCTCTCTTGGGCGTATATGGGAGTTATATAGGCGTTACACGGTTTAGCCCCTAATTTTCCTGTTTCTTTTAGAAGATCGAGAACATATTTTCTCTGTGATAAGAAGATCTCACTTTTGTTCCTCATGATCTCTACTCTAAGGAAATATTTCAGTGGTCCCAAATCCTTAGAAGTGAGATTGAAGGAATGTCTTTAGTTTTGATATGTCTTGACTATCACTTCCAATAATCACAATATCATCAACATATACTACAAGTAGGATTACACAAGTTTTAGAACACTTGTAGAAAACTGTATGATCAACCTTACACTATTTCATTCCATATTTCAAAATAACGTGGATGAATTTCCATGATCTAGGACTCTTCTTTAATCCGTACAAGGATTTCTAAAGGCGACATACTTTCCTATACTCCCCCTGAGCAACAAATCTAGGTGGTTGCTCCATATACACTTCTTCTTGATGAGAAACATGAAGAAAAACGTTCTTATTATCAAGCTTATGTAAGGTCCAATCAAACTTGATTGCCAATGAGATGATCAGTCGACGGAAAGCGAGTTTGGCAACCGGAGAAAAAGTGTCGAAGTAGTCAGGCACATATTGTTTAGCATATCTCTTATTAACATAGCGAGCTTTTCTGGCTGATACTTAATGATGAACACCCATTTACACCCGATTGCCTTTTTATCGGCAGGCATATCTACCAATGTCCATGTACCATTATGATCAAGGGCATTCATTTCCTCGATCATCACTGTACACCATCCAAAATGGGCCAATACTTCACCAACAATATTAGGAATTGATATAGAATCTGAGTAATGAAGCAACACGAAGAGGCAAATAATTGATCGTAAGAAACAAAAGAAGCAATAGGGTACGTACATGTACATTTACCTTTCTGAAGAGCAATGGGTATGTCAGGTGATGATGTAGGAGTGGGAGTACTAGGTGGATCCATCGACGAAGATAGAGGTAAAGGATCGGGATCTAGTATTGGGTGATGTCGCCTCTGATATACTTGAACAACAGGCCGACACTCAGGCTCCGAAGTATCCTCGAAAGTAGGTACATGCTCACAAGGAGATGCTACAAAGTGCTCCTGAGTGGGTGCAACATAGTAGATTAACAAATCATCAGCCTCTTCATGATGGGTATCGATACGGGTGGTAGGCATAGGTTAAAAGGAGTAGTATCTTGAAAAGAGACATCTCGGCAGATGACATAGTTTAGAAGAGAAACACAGGTACCCCTTTTGAAGACGAGAATAGCCAAGCAAGACACACTTGAGAGACTTGGGATCTAGCTTCGTGATATGGGGTCTAGTCTCTCGAATAAACCAAGTACCACCAAAGATCTATAGTTTAATGAGTCATCAACTTCAACCACTCCAGGTCCATAGTTTGAAATCTCCAAAAATCCTCGTTAAGCTCATTTACTAGAAAGTACATCATGTTGGTCAATGGTCGAACTCCAAGAGCCCACACTATATTGCCTAAGTAGACCCAATGCCTATTTCAAGCTACAAGACGGGAGTGTCCATCCCCTTTAAATCAATAAAACTGACTCCTATGCCTATGGATCCATTGCATAAAATCTAGTACACAATAACTTCTAGATATGCCAAACCATATCAAACACATGGATATTTATGTACAACAAGTTATCAAGTGGGTAGATTTCCCATTTCATCAACAAACCCGAAGTATGCCAAAATCTTTGATTATAAGTTTCAAAATACTTTATTACTTTGTACCAATCATCTTCACAACATATAAAATGATTTTCCACACTTACTTTATCAAAAGGTACGAAGTCCCCAAATTTCCCAAAGTTTGACCTAAATGGTCCAAAGACATCAAATACTTGAAATATATAAAATGAAAGCTTAAGAGACTAAAATATAGCATCTTGACATGCATATGGATTCAGAAAAATGTAGAATGCACTCACAATGCTAGGTTTTGGTTAAAGCCTAGAAACTAAGCAAAACCTCCAAATCGAAAGAAGATCCTTGAAGCTTTAAATCTCAACCAACACTCTTAGTTTAGAGACTCCAAAGTGCCTTGAAGAACCTTTGGAATTCAACTTTAATGCGTTCCCACCGAATTTAATGAATAGAGGGTGAGAGGAAAAGGGAGTAAATGAGGAGCGATGGTGAGAAATGAGGAGGAACTTAAGAAATGGGGCTAGGTTGCCCGATGGTAAGTCGCCCGGCCCCATACTTAGGTCGCCTCAGGCGCCTCTACCCTTCACCTCTACTGTGCACCCAGGTGGCTTTTGCATGCGACCATAAGTCGCCCTATAGGCCATCTCAGCCACTATTTTGATTCCCTTGCTCTGCACAACGCCCGCCCACATTCCAATGGCTTGGGCGACTTTTCCCGCTGCTTAGGCCCGCCCGGGAAGTTGCCTGAACCTCTTGAATGCCCCGATTCAACGAGTTTAATCCCGATTTGACCCGAATCATCCCAAGACAAAAAAAATTGCATCTGGAGATTAATTTACACATTAAATTTGGAGTCCAACGATAATTCCTGCGTTCCCAAAATACAAAATATTTATAAAAATATGGGTGTTATAAATATGCTACAAGTTTTGATTTCAATTTACAAAGGCTTACGTAACTTGACTTTGCAGCACTCGAGAAGTTACTACAAAATCATGCCGGAAAATATGCCACAGGAGATGATGTTTTCCTGGTATTGTTGTCTTCCTATCCATTTTCTTTTGCATGTGTATCTAGAATCTCGATTATGCATACTCTTAGAAGATAGTCTAGCTTGTTGATCTTTTCCGATCTAAACCTAATTATTTTTTGTTTATGTTGTAGCTAGGTTTGATCTAAATTCAGTAGATGCACGTACCTTACAATCATTTTCAAGTAGAACACTTATCAGGGGTGACAGCTTTTAGATTTGAGATAGGCTAAATGATTGATGAAAATTGATGATGAATTCGAGACAATGGTTGAGAGAGATTTTTCTTTTGTATTGATATCAATGTTATATGTTACAAAAAGTAAACAAACAATATGATAAGCAGTAATCTAAGTGGCGTTGATACAAATGGGGAATTAATTAGTTCCAATGCAAACCAACCTAGGATATTAAAGGTGTATTCTAGAAGGGCAAAAAGGGGAAATGACAACAAAGGGAATGAGGCAAGTGGCTGAGGTCAGTTAGAAGAGAGAGAAGAATAAAAGGGAAGGAAGAWCCCATAATCATTCATTCGGTTATTTTTCATTCATGGTTGTTTGAGGCTCCAACCTTATGGTTGTGAGAGAGGGATTATCCCTGGACTTTTGATTGTAATTTTGTTCATTCCAAGCTTTCAATTCAAATCATACCTTTCTTCTTGGTCTTCTGTGTTCAGTTGTTCTTTCAAGTTTCATTCTCGTATCATTGGTCCGACCTGCCCTGACCTGCCGTCTGTGTTGCTCTCTACCAATGGAAACTCGTTCGGTGCAAAGTCATCTGGAGCAACATGAAGAGGTAATTCATCAGCTCCAATCGGATGCGACTGAAATCAAATCGGCCTTGCAGGCCCCGGAGGTGGATCGAAATGAATCTGTTGAATTTCGTAAGGTGATGTTGGGATGGTTGAAACAACAGGGGAACCAACAGATTCATGGTTCTGGGGGTGCATCAGGATCTGGTGATTAATTTTCCGGTATCTTCGTCGAGTCTCCGGGCGATGGGGGTGCTCAAACTCCGAAATCGACTGATGGGTTGCCATGGGCGATGAAGAAAATTAAGCTACCAAAATTCTATGATTTGATCCTCAAGGGTGGATTCAAAAGGCTAATCTATATTTTGAAATTCATGGTATGCCTGTCCATCTCCGTATCCGTTTGGCTCAGTTGAGCATGACTGGAGTAGCATAACATCGGTTCACGATTGTGAAGCAGGTCCATGATTCTATCACATGGGAACAATTTCAGGTCGAATTACTACAGCGATTCAGTGGATTAGAGATCCAAAACCCATATGAACAACTAGCCACCATTAAACAAGCATCTTCCATTTACGATTACATCGATGATTTCGAGTATTTGCTATCTTTGGTTCCCAAATTGCTGGAATCACAGGCGTTAGGGTATTTTGTCGCCGGATTACGTGATGAGGTGAAACGCTAGGTTCGTCTGCATCGTCCCCAATCGCGTCTGGATGCCATGTATTTGGCAAAGGATGTTGAGGAGATGTTACGGCCGTCATCGGGTAACATGTCTCAAACTCTCTTCCGATATCAAGCAGGCTCTTTGTACAGGCCAAGGGTCCAATGGATTCTCGTTCTTTTCCCTTGGGCTGGACGGAGAGTGGTAAAAGCCCAATTACCCCGAAGCCCAATGATCGTTCCTCACTAGTCAAACCGTATTCCTCTCTTCGTCAATCAGGTTCTCCGTCTTCTGAAGTTCCATTGGGAATTCAACGCGATAGAGGATTTCGTTCTCTCACTCGTACGGAATGGGAAGAGCGCTGGGAAAAAGGGCTCTGTTTTCGTTGTGGGCAACAATATGGTCCGACGCACAAGTTTCCAGAAGGCAAGCTCCTGGTGTTATTATTGGGGAAGGATGAGGATGACGAAGGCGTTGGCGATATGTGTTATTTGGAAAAGTCGGACGAATAGACCCAACTCCGGCGAAGAACAAATTCTGTCGGGGATGTGTGCTGCTCTAGAATTTTTTGGTGTCTCAACAAGGGTCACTCCAGGTGGTAAGATGATGAAGCTCGAGTGTGCGATTCAGGATATTCCCGTTGTCATTCTCGTGGACAGCGGTGCAACTCATAACTTTATTTCTCGTAATCTGGTAACTCTTTAGCTTTACCCTTTACTTGTTGTTCGGGTATTAGCATCAAGCTCGGAGACGGTCATAAGGTATCAACAATGCCTCAATCTCAAAGTGCTGGTGGGAAAATATGAGTTCATGGTGGATGTTTTAATTTTTGATGCTGGTGAATTGGATTTGGTTTTGGGAATGGATTGGCTGCAATCGCTGGGAGAGGTGGTCCATAATTGGGATCAGTCGTGGATGAAATTCAATTTTCATGGCATTCCGGTTTTTCTTCAAGGTATGCGAGTTTCTCAGGGGTCCCTTGGTTCTTTGCAACAGTGGTTGGGTACATCGGAAGGAATAGAGACGGCTGTTCCGTTGGTGTCCACTATTGCTGAGGGGTTGGGACATGAGATAACTCCTGATCAAGGGCAAGCTTTACAACGGTTATTGGATCGTTTCCCGGCTGTTTTTCAAGCCCCATCGGATTTACCCAGAGCGGGATCATGACCATGTTATCACCCTCAACAACCCCCATGATCCAATTTGTGTACGACCATATCGATACCCTCATGTTCAGAAAACGGAGATTGAAAGACAAGTGCATGAACTCCTCTCTCGGCATGATCAGGCCAAGTATGAGTGCTTTTTTCAGCCCCGTAATATTGGTTCGTAAGAAAGATCAAACTTGGAGGATGTGCATAGATTTTCGAGCTTTGAATAAAGCTACAGTGGCTGATAAGTTTCCAATTCCCATGGTCGAAGAACTCATTGATGAGCTACATGGTGCTCGGTTTTTTTTCGAAATTGGATTTAAAATCTGTTATAACCAGATTTGAATGCATCCGGATAGTGTCGAAAAAACTGCCTTTCGCACACATGATGGACATTACGAATATTTGGTGATGCCGTTTGGCCTCACAAATGCCCAGCTACCTTCCAAGCAGTGATGAATGATATTTTCCGTCCTTGGTTACGAAAAATGATGGCGGTTTTCTTTGATGACATTTTTTTTATTAACTTGGATATCCAACCCGCTATGCGAGCCGACTAATCCCAGGGCGACCACCTGCTTTGCAGATAGTCCGGAGTCACCGCATTTGAACCTCTGTGGCCACAAGGGGATTTTTTATTCCTCATTGGATTTGAACGTGGGACCTCTTGGTACTTTTGATCTTTGGAGCCAAGCTCAAATCAATCAGGCACCACCCTTGTAACATTTTGATATATAGTCCTTGGGAAAAACGTTTAGTTGATTTGGAAGTTGTCTTGAAAGTGCTGGAACAGGAAAAAATGTTCATTTGGCCAGCGGTCAGTGGAATACTTGGGGCACATTATTAACAGTGATGGAGTTGCAATGGATCCTAAAAAAATTGAAGCGGTGTTAGCTTGGCCGGTGCTTAAACAGATTAAAGGATTGCGTGGGTTTTTGGGTCTCACCAGTTATTACCGGAAGTTCATCAGAAATTACGGGAGCATAGCTAAGCCTCTAATTGATTTGACAAAGAAGGATGCTTTCACTTGGCACGACGGGGCGCAAGAAGCTTTTGACCGGTTAAAAGAAGGCATGGTTACAGCCCCACTTTTGGCTCTTCCTGATTTCAACATTCCTTTTGTATTGGAGTGATGCCTCAGGCAGAGGGATTAGCTGTCCAGCATTGCCGGTCTTACTTATTGGGAACTACCTTTGTGGTTTACACGGACCAAAAAAGTTTGAAGTTCTTACTTCGACAACGAATCACGAGTCTGGATCAACAGAACTGGGTGGCGAAATTGTTGGGCTATAATTTTGATATTTGCTACAAACCGGGCCAGGAAAATCGGGCTACGGATGCTTTGTCTCGTAAAGTTGAGGATGGGGAGTTGTTGACGGTTATGTCTCAGCATTTATGGTTACAGGGAGCAGAGATGATCGAGGAACACAAGGCTGGTACAGAGATACAACACATTGTCCGTGATTGTCTTAACCAAGTTGGTGCTCATCCAGGGTATATGGTTCGAAATGGGGTGCTATATTACAAAGGCAAGTTAGTTATTTCAAAAACTTCGAAGTACATTCCTTCTCTGTTAAAAGAATTCCATCATTCAGCTTCGGGGGGTCATTCTGGGTACTATCGTACATGTTGGCTTTTAGCAGTGAACTTGTACTGGCCAGGAGGGTTGTTACAGCCTTTAGATATTCCTGATGTTATTTGGGAACATTATCAGTGGATTTTATCTTGGGATTACCTAAGTCAAAAGGATTTGATGCAATTTTAGTAGTGTTGGACAGATCGTCGAAATACAGTCACTTTATCCTGCATAAACACCCGTACACTGCCAAGTCTGTGGCTGATATTTTTGTAAGAGAGGTAGTTTGCCATCACGGAATTCCCAAGTCTATAGTCAGTGATCGTGACCCGTTATTTTTGAGCCGTTTTTGGCAAGAAATTTTTCGTTCTCAGGGTACTGAACTGCACATGAGTTCAGCCTATCATCCGGAATTTGATGGTCAAACGGAGGTCATTAACCGCTGTTCGGAAACATATCTGCGATGCTTCACAGTGGATCAACCTCGTTCTTGGTCGTTTTGGATCCCTTGGGCAGAATTTTGGTACAACTCGACCTTTCATGAATCAACTGGAAAGTCCCCCTTCGAAGTAGTGTATGGCAGGAAACCTCCAACAGTAACACAGTTCATACCGAGTGAAGTCCGAGTTCAACAGGTGTTAGATGAATTACAAGATAGAGATGAAACATTACGACAACTTCATGTTCATCTGTTACGTGCCCAAGAAATTATGAAACGCAATGCAGATAAGAAGCGAAGAGAAGTGCATTTTTCTATTGGGGAGTGGGTGTATGTGAAACTAAAGCCGTATCGACAGCTTTCTGTGGCTAGTCGAATCCATCAGAAGTTGGCAGCGCGTTTTTTTGGGCCGTTTCAAATCACAGATAAGATTGGACCGGTGGCATATAAGTTGCATTTACCTCCTACTTCAAAAGTACATCCTGTGTTTCACGTGTCATTGTTAAAGAAACCTATCCATGGTACTGCTAACGCTGTTTTACCACCTGAATTGGATTTAAATACCGCTGATCTGATCATTCCTGCTGCTGTATTAGCATCTCGTACGGTCAAAGTTCATAATGAAGTTGTCGTGCAATGGTTGATTCAATGGAGGGGTAGCTCGGTGGACGAGGCAACGTGGGAAGATGCCTTATCGATCCAAAGTCAGTTTCCGGATACAAGTCTTGAGGACAAGACTTTGTTGGAAGGGGGGAGTAATGAGACGGATGGGGAATTAATTAGTTCCAAGCAAACCAACCTAGGATATTAAAGGTGTATTCTAGAAGGGCAAAAAGGGGAATGACAACAAAGGGAATGAGGCAAGTGGCTGAGGTCAGTTAGAAGAGAGAAGAATAAAAGGGAAGGAAGATTCCATAATCATTCATTCGGTTATTTTTCATTCATGGTTGTTTGAGGCTCCAACCTTATGGTTGTGAGAGAGGGATTATCCCTAAACTTTTGATTGTAATTTTGTTCATTCTAAGTTTTCAATTCAAATCATACCTTTCTTCCTGGTCTTCTGTGTTCAATTGTTCTTTCAAGTTTCATTCTCGTATCAGGCATGCTAGAACATGGAGGGGGAGGGGCACTTTGGGTAATATATATAGTGCATGCATAGTATGGGAAATATAGAATATTTGGTTAGACTTTTGTTGTGTGTTGCAGAAATTATGCTTTCTGTTAGACAGGACTATTAATAAGGGGCAAGGGCTGGATATCGGGTATGTATTTTGTATTTAATTGTGGCGCATGCCTGGGTGATCTCAGCATCTCGAATAACTAGAATTACCTTTAATCAATCAACTACACTTTTAATTCCGCGTTGATTCTCCATTGTTGCATCAAAATATATACTAACAATGATCTAGAAATGACAGAATAGACCCTGAACTATACCATGCACATATATACTAATAGCAACAATTCAAATAGATTTTTTTGAATCCCTGCATGTATGTGGGCAACAATTCAAATAGATTTTTTCGAATCCCTGCATGTATGTGGGGAATGGTATGTGAGGGATGACCATGCTTGGTAATGAATGCAGAAGACAGATCCTGAGAAAAAAGAACAAAGTAAATAAGCAAAGAACTCTTGGTCTTTCTTTAATGCCCCCCTCCCCCTCTCTGAAAGAAGCAAATAGCTTTAGGGATGCAGCCTCTGTGAAGGGTAGCTTCCTTCTGATGCTCAACAGCAATGATTGCAGTAGTTCATAGTTTTGATTTGTTAATACATCTTTCGTAAAAATATGTAGTGGTTTCCGTTCATTTTCTTTTGGTTTTGCTCTGCATGATGTGGATAAACTGAAGATTATGCCAATACCTTCCCTTCACCTGATTTGTATACAGCTAGATTTTAGGGTTTATGAAGTAATGAAAATATCTATTTGGTTAGATGGAAACTGGACATGCTTCAATTCCATTTTGTATTCTCCCTTGCTACCTTCACTAAACTTGTCTGTTGGTGGTTTTACTGGTCTTAGAAATGGCAGGTGGAAAGTTCTAAATATTGAGGTGAAGGTGGGTTACCATAACAATAAATAGGATTGTTCTCAATTTAATTGTCCCCAGTAAGAAAATAAAATAGAGGATCTCCGTGTGAGGATAATATTGTTGAGCACATGGCCACTTTCACAACGAAAATGTCTTGAAGTTGGATGGACATAGTTTGATGCTAAAGATCCTACAAAACCAAACAAACCCAATATCCTACACCGAGGTAGGGTCCCAGGGGGTGGGTTGATGGGTTAATCAGGAAATTCGGAGTGGAATGATAGTCTCGCTTCCTGATTGACTCTTTTGTTTTTTTGTTGTTCAACAAACAAAGTAAAGGTTGAAAAATGTAATATGATATCATATAAAAATCAATTGTTAACCGTCAGGTCCGCTTTATAGGTCACTGCAGACGGCTAGTTTATTTAAATGCATGCATGCTGACTGGAGTATTGTTTAAAATTCTTCCACTTTTGCAGGCTGATGTATTTCTGGCACCACAAATCCATGGTTCAATACACAGGTTCAACCTTGACATGGTAGGGTCTACTGAGACTTATATATTAAATTACATAATTGGTTTGCTTACAGTTCACTTTCTGAATTCCATATCAAAGGAGGGAGCAAGTTCCTCAAGTTGTTTTGATAATCTAGATTTTTTATTATATGATCCATAACTATCCCCCTTTGAAACCGTTTGTGGTAATAGATGTTTGTCAGTGCAATTAGTCTGAAGCAACCAATGAATAAGTAAGAAAATAAGTAATCCCAAATGGTATCAGAGAGGAGGTGGGCATTGGTATGCTTATGGTTTGTGTGTGTGTCTATATGTGCAAATATGTTCTATGCGTATATATTGGTATAATACAATACTTTATTTTAACTGAGACATGTAGCAACCAATATCATCACTCACTTGTGATTGGGAGCTCAGGTGTTCGAGTGCAGACACCGCCTCTTTGCAAGTTGCAACATGCAAGGGAAAGGCTGGTTGCAAGAAAACCAAACCTAACAAACCAGTATATCCCACTCGAAAGTAGTGCCTAGCGGTTGGGATATACACAAACCTGTGTCCTATACCCCAGAGCGAGGAAAAGTGGCTGGAAAGGCTGTTACAAGGATTTTGGTAAAAAGTTACCTTTCACATGATGGTCTGCAAAAAAAGGAAAGAAAAAAAAACTATTTTAGTTAAGCCCCATCAGTTTTGATTTATTGTGCCAGAATTATCTTTTCTTTCCAATTTCTGAAAGTTATCCAGATGTGCAGTTACTATGTTGTTTGGAAGGCTAAAAAAGATGCGACCTAGCATAACTACTTCTTTTCTTGCTGGAAGAGCTTGATATTTTAGTTGCTCCTTTGTTCATGCATAACTTGACTACAAAAACATGAAGCCATTAATGTAGCACAAGCAACTATTTGCAAAAACTTGAAATAAGTGATCTTCCTAGATGAATGCCTTGTCTAAAACAGATTTTTTGATCTAGATGTTCATCCTGGAAATTAAAAACATGGTGTTTCCACGTTCTTATTGCCAAAGAGCAGATCCAGTCCAGGAACTAACACATGCGTTCCTGGAGCAATGAAAAAAAACAAACGGGCTGGAAAGAAGCTCAATGAGCATTAATTTTGGCGCACGAAGTTGGACGAAACCTCCGTAGGGAGTTTGTCATCAAATACGCGCCCTTACAAGTTCTCTGTGCATACCATACAGGCCCAAAACTCATAATGGTTCAGAAGTTATGTCGGTTTTAAGTTGGGCTTCTTTCCAGCCTGTTTGCCTTTCTCCCATTGCTCCATGATCTGCTAGTTTCTGGTTTGTCTCTGCATCAGAGACGTACATCAGAAATATGTGTAAAATACTTGGGAAGTCCAGTCTTCCACATTGAATGCATCTTTTAAGGGGTTCATAATCATCATAAATATGTCTTTGATGGCCATATGTATCTTTTTTTCCAATCTCATCACCAATTCTACAACTTTTAATTTGTTATCGGTTGGTGTAGAAACCATTCCCTCTTTTGTCTCGGTTGCATGAGGCGTATATGCAGCTACCTGCTTTCCAAGATGCTTTGCCTGAAAACCAGCCAGACTTTCCTGCTACTTGAAACAAATAGGTCAGGTATTTGAATTTTTTGAATGGTTATAAATAAATTTCCACGTTCCTATGTTAGTTAAATTGTCTCAAAATAAGTGTCCGTTTTCAAAAGTAATTGCATACTATTCGATTCTACCCTTAACTATAAAAATGGAGAAATTGTCATTTGATTGATTAAAATGTGTAATAATTACACATTTCTTAAGTTGTTTGCCTTTTTCATTATAGACATTTATTTTGGGACGGGACATTATTTCATTGTTTGAAAAATGGGTATATGAGAGAAGGTAAGTCATTGTGAGTTGGCGGAAAGTGGTTTTTAATATATATATATATATATATATATATATATATCTAGAGGTTGGTTATTATACAACCCTTGACATTTGTGCAACCAATACAACCCAATCTCAACCGTCCATTTCATTTGATGAATATGTGATTTTATAGAAGTTTTGATTGTTTCCTAATATAAAGTATTAATCATAATTAATGAACTCTATTCATATTCCATAAATATTCAAATCAAAATAAATGAACTCCCATCATTTCTATAAATATCTCAATTAATTGGGTTGCAAGGGTTGTACAAATACACAAGGTTGTAAAAGAAATATACCCTATATATCTATATAGATAGATAGATAGATAGGGAAGGGTTCATACGAGAAGACCTTCATTTTATAAGAACGCAAGAACACCCTTTTACTATATACAATCACATGTGGTACTATTATTCTATCACATATGATACACATGTGATACTAAATAAGACACGTGGGAGACTTTTAGCGCAATCTTGGTTGCGGGACAAATCGTCCTTACACCACTAACCCCCTCACATCTATTATCACATGTGATAAAGGGTGTTTTTGATGTGATACTATATTTCATCAAGACCATTACATGTGATATTAAATCATAGACGCTTAAGTCGCAAGGCATGTCACCTCACATGTGTTATCACATGTCATAAGGGTGTTCTCGTATTCTCGTAAAATGAGTTGTTCTCGTTTGAACCTCCACCTATATATATATATATATATATATATATATATATATATCATTTATTTGTTGCAGTTGTTCGAATGCGAATTAAAACCTCTGTGATTGCTGCAGTATATCATTTATTTGTTGCAGTTGTTCGAATGCGAATTAAAACCTCTGTGATTGCTGCAGTTCAATAATCTCTTCGTATTTCATCAATTCCATTTGCAGTTTCATTGCATGCATCATCTTCAAGAAAAGTTGGGAAGCGTTGTTAAACCGTAAAGATGATGCTCCAATTCAATGCTTGAAGGTATAAACCGATAAATAATTGCTCAACTGTGCTATGAGCTTTCTCATGTAACATCAATAATGACTGTTTCTTCAAGTCTACTATATAAGCAAAGATGATGTTGTTTGGAGGAAAGTTCACCTCTATTCCATTTCACGAAATGGGTTTTATGATAGATCTTTTCTAAGAACTTGCTTTTTGAGTGACATATACCAGGTACATTTTGATGAATTTGTGCCATAATGGGTAACTGTACGAGTTACCCCAAGGCTCAACCAGAGAGAGAGAGAGGGGGAGGGAGGGATCAATTGCAAACCACCTCATTTGTGAAAACTTTACAAACCAATTTCATCCATTCATTTTCTCCATTAATGGTCAATATTAAATGAGTTTATATTAAGAAATTAAAAAAATAAAAGTTTAGTTTTTAATTAAAGAAAGGCAAATTTGTCAAATCTCCAACAATGAATTAGGTATATCCTAATAACTACTGTTAATTATGGAAATGTATTAATGGAAACGTTTCTTATGGAATGAGGTAAATCTTTTTTCTTATAATATAATTTCTTTACCATTAATATTTTTTATTAAATTATATTTGTTAAAATATGAATTGTAAAAGCAGTAGAATATAAAATCTGTATACGTTTCATTAAAAAAATATATGTACTTTGAGTAATGAAACGAATGTCATGTTCAATAGTGACCATGAACATAATTTTACTGATGAATTTAATTTATTAATATTTCGGAACGTTTTATGCATGAAAAATGTTCATTAAATTAAAAAAAATTTCAATTTTCAAAATGTTTCATTAAATTTTTAAAAATGTTTTATTATTTATATGTTTAATCGTTTATTAGGATTTCCTTTGTTTTAAAATTATTTTGATTAGAAATTATTAATAGTCCAATACTAATTCAATAACCGTTAATGAAACAGTTTGCAATTATCGTTCAACACTACATGACAATCGGTCTGTCTTTCATCGTAGGTGACAAAGAGTCATGTGAGTTCGTTCTATAAAGGGTGAAACCGTTTGATTTCTTCTCACCTACAATGAATTAGGTATATCCTAATAAATTATGAAACATAAAACATACTATAATCAACAAAAAATAATGAAACATTTTGAATACTAAAGCAAAGATTTTGTTTCATTAAATCAAGAAATGAAATTGTTTCATTATTTTTTGTTTCAATACTAATTCAGTAACCGTTAATGAAACTGTTTCATTAAATCAAGAAATGAAACTGTTTCAAGAAATGAAACAAACACAGATTTCATATTCTACTGCTTTTACAATTCATATTTTAATAAATATAAATCAATAAAATAATAAAAAAAATTAATGGTAAAAAAATTATATTAAGAAAAAAGATTTACCTTCTTCCATATGAAATGTTTCTATTAATACATTTTCATAGTTAACAGTAGTTATTACTTTCCAATATTAATCAATGTACGATGAAATGACCATTATACCCTTACTTATTAAAATTAAATAAAAAAACAGAATTTTCCTATTGGTCGAAAGTGGTTTGCATAGTTTTCATGAATTGAGCGGTTTGCAACGTAATCCGCCTATATATATATATACACACACACACACATAAACACACATACACACATACACACTAGGTTCGAACTCGTGTATTACACGGGGTATTTTACAAGAATTAAATGAAAGCAGTATGCATTTTATAAATAATTAATAATAATATGAGTAAATATTAAAAACTTGTAAAACAAAATTTATAATAAAACGTAAAAGAAATTAGGCAAAGGTAAGTAGTTTAAATCTATACTATATTCTAAAGTATTTGACAAAAACTCTTAAAAACCATTTTTTATGCATGAAGTACCGTTTATTGATGCATATTACTTAAAATTTAAGATTACAAGTAAATTGTGCATAAGTACAACTTATTATAGCTCCATATTTGAATTCGTGTAACTAACTGTAGATAAACATAATCAAATACTGGATAAGCATCCCATTTTAAATATAAAACATCTTAAATATAATTAGGATAATTATTGAGTTATAACAGAATACTTAATTATTATCTTCATAAAAAAATATATTTTTAAATCTAAATTAAATTTCTTTGTTAGTAAACCTAAATTAAATTATTATAAAAAAATGAATTAAAAAAATTACACCAAAACACAAGAACTTTTAAAATGATTAATTTGATATTGATATCGATATATATTTTTTTTCAAAATTTTATGATATTTTCAAATTTATTTGTTATTCAAAAATAAAAACATTATTGCTTTCTCAAAACCAAATAAAACCGTATTATATCAACATAAAAAAGAAATAAAACGAAATACTGAAATCAAGATATGTCTCGATGCATTACACGAGTACCCTTCTACTATTAATAGAATAACAACCACATATCATAAATTACTAAATACTTCTTTATATACAACATTATTTGTTCTATTGCTAATAATACCATCATCATCTATAATTAATACTTGTAAACCTTGCCTGCTTTTAACTCTAGATAAAGCAATATATAGCTGACCATGAGTGAAGACCGGTTGTCTTAGAAATAAACCAACCTTCGATAATGATTGTCCTTTGCTTTTATTTATGGTCATGGCAAAACATACAACAACTGGAAATTGTCTCCTTTGAAATTTGAATGGAATCTTTTTGTTTGTAGGTGTCGAAGACATTCTTGGAATAAATGTCCGACTTTCAATATTGCTTCTAGATATAATCTCTGCTTCTATAACTTGATTTCCCAAAGATAACACCCGTAGTCTAGTTCTATTACATAACCCAGATTTCTGATCAATATTCCTCAGTAACATGATTGGAACACCGACTTTTAGTAATATCTTATTGTTTGGTAAACCTGATAATTTTAAGACCATTTAAGACATTAGGAGAGTACAAAGTTTTATCAAACTGGTCGTGAAGTTGCTCTGATTCACATAGGCTATCTGAACTTAAGTACTCCTTTTCGTCTCCTGGGAACAATGATACCAAACGGTCATTTATTTCTTGAACGACTTCATGTTTTGGTACCAGAATTGCCCTTTACTGAAAATAAGATGAATTCTTGATGTTCACAAGAATTGAAGGATAAACAAATTGAATTACTGCAGATATAGGATCCATTGAATCGGTAATGAGAAGATCATGAGGTATATCAACAACTGCCTCACCATCATTATCACTACCATCCTTGCCTTCTCCTAAGTCCAAAATCCAATTTGCAAAAATCAATGTCAGTTCAATTTCAGAAAATTAACTGTCAACACTTAACCTCATGTTCTTATTTAACCTTACGACTTTGCATTTTTCCCAAATGTAAGATGACCTTAACGATACATTAACAATGTCTTGTCTACTTGCGTTGGGAATAATCGGCAGAATTTGTCTGAAATCTCATCTAAAAACAGCCACCTTGCCACCAAAAAGCATTTGTGAATCACTAATGCGTCAACTATTGAAAATATCGTTCATACTTCTATCCAATGCTTCAAATGCATGCCTATGAACCATTGGTGCCTCAATCCATATAATCAAAGTAGTCTTTTTTATTAACTTCACAACATCATTGTCTGGCTTTATGTGATAAAGAGAATCTCATTAATAATTAGAGGGATTTGAAAGCGAGATTGTGCTGTCATGCCACCGGTAAGAAGTAAAGAAGCATTACCACTGGAAGCGACGTTTAAAACAATTTCTTTTTTAGATCTTATTGATGCAACTAATGTCTTCCATATAAATGTTTTACCTATTCCGCCATGCCCATAAACAAAAAACACACCACCTCTGTTATTTTCAACAGTTGTCATGATATCATCATAAACACATCTTTCCTCATTTGTTAGAGCAGTTAGAAGCTCCTGAAACTCATCATGTAGATTATCTATGTTATAATCTAGCTCCTCCGTAATCAAACGATTGTTTGAAAATTCAAGAGAACCATTATCAGGGTAAGGCATAGTGGTGAATTTTCTTAGGATGGAATTGTTACGAAGTAAAATCTTTTCAATTTCAAACAATGTCAGGTTCTTCAGTTGTTCTTCATTGAGAGATAAATCTATAAAAAGTATAATGTAAATGTAAACAATCATTACATAAAAACTAAAACTAAAAAACAATTTAAGAAAGAACATAATAGTTAACAAATACAAAAACAATAAATTATTTAGTATTTAAATAATAAATGTATAAATCTATACTTATAATGTATAATTAACAAACCTGGAGACGTTAATGCAATTCGATGATTGTAAAGAATGCCATCTGCTAAGTATTGCCATGTGTTGGTCCCTTGAGGGTCTACAAGACAAGTAAAACAATTTGTAGAAAGGGGGGGGGGATGAATACAAACACAATATTTTCAAATTTAAAATGTATATTGATAAAGAAGATCAATACAAATTTTACAAGACTGACCTACGGAAAGATAAGGTAAGAAAACCTATTTAAACAATCTTTGGTTACACACGAATTCTTAGCAAATGAGAAAAGAAATGCTGTAAAGAAAAGTTCTTTTACTTAAGCTAGGAAATGCTCAAAGTAAGAATTAAGTTTAGAGAGTGAGTTGCGCACACTCTGTCTGGAGAAGAAACACTTCTATATGTACCCAGTGCATTAAATGTTCATTTAATGCAAAATGGTAGGGTTAGAGTACGTCAAGCCTTAAGAGGAAGGCTTGTCCTTTGCTACAGTGAATTGTCCAAAAAGCACTATTCATGAGCGGACATCCTTACCTAAAGTTGGTGGGCAATAGAGTCAACTAGTCGGCTCCATACCGTACCAAAATTTAGAAGGGTATGGGTTTGTCCTTTGTGTGCATAAGGACAATACAACAACAATCATGCTAAGCAAGCTTCCTTTGATCGCTGAACGCTGGAATAACCTGGAGGTCTCTTCAGCATTCGCTGAGGCTTGAGCAGTCTTCACACATATGCAGACAGACTTGTAATCACTGAGTACCACTTCAGATCACGTACTTGCCAGTCTCTAATCTTCAGTTTTAGTCTTCGACATTAGCTGAAGGTTCTTTGGTGTGAGTGTTGTCATCTTGAAGTATCGCTGTCTCTGATTGAATTACAATACAAGTTCTTCAACGATCAATGAATAGGCTCAATGATGGTCGTTGAAACTGAAAAGACGGAAACATAAATACAACGTACAAGTGAAAAGGAATTATCATCAAATCACTGAGAGAGAGGATCAACAATCTCCTCCTATTTGATGATAACAAGACAACATAAAGAAAATTGTCTTATCAAATAACAGTAAAGAAAAATTACATATAAAGTACATGTCCCTTTTTACTATTTTGGGATCTTTTTCAGTGAGTCAGTCTTTGCTTGAGAATTTTTCTTAAGTTATATCTAAGAGAAAATTACAAGTATAGAAACTGAAACTGAAAGCTTATTCACTGACTTATAGATTGACAGTGAATGTAAAAAGTAACACTGGAACTCATAGAATTGTGTCCCTATTACTATTTTCAGGGATCTTTTTCAGTGAAGTACATGAAATACTCATTTTATTATCATTGGTAATATTACCGGTAGTTCAGTACATGTCTAGTGCTTACAGACTATAAGAATAATCACTGAAAGTAGACATAGTACAAAAGATTTACAAGGAAAAGTAGATTGTTGTTACAAAGAGAAACTATTCTAGAACACTTAGATCTATGTAGCTAGGTACATCTTCACCAAGGTTTCTTCGACGTAGGCATTTCCTTCGTATCTTCAGATCAATGACTTTTCCAGGCATGCTATCATCTATCCAGAGCAAGAGGTAAACCAAATAACCCATTGGACATAGATGTAGCTTTGACATTCTCTGAAATCTAACTTCACCTTCATGGTCAAGGAATATAACTCCTAACTCAGGTTTGAAATGCACAACATTGGGTGTATAGGGACCCTTATCTGGCAAGTCAAGATACAACATAGAAATGTCTATACTCTGATGACCCTTCAGGACTTCATCTAAGGAGAACCTTGTTTCATATTTGTTCCTTAGGAATGTTCCATCATTAGGATCAGAGAGCTTGAGTTTCTTCTTCCCACCTTTCTTCAGAGATGGTCTGTCATGGACAGCGACATACCTGGACATCCGTTTGATGAGATCGCTGATGGTGTCCTCCATAATCGCCTTATGTCACCATCACTAGAGGTACGAAGAGGAAGTTTTACACTAGTCTGATCGAGTGACTCCTTTAGCTGAGTCATCTGCTGGTCGATAGGAGCATTGAAGACAGGGTGATCAAGGACCCACTCCAGTCGATCGCAGGTGGTTGATGGAATTTGAAGTTGATATTTTGAAGTGATTACTACCTGAGAGGTAGAATCTTCAAATAAAGGTTATTGAGGGATATTAAACAATACCTTCAAGTTTCCTTCTTCAGCGACCGCCTTGCCTTTTGACTTGGGGTCCTGGTTCCTTGATGGAGCAGATTCACCTTCCCTTTGCTCCCCCTGGGATGCAGAATCCCTGAGGGTGACTCCCTTGGTGGCGGTTGATGGATTCTGGTACTTGATGGTAAAGTTATCTCCATCATCGTCGTCGTCGTCACCATCTAGGTCACTTCCGGGGTTTGGGATGGTAGGTTCATAATCTTCATTATCATCATTTTCATCATCATCATCATCATCACCAGCAACAGTAGTGATGGAAGGAGCATCATCCTTGGGGATGGCATCAACTACCTCAGTTGGAATAGCTTCGTGGTCGGGATTACAGGAGCAACAACCGCTTCAGTTCTAGGAGCTTCAGCTTCAATTGCAACGGATGCTGGAGCAGCAACAGAAGAAGGAGCAGCAACAACATCAGATGGTCCAGCAGCGTTGGACCTCATCTCCCCCTCTCTGGCTAAGACTTGAGAGAATTGGCCAGAGAGTTCGTCCAAGCGCTGACGCTGGAGAACCATCATCTCCTCTAGCCTTGACAGAGCACTGACTAGAATTATCGTTGCCTCACGTGTCTCATTGAGTTGGGCACGATCATCGGCAGAGAAAGAAGGTGGGATCATTGGAGCTGGTTGACGGGCAACATCCAGGATATGCTGAAGAAGTCCAGTCTGCTGAACGGCGAGAGCCTGAGCATCGTCAGCCTTGCTGGAGAGAGCAACAATGGCGTCGGTGTTGGCTTGAACAGCTTCTTGGAGAGTCAAGATGTTGATCCCAGATCTCTCAATAACACTACTAATTAAGTTAAGAATAACCTAATTATATAGTTTGGATGAATAAAATGATGAACACTCAAGAGCAAAAGATGAATATTCAAAGAATATACTTGAGTGTCAAAGGATTCACTTTTATTTCAATAATTGTGAAAAGCGTCCAAGGTTACAATAGGCCTAATCACCTATTTGTACTAGAGAGCTGTTTTAAGATAACTATCTAAATAGACTATCTAGCTAATCTTCTACTAAAGATAAAGCTTATCTAAACATGGATAATAAACAAAACAAGACAAACTTTGTAGAATCCAGCTATCAATTAGTTATCTCCAGCTATCTTTCATGGGGCGTTATTCAACCTTATCTTCATATCTTCATCGCATGCCTCTGGTTGAACTATAGTAGAAAAATCCAAGTGTTGGTAACCGGAGGGGCTATGAAAATGCTCGATCCATACCACCTCTGGTCGATCTATCGACCCTCTGGTTGTATTGAGGACTTAGCCATTTTACCTTGAAGTCTTCCATCGGCCTTCTGGTTCTTCATCACTTGTTTTTCTTCATTACTTTTACACATAAGAATTACGGGGTCTAACAATCTCCCCCTAAGTAATGAAAGAACAAACATAAACTAGTGTAAGAACATTCAAAGTATAAACGAAGAACAGAGGCTAGTCTAAAGAAAAACATCATTTGCCAAAATTTTCATTGGATGAATTCTTACAATGACAGAACAAAAAGATATTACAATGCAAAGCAAAACTACTTCATTCATGATCTACCTTGTGATATTTCCCAGAGGCGCATCAACAGTCCTCTAAATCGAATGATAGTTGAGATCTCATGAATAAGTTGCTGTCTCTCTCCCATCGGCACGTGAGGTCTGCCAAGTCTTTCTCTAATGACTTTCTGAAACCATTCAAGTGTTGTGGTCGAGTACTTGAAGGCTTCAGTCAGTCGAAAGTATTTCTTCACTCCAAACTCATTCTTGAAAACCAATCCAAGTTCGGGTTGAGTTAAGACTGAGGCAGATCTTTTCTCCTGCAGGCCTGGAAAGTCTTCATTTGGTGGAGTGCAGGATAGTCTGTCGATGCCAAGTTGAAGAGCAATTTGAAAATCACTCTTAGCTCTRTGCTTCACCAAGGTTTCCATCGCTTGAACGATCGCTCTGTTTGCCATCCCAAATCTGATTCCTTGATTCTGTCGCTGAGCTGTATGTGCATAAGGATTAATCAAGTCCCATGGATTGAGATTGATCAAATCATTGTCATTGAAGACGCTAACATGACCATGGGCTCGCTCCATGGTGTACTCGATGTATTTGATGGCTTTGTTTGCCAAGGTCCTCATCTTGATGTCCAGAACCGTCCTTATTCCTTCGTTTGAGAAGATGGCCTGTGGTGGATTGGTCGTCTGCCTTACAAACCTGTGGTGTAGGAGGTTCACCGACTCTGGTGATAGTATGGGAGGATTGAGTACCAAACTTTCATCACGATCATGGTACAAGTATTGATGGATATTCTCCATCATCACTGGCTCCCTTGGTGGCATCTCTGGACGTCTCCTTAGCGACTCCATGGTTGCAATAATTTCATCAACTACTCCTTGAGGAGGATGCCTCGATGAGGAGGGAACGTCCGCTTGCACCTGTAGTGGTTGGATTGAGGGTTGAGTTTGGGCTAAGGGTTGTGTATGGGTTGGTGATGGAATGGTTTCTTGTTGGGTTGGCTCAGTTTGGGGTAATTCTGGTTTATTTGGCTCTGGATGGGTGGTTTTTGGTTCATGGGGTTCTGTTTGGGTTGGTGGTTGATGAGGTGAGATAGGTTGGGTGATTATGGGTTCTGGTTGTATGGGTAGGGTGATGGAAGGTTCTGTGTTGCGAGGGGTTGGTGATGGAGTTAAGGGTAGGTTGGTTTCTATTTGTGGGGTTGAGGGGTTTTCATCAGATGAAGAACTCACCTCAATTGGTGAGAACTCATTGACTTGGGTTATTGGTACTTGGGTAGTAGCAAGGGGAACATGTATATTGTGTACATCTTTAGAGGGCTGAGCCTCTGGTTCCTTTTCTTGGGTTTCTTGGGTTATGGATGGAGGTTGGTTTTGTGATGGTGGTGGTGCAGCAGACTCCATATGTTGAGCAGCCGGGTTCTCCCCCTTCATGAGGACAAAGACCATGATCATCTTGGTCTGGATCCTCATTCCTTGGCCTCTTCTGCGGGTGACTTGATGAGCAAGATGCTCTGCTCCTCTTCTTCTTCTTTTCTTCCCTGAAGGTTACAAGATACACCTTCAGGGCCTGCTGTCTTCGACTCTCCTCCATCAAGTGAAGGAGAGAGTTGGTACGAGCCTGTTGATTGGCAAGGCTCTGGGAGAGAGCCTTGGCTGGTTGTGCGGCTTGATGAATGAACTTTGCACTTAACTCATTGAAAGATGAAATAAGTGCCTTTGACAGAGCCCTCAGGTCGGCTCTGGTGGCAAACTTGATGGTGGAGGTGGATGTGGATGCGGGAGGAGGTATGGAGGTTGAGGTGGATGCTGGTGGTGGGATGGGGAGAGAGGCTAGCATGTTCCTCACCTCTACAATGAAGGAAGTAAAGGCTTCATCAAAGGATGGAGCAACAGAGGGGGGTGGAGGACGGGTTGGTTGAGGTATTTAGGCTAATATGGTGGCTGGGAGTGAGGTAAGGGTAGTTTGTATGGTGGCTATTTGGGTGGAGAGAGAGGCGATGATTTCATCTATAGATGTGGTAGGGGGTGGGGTTAGTTTAGGGATTTGGGAGAGGATGGTGGTTAGGAGAGTAGTGAGGGTATTGGTGATGGTGTTTAGGTGGGTGGTGATGTAAGCTATAGCCTCATTGGTCGTAGTTGCCTGGGCCGTGAGGGTGGCAAGTGTGTTCATGATGGTCTGGTTTCGAATGGTTGAGAGGGTGGATGAGGCGTGGTGTTGTTGTTCCACGGTTTGTTGAAGCATGCGAATGCGGGTGGTTTTGCCTTTGGCTTGGGCTTCAAGGGTGGCAAGGGATTGTCGAATTGGGGTTAAATCGATGGATGGGGGGGTTTCGACAATCTGTTGTAAGATGAGTTTTAGGTCATCCAAGGACCGCTGAGTCGAGTCGACAAAGGCCTGGAACTCTACCTTTGTGACAAGATTAGCTATGTGGGTAACCCCTGCAACAACAGATGCTGCAGGTTGTGCCTCAGCTCCAGAGGCGCCTTCATTGCCTTGTGAGAATGTAGGCAATGAAGGACTTCCATCGAGTCATTGATAGCCCTCTAATGAGGAGCTATCTCCCGATGTTGCTACAACTACTTCTTCTTCCTTGGATTCAGAGGCCGAGTAAGAGAAGTAGGTGTGTGTCCCCTTCGCTAGATCAAGTATCGAAGGGGCTTGTGCATGAATGGGAGATCGCGCTGAACAATCTTGGGGAACTTCAAAGTCAGAAGCAACAAATGCTTTTGTGTGTGTGTTGGGTTGTGGCGAGCCATGAGGCGATGTGGCTCTTATTTCTTCATCGCCTCCTTGTTTAGAGAAAGGCGATGAATGATGTGGTTCCTCAGATAATTCATCTCCAGAGGCCTGAAGAGTGGCCTCTGGATTGCTGGCTTGGGTGAGGATTGGACTGGGCCGTCCTTGTTCAATACCCCTTTGGCCTTGATCGCCAGGGGTAGCATGTGTGGTTGCCCTTTGGGAGGTGGGTGCGGGAGTTATGTTTATAGGGCCGGGGATGCATGAGGAGTGTCATCATCATCATCTTCATCATCCGATGAAGACAACTCCTGCGCTCCCTCGCGCATCGGGGGACGGCTCTATTTGCTCTGTGGTAGCTGGTCGTGGTTCTTGGGACAACAGAGAGCGTTCATACTTCCTTCTAATCTCAGACGTTTCTGGTATGATGTTGAGCATGGCCCTCGAGATGGTCCTCTCTGTCGTGTAACTATCCTTCGAGATGGTTGGGCGATGGCCGTTCATCAAGTATTGTTGCGTGAAGGGTTCTTCGGCCGGTAGATTGTGTCTTCTCATCGCCTCCCTTATAAATAAGGCAAGGAACCGTGGAAAGAGAACCGTGGGAAGAGAACAAAGGAGAGTGGCTTTCCTGCCGCCACGAGTTTGCACTTCTTGATCACCACTGCATGGATCTCATTGTAGATGAGAAGGGCGTAATCCAGCGTTAGGTTGAAGAAAAAGGCCATAAATTATTGTCATAATGTTAATGTTCCCTTGATCCATACTCCCGAGCTTACAGGTGAGGGCTCGGTTGTGGATCGAGAAGAACATGTTCCACATAGGAGGCAAGAACTGCCTCTTGAAATCTGATGCATTGCGTAGGTCACGGTTGTAACCTAGCATCTTGATGAACCAAAGGATGTCAAAACTGGTGGGTGGCTTGGCATAGTGTTCAATGTTGAGTTCTTGGCGAGTTGGGATGCATAACACTTTTGAAACTTTTGCGCGGGAGATCTTCACCGACTAAACCATGTCATTTGGGGCATCAATGTCCCCCATGATGCCACGGTTCTCTGGAAAGAACTCGCATGCCTGCCAGTATTGTTGTACGTACTTCAAAGGTACGCCATTTTCAGATAGGGTAAGAGCAGGTTGGAGGATGCTGTTTTGAAAGAACTCTATTATAATAGCGAACCTGTCTTCAAACAGGTTTGTTCGTAGGTCAATGGCATGATTGTTGGGTTTGATGGGTAGGAAAACAAGTGCACGACTGTCTGCGCCAGTCGATTGCACATCGCTGTCGTTGTTTTGGGATTTGTGTGAAGCTGAGGAAGCCATTGTAGAAGAAGTTGCAGGTTTTTGTTTGCAGGTCGTCTGTGTTCTTGGAAGGTTTTGAGAGCGTAAAGAGGTAAGTGGTGGGGAAGACGAGTATTTATAGGTGGGAAAGTGGAAAGGGTGGTTTTTGGGTATTTTGATTTAAATGATAATGATGATTGAAAGGGACGTTTGGCAAAAAGGTGATCGTTAGGGTGATCGTGGGCCGTAATATCTACACAGTGTCATTAATGCAGGTGGACACGTATCAGATTGGGGTGGAAGGGTTGAGAGATGAAGGGTTTTCTTGGGAACAACCTTTTGAAGGTGTCAGGCGCGTGTAGGATGACATTTGGGTGGTTTGGGATAATTAAATAACTATCCCAAATAATATCACTTGAAAATAATCCAAAAAAATATTTAATATGTAAAATTCCATCTAATTGTAAGATAAATACTTACAAAGTTTTGGTCTTCTAAAAACCCATGTTGTATAGTTTTTAGTCACAAAAGCTGCAATTTTGTATAATCTTTCAACTGTTTTCAATCAGAGATAGGTTTTTTGGTTAAAAATAATTTTGTCATGGAACCAGAGGTGCTCTGGTTGGTCATGACTTTTTTTTGGGGGGGGGGGGGAACTAGAGGTCTCTAGTTAAGCGTGATGAATGTATTCATCGATGGAATGTTGGGTTTTATTGATAAGGGACCCTGGATAGACAAACCAGAGGCTCTGGTTAAACATGGAAAACCCTTTATGAGGAACCAGAGGGGCTCTGGTTGAATGGAAGAGATGATTCATCATTTATATTGCATTCTTGTGATCCAGAGGCTCTAGATAGATGAACCAGAGGCTCTGGGGTAGGAAAATGCATGTTTTGTGCAATATGGATGCTTGATGATGAATTCAAAACTCCCTCTCAAATGATGTATGGGGATGTGTATTGAGTTAAAAACTCCCTTTAGAATCAATAAGGAGGTTGAACTTGATGACCAGAGGCTCTGCTTTATACAACCAGAGGCTCTGGTTGTGGATGATAATGGAAACATATATGGAATTTGGTTAAGTTCATGTAAATGGATATGAAAAGGATGGGCCTTTGGGACCAGAGGGATCTTGTTCCAAAGACTTTGAATTCAGAGGCTCTGGTCTTTGGAACCAGAGGCTCTTGTTACGAAGGATATGCAAAAATAATGAAAGTATGTAAGAAAAAGGTGTGTGAGAAGTCCAATTTGAACCAGAGGGGCTCTGGTCGCAAAGGACATGAAAACCAGAAGCTCTGGTCTTTGTAACCAGAGGCTCTGGTTATATAAATGATGTAAAATGACTAAGTTAATATGAATGAAAGTAGGAGGGAGACCAATTTTGTGACCAAAGAGGCTCTGGTCTCAAAGGATTGGAATCCAAAGGCTCTGGTCTTTAGAACCAGAGGGTCTGGTTGAAAAGGAAGTACTTAGTGAAAAAATCACAATGTATTTGCTTTGGACCAGAGGGGCTCTGGTTCCAAAGGCGATGAAAACTTTTGGCCAATAAATATACAAGTAATTCTAATTGGCCAGAGGATCTGGTCTTTAAAACTAGAGGCTCTGGTTTAGATTACCTGGGGTTTACGGCCATTATGATATATCACTTGTAGGCATAACCATGAGATATTGAGAATCTCTGGTTTGAAAGTATGGATTGCCTCTAAGTGGTGAGATTCAGCATACCCATCTTGCTGACAAGAAATAAAAATCTTTTCTCATCAAGAGCTTTTGTAAAAATGTTAGCAAGTTGAATCTCTATAGAAATAAAGTACATCTCTATTGTACCTTTTTCGATATTGTCTTTCAGAAAGTGGTATCTTACATCGATGTGTTTGGTCTTGGAATGCTGCACAAGATTTGTAGAGATGGCTATTGCACTCTTGGAGTCACAGAGGATGGGAATCTTTTCATATTGAAAGCCATAGTCCTTAAGCTGAGTCTTCATCCAGAGAACTTGTGAACAACAACTAGCAGCAACAACATATTCTGCTTCTGCTGTCGAGGTTGACACACAATTTTGTTTTCTGGATGTCCAACTTACCAGCTTGTCCCCCAAGAGTTGACAGCTTCCAGACGTACTCTTTCTATCAAGTTTGCAACCTGCATGATCTGCATCTGTGTAGGCTATTAGATCAATGCCAGAGTTCTTTGGATACCAGAGACCCAATGAAGGGGTTCCCTTGAGGTATCTAAAGATCCTCTTGACTGCAGAGAGATGAGATTCTTTAGGATTGGATTGATACCCTGCACAAAGACATGTAGCAAACATAATATCTAGTCTACTAGCGGTTAGATACAAGAGTGATCCAATCATGCCTCTGTAGGTTGTTACATCTACAGATTTACCTGATGGATCAACAAATAACTTAGCTCTTGTAGCCATGGGTGTTCTCATCGATGATGAATTTGAGAGAGAGTATTTTTTCAGAAGATCAGTTACATACTTGGACTGATTAATGAAAATCCCTTCTGGAATTTTTTTTATTTGAAGACCAAGAAAGAAACTAAGTTTTCCCATCATAGTCATCTCAAATTTTCTTTTCATCAGCTTTGAGAATTTTTCGCAATGTTTTGCATTTGTAGAACCAAATATGATGTCATCCACATATATATGTACAAGTAGTATGTCACCTTTATGCTTTTTGAGAAAGAGAGTTGTATCGATTGTACCTTTTGTGAATCCAATGTCGATGAGGAAAGTAGAGAGAGTTTCATACCAGTCCATGGGTGCTTGTTTCAGCCTATATAGGGCTTTGTTCAGAAATTAGACATAGTCTGGATGTTTTGGATCTTCAAACCCAAGGGGCTGCTGCACATATACTTCTTCTTGAAGCTTACCGTTGAGGAAGGCAGACTTGACATCCATCTGATAGACCTTGAATCCTTTGTGTGCTGCATAGGTTAGGAATATCCTGATGGCTTCAAGTCTTGTGACGGGAGCAAATGTCTCATTGTAGTCAATCCCTTCTTCCTGGTAGTAGCCCTTGGCAACAAGCCTGGCCTTGTTCCTTATTACTATGCCATCTTCGTCCTTCTTGTTTCTGAAGACCCATTTAGTTCCTATGGCCGTCTTCCCTTTAGGTAGATGCATGAGGGACCATACTTTGTTTCTCTCAAACTGAAGTAGTTCTTCTTGCATTGCATCTATCCAGTTTGGGTCTTGTAGGGCTTCAGAAATTTTCTTCAGTTCGATCAGAAAGTTGGCGAAGAGGCATTCATTAGCTTTAGTGGATCTCGTCTTGACATCAGATGTTGGATCACCAATGATTTGGTGATGTGGATGGTCTTTTGTCCATCTGGTTCACGGTTGGGGTTCTGGAGCAACAGGATGCAGTTCTTCATCGACCGATGGAACTGCTTGCTCCCCTTCGAAGAGATCATCTCTAGATTTATGTTCTGGTTTTGAAGACACAAAAGAAGTAGAAGGTGAAGTAACATGAGTTTCGGGAAGAGATGTACCTTCAACATTGGATACTTCATGTTCTTCATCGGCTTTGGAAGGGAGTTTAGCAGTGGGTGCACGTTCAGAGATTACTTTTTCTTCGAAGATGTCTTCAAATAAATGAGCTAACTCTGATTCATTCCGTTTGGCGAGTGATGAATCAGAGGCTCTCTGTTGAAGTCAGAGTCCTGAATTGCTGTGTCCATAAGTCATTGGTGTGGAATCATCAAAGGACACATTGATGCTTTTGATGACGATCTTTGTCCTTTTAATGTAGACTATGTAGGCCTTGGCAATTTGAGAATAGCCCAGAAAGATCCCTTCATCAGCTTTCTTGTCGAACTTGGCAATATATTCCCTATCATTGAGTACAAAGCATTTGCACCCAAAGACATGGAAATATTTGACATTTGGTCTTCTTTGATTGACGAGTTCATAGGGTGTCTTCTGGTGCCTCTTGTTGATGATTGACCGGTTCTGGGTGAAGCATGCAGTGGAGATAGCTTCAGCCCAGAATGTGATGGGTAACTCCGATGAAGCAAGCATGGTCCTTGCTGCTTCCATGAAGGTTCTGTTCCTTCGATCCACTACTCCTTTCTGTTGTGGAGTTGTGGCTGCTGAAAAGTTTTGGGAAATACCTTCATTGATGAGGTATTCATGATTCTGGCATTTCTGAATTCAGTCCCATTGTCGCTTCTAACTTTTATGAGTTTGCGTTGTAGAAGGACTTGGAGGCTTTTCATCACCCCGATGAGAAGTTTAGGAACATCTGATTTCTTCTTTACAAACTCAACCCAGGTGTATCTGGAGTATTCATTAACTAGTACCAAGATGTACTTCTTTCCAGAGTGGCTTTGAGTAGAGATGGGCCCACAGAGATCGATGTGGATCATATCCAAGGGCTTGGTGCAGGAGGTTTCTGGCTTTGTTTTATGGGAGGCCCATTTCAGCTTTCCCATTTTACAGGCTGAGCACATATGATCTTTTTCGAAGTTAAGATCCAAAATCCCCTTGACCAGCTTTTGTTTGGCTAGCTTCCTTAGTACGTCAAAGTTCAAATGAGAGAACTTCTGATGCCATAGACAATTTTCATCGCTCTTATGGGATACAAGGCAGAAGGTGTCTTGTCCCATAGAGGATTGAAAATCCAGAAGATAGAGATTCCCTTCTCTCTTTTCCTTGATGATGGTTTGGCCGGGCTGTGTTTTGATGATGCAGAAACCCTTGCGAAATCTGACTTCAATACCCTTATCGCAGATTGGCTTATGCTTAATAAGTTATGCTTCAGACCTTCAACAATAGCCACTTTGCTGATGGAGATGTTTATTTGATGAGTGTGCCGTATCGCTTGATGGAACCCTTGCTGTTGTCTCCAAAAGTGATAGAGCCTCCAGATTTTTTGATGAAGGAGGACAACTGACTTTTATCACCAGTCATGTGCCTGGAGCAACCTGAATCCATGTACCATGGTTGCACATGCTGGCCTTGCAAGACAAGACAAGGGTTTTTAGGTACCCATTTCATAATGGGTCCACGTTAGTTAGTCGGAGATACGATCTTTCTCTTTTCATCATCCCTCTTAGGAGTGGGCTGAATTTCATTACCCTTAGCCTTTGCAGGCTTGGGTGTGTTTCCATTTCCCTTGCCCTTAGACTTGGGCTTTTTCACGTTTTCATTGGTTTTAACATTATAGCAATAGACGTGTTTGGAAAATATGCAGCGATATGTTAACATGTGGTTCCTCAGGTTTTGTAAAAGAGCTAAACATTGGCAATTAATATTTTTAGGACATGAATGTCTAACTTTCTTTTTATTCGATGAAAATGAAGAAGTAAATGTAGGGGATGAAAATCCTGTCCTAGCATCGGTTGTTTTTACAAACTTCCTATCTAGTTTAGATTTTTTATTTGTGGAAGGCTTGGTCTTTACTTTTTTCCTGAGGAAGGACTGCTTTTCTTCAGCTGAATGAGAGAAAAAGTGGTGGTTAGAATTTTCAGAGGCAATCCACTTCTGTTTTTGCTCGCGAGTAAACTTAATGAACTTAGAGGAGGTACTTGGGCCTTGTGGCGTATCTTTAGCAGATTTGGTGTTACTCAGTTTTTCTTTTCCTCTATCTGAAGTTTTCATAGATGCTGGAGCATCAGATTTCATTAAAGACTTGAAGTTTTGAGGCTTTTTATCCTCAATGGCCTCTGGTGATTCGCAGATTATTTCTTCTTCAGATTCAGAGTCAAGGAAGTCTCTCACGGATTTTTCAAAATTAAAATTGTCATGGATGTTTGTGGAAGGAGTGGGTTCAGAGGTTGATGGTTCAGAGTGATCTGTTGGGGATTCAATCGCTTTTGACTTACATGAACTTCCAATATTACTTGGATGGTTCATCGATTCATCAGATGATGGTTCCTTACTAGGATTCTCTTTTTCATCAGCAACACTTGCTGATGAAGTGGGATCGATGACCAGAGAGTCTGGTTGAACCATGGGGTGTCCATCTGTCTTTGGTGTGGAAGCATCGTTCCCTTCATCAAAATTCTTACAAGTGTTGTTCTCGTACACCACATTTTCAAAATCCTGTCTTAAAAGGACAATTTTTCCATCGACTTTAACCCTTTTGAAGTTTGCTTTGGGTTTAGGGAAAAAGTTGGGTTTTTGAATGCATCCAAGTTTGAAAGTGGATTCAAGGGTGGATTTCTTTGTTTCGATGAAGGAGTCCAATTCATTGAATCCTATCCCTTGAGTGTCCTTTTGACCGTTTAGTTTTTCGTACACATTTTGGGCATTCTTTTATTTCTTCATCAGAAGTTTATTGGTTTGAAGCTTCTGGTGAAGAATTTCCCTTTCTTTTTGAAAGAAATCCTTGAGAGCAACTGAGTTGAGCCTCTCTGCCTCGGATTCCTTTAAGGCCTTTGCCTTCTTTTCTAAGTCTTTAGATATTTTCTTGTTCAAATCCAAAAGCTTTTCTTCCTCTAATTTTTTAAGTGAGGCTATGCCAGTCTTTTCGTTGACTAGTTCAGCTTTTTCTTCGGTCAGAAGATCCGTCTCTCTTTTGTAGAAACTGACTTCTTTTTCCGCTTTAATTCTTTCAGATTTTTCGAAATTTAATTTTTTCTTGAGTTTCAAGAAGTCCTCTGAAAGTTTCATTACCCTTACCTCTAGCTCAGATGGAGCAGAGTTGGTTTCATCGATAGAAGACTCACATACCTGTTCATTAGAGTCAGAGGCGGATTCTGCATTGGATGTGGCCATGAGACAGATGAGTGCTTTGTCTTATTCATCAGACGAAGAATCAGACACCTAATTTTCTTTTCAGCCTCGCTCTTTAGGATTGTATTTGTACTTGTTCTTGTAATAGTCCGCATCCTTCACCAGACGTCCTCTGCATTCTTTTGAAAAATGACCGATTTTTTCGCATCTGAAGCAGCGAAGGTCATTCTCTTCGGCTTCTTTTCATAGGAGGGCTGGAACTTATCCCTTCTGGAGTCTCTTTGCTCAAACGGCTTTTTGATGAACTTCCTCTGGAATTGTTTTGTTATCAAGGCCAGAGATTTCGCAAAGGTTTTGAGATCATCATCGGATTCAGATGTCTTTTTTTTCGCTTCTGATTCCACTACCAGTGCCTTTTTACCTTTTCTCCTGTGGTCTCTGGTGGAGGTCCTTGAAACATCATTTTCTTCTACAGCAAGAGCAAGGGGTCCACCGATAGATACTTTTCTCTTCATTATATCATTCTCTTGTGCAGCAAGTGTTCCATAGACGTCATGAAGTGACCAACTGTCTAAGTCTTGATTTGCTTGGAGGGACATCGACAGCCGAGTCCACTCATCGCCGAGACTTTTAAGGAATAACACATTATTTTCTTCCTTCGTCCTGGAAATGTCGTTTCGACGACATTGATTGATCAACGTGTTGAAACGATCGTACGTCTTCTGAACCGGTTCATCAGGAAGAGCCATGAAGTTGGTGTATTCGTTGAGACATTGAGCTCTACGATTTTTCTTCGTTTTTTCTCCTCCTTCGAATTGACTTGCCAACTCATCCCGTAGTTCCTTTGCTGTGGTGCATGCATCAAGGGATTGAAAAATTTCATTGGGAATGGCCATGATAATTAATCTTTTGGCCTTTTTATCAGTTTCTACTCGCTCCATGTCATCTTCATCCTAATTTTTCTCGTCCTTGGGCATGTAGTAAGCTGGTATTTCTGCAGTCGTGCTCGTTCCTGGGACTCTTGGAACAAGAGTTTGGGTTATGTAGGGACCCTCCATGACAGATCGCAGAAGAATTCTGTCCATCCCTTCCAGAAAATTCACCTTCCTTATTCTCCATTGTTGATACTCTTCTCTTTGAAGAGTTGGAGGTTTGGTGAGGGAACCAACACTATAAGCAGAATTCCAGTTGGCCATTGAAGATTTGGAAGAGAGAAATTACGCTTTTTAGAGAAGATTTTTATGAACAAAAAAATGAAAAAGGCGAATTGAGAGTTTTTTGATGATCGTTTTGATTGAAGAACAATCAATTTGCTCTGATACCAATTGTTGATCCCAGATCTCTCAATAACACTAATAATAAAGTTAAGAATAACTTAATTATATAGTTTGGATGAATAAAATGATGCACACTCAAGAACAAAAGATGAATATTCAAAGAATATACTTGAGTGTCAAAGGATTCACTTTTATTTCAGTAATTGTGAAAAGCGTCCAAGATTACAAATGGCCTAATCACCTATTTATACTAAAAAGATATTTTAAGATAACTATCTAAAGAGACTATCTAGATAATCTTCTAGTAAAGATAAAGTTTATCTAAACATGGATAATAAACAAAACAAGATAGACTTTATAGAATCTAGCTGTCGATTAGTCATCTCCAGCTGTCTTCCATGGGGCGTTATTCAACCTTGTCTTCATATCTTCATTGCATGCCTCTTGTTGAACTATAGTCGAAAACTCCAAGTGTTGGTAACCAAAGGGGCTATGAAGATGCTCGATCCTTCGCACCTCTGATCGATCCATCGACCCTCTGGTTGTATTGAGGACTTAGCCATTTTGCCTTGAAGTCTTCTATCGGTCTTCTGGTTCTTCATCACTTGTTTTTCTTCATTACTTTTAAACATAATAATTATGGGGTCTAACACAAGAGGTGACTCTGAATTTCTTGAACGTCCGCTTGAATAGCTAAAAAGTTAGCATCAAGGTCAGCCTGGCGGGGAATCTCTTGGTGGACTTCAGTTATCCTGCAGAGAACTGAATCAACAGCGGGGAGGAGAAGTTTGATGTCATATGCCATATCATAGTCATCATTAATCACTTCATCCCATCCATCTTCTTTCTCGCCCCCGTCCTCTTCCTCTTCTTCAACATCAGGCTGATGCGTAGAAGGATCTGCAAGAGAGGAAGTGTAAGCAATAAAGGGCTCGATGTTAGTAGAAATGAAAGGGTAGGAAGATGGAATACCTGAGGGGCCATCAATGACATCAAAAGGATTGTCATTGGCATGAGCAAATATGTCCTCGAAAGGATGGTCATCTGTATGCTGAAGAGCAACCTCAGGTCCAGTGGTGTGTGTCTCAGTATCAGGGAGGACAGTCGCTGATACTTCATCGACACGTGTAAAGACCAAAGAAGGAGGAGAAGAGAAAATGGTTGAGAAGAGACGTGGGTGTTCAGTGGTGGCGACGCTGATATTCACACCTTCAGTGATTTGGATCACTGAGGCGGTTGGGGTAGATGCCACTAATACGACAGTGATAAGAGGAATCATTGAAGAGCTAGGAGGGTTAGCTAATGGCGCCTCGGGGTTAAGGCTAGTTTCAATAGCTAAAACCTATGGAGAGGCTTCAGCCAGAGACGTGGCCGTCCCCTTTTTGGACTTCTTGGCTCTCTGAGGAGAACCAAGAGTTGGTTGAGAGGGTCGTTTTTTGAAGGGGTTTTGGTGGCTTGGCTGGACTTGGGGGGGTTTGCCCTTGTCCTGGCCACCTGAGGAGAAGAGGTAGTGATGGACACAATACAAGTTAGCGCCACATCACTGTCCCTCAACTTATGATCCAGAATCCTGGATCCAAGCTTGGAAACCTAGAGGTTTCCTTCCGTGGAGTAATGATCTCCAAAGATCTTCGCAAAGACCATCGAAAGGAACCTGGTGTAAAGCACCACCTTTTCTCGCTGGCGCTTGTTCAGCTTGAGCACCAGGTCATCAAAAATGACCTCAACATAATTTATATTGTGATGTTGAATCGCATATACTCCTATGGTCAAGGCGATCCTAGAGGCCTGGTCCTGGCCTCCAGTCTTTCCACCCATGCACTGGATGAATGAGAGAACAAGTATTGCCAAACAGCTGACATCCTGTTCTTTTCAATCTTTGACAAGAACTTCATGGTAGCATTTAAGTCCTTCTTCATTGGCCATTGATAGCCAATGGCGTCGAGACACTCGATGGTCTCGGCCATTGTAGGTTATGTTGACCTCTCTCTTAGTGATTTGATGATAATCCCTTTTATCTATCGATGTAATTTTTTTTCCTGTATTTTCAGTTCTAGCGATCAGACACTGAGTGTGTTCAGTGATCGCTGAAGAACTTGCTTTGTAAATCTCAGAGACACAATACTTCAAGAAGACAACACTCACACCAAAGAACCTTCAGCGAATGTCGAAGACTGAAACTGAAGATTAGAGACTGGCGAGTACGTGATCTGAAGC
>NC_037544.1:20564067-20586355 GCF_001531365.2 Cynara cardunculus var. scolymus | reverse complement strand
TTCAGGTTCAGTGATGCCATCATCTGATACTATCTCCTTGGTATCTAATGATGAAGCCTCTAACAAAGCTGGACCCCAATAGTTGGGTACCAATAGCATTCTTTTTAACCCCTTGTACAGGTTATCAAAGGCATATGGTATTTGGACAGTGGCTGCCAAGACATATGACTGGAGACAAATCTCTCTTATCTCAATTCAAGGAAGAAAGAGGACCTTTCGTCACCTTCGGTGGAAATGGAAAAGGATAAACCAAATGATTTCTGATGTTCAACCTTTACCTGGGCACAAGTCCACTTGGAATTCTAACGGCTTTCTCCGATTATCCGCATAACTCTTCTGACGGTCTCTTGCTATCTTGAGTCTCTCCTTGATGATTGAAATCTTGTCGGTGGTTTCCTGAATAATATCGGGCGTTGTCAACTGTCTATCTTCGATCTCTTTTTTTCATACCTGGAAAGTTTCATTCGTTGGATATAGAGCCAATTTGAACTGTCTATCTCCGATCTCTACCCAGCTAAGCGGCGATCTGCATTTACGTCCATATAGAGCTTCGTACGGTGCACATTGTATGCTGGTGTGATAACTGTTGTTATAAGAGAATTCAACAAGGGGCAGATGGGTATCCCAACTCCCACCAAAATCTATTGCACACGCACGCAACATATCCTCAAAAGTTTGAATGGTTCTTTCCGATTGTCCATCTGTTTGAGGATGATAGGCGGTGCTATAATCCAAGCGCGTACCCAATGCCTTTTGAAGAGACTGCCAAAATCGTGATGTAAAACGTGTATCTCTATCTGAAATAATAGAAATAGGCACACCATGACGTGTAACTATTTCATTGATGTAGATTTGTGCATGCCTTTCCATGCTGAAATCTTTGCGAATGGGAATGAAATGAGCTGATTTGGTAAGTCGGTCTATATAACCCATATAGTATCGTGCCCCTTTCCAGTTCTGGGTAGCTTAGTTACGAAATCCATGGTTATTTGCTCCCATTTCCATTGAGGTATTTCAGGTTGCTGGAGTAGACCAGATGATTTCTGATGTTCAACCTTTACCTGGGCACAAGTCAGCCACTTGCTTACAAACAAAGCAATATCGTTCTTCATTCCTGGCCACCAATAATATTCTTTTAGCTCCTGGTACATCTTATCAGTTCCTGGATGAATTGAGTATCTTGAGCGATGTGCTTCCTCCAAAATTGTTGACCGGAGGTTGTCGTCCTTTGGTATCGAAACTCTATCCCTAAAGTAACGCACCCCATCTGCTCGAGTTTCTAATTCCTTCTCTAAGTGGTGCAGGGTCTCGTTCTTCAGATTCTCTGTTTTCAACGCCTCTTCTTGAGCTTCACGAATTTGCGTTTTTAGGTTCATTTGAATTATTATTCCCATGGCTCGTACCCTTGACGGTTTTACCCTTTCTTTTCGGCTTAAAGCGTTGGCTACTACATTAGCCTTGGCTGGATGGTACTTTATTTCACAATCGTAGTCACTAAGTAGCTCAACCCATCTTCTTTGCCTCATATTGAGCATTTTCTGGTCAAGAATATGTTGAAGGCTCTTGTGATCCGTGACAATGGTGCACTTAGTACCGTAGAGATAATGTCTCCAGATCTTGAGTGCGAACACCACCGCTCCTAGCTCCAAATCATGAGTAGTATAATTCTTCTCGTGAATCTTCAGTTGTCTCGATGCGTATGCGATAACTCTTTCCTTTTGCATCAGAACACATCCCATCCCTTGATGTGAAGCATCACAATAGACTACAAAATTGTCTACTCCCTCTGGTAAGGCCAAGATCGRTGCGTTGCATAACTTGTGTTTGAGTGTCTGAAAGGCTTCCTCTTGTTTCTCTCCCCAAATGAACTTCTTATCCTTTCGGGTTAGAGTTGTTAGTGGTTGCGCGATCTTAGAAAATTTCTCAATAAATTGCCGGTAATGCCAATCCAAGAAATTGGCGGATCTCGGTTGGTGTCTTTGGGGCTTCCCATTTCTTAATGGCCTCAATCTTAGCTGAATCAACTTGGATTCCTTTTTCATTCACCATGTGGCCAAGAAAGTGCACTTCGCGAATCCAAAATTCGCATTTAGAGAATTTGGCGTACAACATTTCGTTTTTAAGCAATTCCAGTATCAGTTTTAAATGTTGCTCGTGCTCCTTTTTGTCTYGAGAATAAATAAGTATGTCATCTATAAACACAATCACGAACTTGTCTAGATACGGTCGACATACTCTATTCATCAAATCCATGAAGACTGCTGGTGCGTTTGTTAGACCATAAGGCATAACTAGGAACTCGTAATGACCGTATCGAGTCCTAAACGCCGTTTTGGGAATATCCTCTTCTCGCACTCTCATTTGATGATATCCAAACCTAAGATCGATCTTCGAGAAGTATGTAGCTCCTTGAAGTTGGTCAAATAGGTCATCAATCCGGGGAAGAGGGTATCGGTTCTTAATAGTCAACTTGTTGAGTTCACTATAATCGATACACATTCGAAAAGATCCATCCTTCTTTTTGACAAACAAAACTAGAGCTTCCCAAGGTGAAGAGCTGGGTCTGGTGAATCCTTTATTGAGTGATTCCTGAAGTTGTTCTGACAGCTCCTTCATCTCAGATGGTGCTAACCGATATGGTGCTTTTGCCACGGGTGCAGCCCCAGGAATTAGTTCCATGTGGAACTCAACTTGTCTTGGTGGGGGTATTCCAGGCAATTCATCTGGGAATACTTCGGGAAAGTCCCGAATTATAGGAATATCTTGAATGCGTTTTTCTTCAGCTTTCTTATCCATAACGTGAGCTAGAAAGGCAATGCATTCCTTTCTCATATACTTTCGCATCTTTAAACATGTCACTATTTTAATACCCCTTCTGGGTTTCTCTCCGTGTACTTCGAGTATTCCCCCTTCGGGTAACGGAATTCGAACGATCTTCTCGAAACAACTAATTTCAGCTCGGTTATTGGATAACCAATCCATGCCCACAATTATGTCAAAACTTCCTAGTTGGATCGGGATTAAATCTATACGAAAATCCCTACTAGTCAAGTTTAAAGTGCAGTCAATGATTATATATATGTTCCTAATTTCTTGGCCATTGGCAAACTTAATTTCTAATCACATCATCAATAAAACTCTTAAGGTTAAGACGAGAGTTGCTATGGAAGAAGCAAAAGGGTAGAAAACAAATTAGAGCTTCTGGATGACCAGAGCCTCTGGTTGACGTTCCCATACTTGGAACTACATTTGACTTTTAGCTCATCGCCTCTGGCTCAACATTCATAGCAGTCCATTGGATCTCTTGGTCCATCAATTTCAGATTCCTCATATACATTAAACTAGTGAATCGCCTTCCATCAACCTTCTGGTTCCTCATACATAGTGAACARATGGATCATCTTCTATTAATCTCTGGTTCCTCATACTTAGAAAATATTTCCCTTTCATAGACCAGAGCCTCTGGTTCTTCTAACCAGAGCTTCTGGCTCTCGTAATCAAGCCAACCAGAGCTTTTGGACGCTCTTCACTCCTATAGAATAGTGGTCCTTATTCAAAACTAGAACGCAATTCTCACTATGTCCAGGCAATTTCCTACCTAACGCATAGTGCAAATTTTGAATACAAAGGCTATAGAGACTATACCCYTTTATCTATGTCTAGCTACCAAGTATTTAGATACAGAGTTGACCCTCGGGTTGTCTTAGCGCTTTATATATCTTGCTTCACTTCATAACCATAGCTTCTAGTTAATCTAAGGYGATGGATATTCAAGATTCATGCAAACACAAACGATCATGCTTTTCAGGTTTAAGATAAAATCTTTGAATTTAACCTTATTTCAAGCTCAACCGATGGSAATCTTTTATCATAATACTTAAGTTAAACAAAGGTGATCAGACTCTGTTTAATTTGAGTATTATAACACGACTTCCATCCTCTGGTTGTGCTTAGTAACTTTGTTTTGAAAACATTTGGTTATAGTATTTGGTTTTAATAGAAAACCGGTGGTCTCTATAACCTATGGCTCTGATACCAAATCTGTCACACCCCGCTAAAGCGGAAACACGAGGTATGACAGGTAGAGTCTCATAGCAATAGAGTATAAATAACCACCATACATTTAAAATTTATTTACATCATTATCCAAAGTTTATATTTCCAAACGAAAAGTTTATAAATTAAACAAAAAGAAATTCGAAGGGGATAGCTGAAATGCGGCTTCTTTTAAATGCCACCATGTGCCTTTCTTACCCCTAAAAAGCACGTCGAAACAAGTGTCAACAACAAGAGTTGTTGAGTTCACAGGTTTCAATGTACAACAAATCTTTATGCAATATTTAGCTCGAGTAAGTCTTTTTCTTCTTGCAACAACCTACAAACGTGTAGCACTTTTAACGAGGCACAATGTACTCCAAGTAATTTTTAAGTGTTGGGCCACTACTAAACATGCGACAACTACGCCCTTTATACCGAACTGCCTCAGCGGTGGTGTTTAAACCACATGTGTAGAACCCGTGTTTTAGTTAAATGCACCTCTACTCGTCAGTAAAAGGTGGGATTGTCAATCCAAATAGCGCTATCCAGTAAACTATCGGCTCATACGAGTTAATAAGTAGTGTAACTAGTGGGACTTTTTCATTAACCCAAACACAACCTTAACCAGCGTACAAAGTGTTAGAGCTCGTATTCACAATTTCATTTCAAAGCATATTTCATAAAATCAATTTGTATCCATGATTTAATCACATTGTATATTTCATACAATCAACAACTACTTTTATACGTGCTTTTCCCCCAAAAATGCGAAAATAGTAAAAAGGGTCTGTGAAAACTCACCCTTTTGCCAAGCTCCGCTAATAAAAAATACGATCCGGTCCCCACACGAGCTTAACGTTTCCCTATCAAAGAGGAATATCCAAAACCGTCACTTACGGGTTTAAAACTACTTATGGGGATTAATAAGTCCTAAGTCCATAAGTGTCTACATATGTCCAACTTGATTATCTATAGTCCAAATATACATAATGCACATATGCTCGTTAATATAGTAATTTATACCGGAAGTAATGTTATAATCCAATAAATGATCAAAATTTATAAAATCAAATAATTCCAAAATCTCATTTTTGGACAGAAACTACTAGCACTTAAATGATCAATTTATAGAGACTTCTAAAATGACATAGTTTCCTATCTTTTTATATGGGATATAGTACTGAGTTATGGTCATTGTGACAAAATTTCATGCATTTTGGACATGCAATAATGATTCAGATAATTTATGCAATACAATATGTCATAGTTGGTATGGCAGATTACACTATGTTAGTAAAATACTCATTTGAAGAGTTTTACTAAGTGTTCTGCAGAAATTCAAGTTGGATTATAAACTTAACACTTAAATGAAACTTTTAAGATAAGAATCCCACATTTTGGATGAGTTAAGAGGAAGATATGGAACCATAAAGTTACACGCACACATCTGTCATTAGTTGACAGATTGCACACTTAAATAAATTGGTTAATGCCTCAAAACTTCATATTTTTGAGTGAAACTGGGTTCATATGAACCCTAACTCATAAATGAATATTTCAGAAGAAGAATCATGTACTAAGAGCAAGTAATAGAATAGATATTAACATACAAAGTAGGAGTTACCTACTGATGGTTTCACAGTTCGCACACCTAAAGTGTTTTAGGTGTTTGGGGATCAAAACTCCATATTTTCATGTGATTCCACTTGCACACAGAAGATAACTCATATATTTAACTCTCAAAGGAAGAATCATCCTTTTTCATCGAGTTTTGAAAGAGATATGGTCATTAGAACATGAATATACAAATCTGTCAGTTTCGGACAGATTGCATACTCATTTTGTTTTGAGTAGTTGAAACATCAAATCACCATATTTTTGAATAAAATCAGTGGCATTTGAAAGGTAACTCATTAAATTAACTTCCAGAGAAAAATCAATGATTTTGGATGATTATTTAGAGAGTTATGGTTGTTTAAAGTAGGGTTTATCTACTGAAAAACTCCCAGATACACATGCACGTTGATTTGAGTATTTGGGGAGTCAAAACTCAATGTTTTTGAGTGAGACCAATTGGATTAAAACCCCAACTCAATAAATGAACTTTTAGAAGAAGATTATTATATTTGAACATATTATTTGCAAGAAATGGACGATTTATTCACATGCATAAAATCTGCCAGCACTTAAAATGCAAGAAAAAGTGGAGATGAAGTTGTTACCTTGATTGATGATGAGAAGGATGCAATATCTTCAAAATCCTTGCTATTTTGATGGAGAAATATGGAGATTTTTGGCTGATTATGAAGGATGATGAAGATGATCTATTGTGACTCTTGAGTTTAGATAGAGAGAGGGAGAGGGAGTTTCAAATTTTGAAATGAGATAATGAGTTGTAAGTGGAGAAAATATGGTATTTATATGTGGGTATTAGGAGGGGGGGCCGGCCATGGGAGCCCAAACCCACAATAATAATAATTTTTTTTTATAAACATTAAGCCCAAATTTGTTAAAATGTCATTTTTCTCAATTTTGACATTTTTCTTCAAATTAAAAACCCATGTTGGTTAATTCCATTTGAATAAAAAGTTTTATATTTAAAACACTAAAACTTTATGTTTTATATAAATTGGGTATAAATTGGAGCATTTGGCACTATATAGGAYGTTTCAGATAGTTACGGGTCGGAACCGGACTTTTTAAGCAACTACCGGAAACTCTAGAAATTTTTCGGCCAATCTAATCTAACTAACTCTTAATCTTATAAATTATATTTAATAACACTAATATAAACTTCATAAGAGCTAACCTGGAAGCTCAAATTTGACAGTTGTCACACATGCCCTAGGAATTGAACTTCCCTCAACCAAAATTCATATTTTGACTGCTTTGCGTACAACTTTTCTCTTTCCAAGAGTTCGAGTATCAATTAGAGGTGTTCAACATGCTCTTCTTTGGTTTTAGAGTATATGAGAATATCATCAATAAATACAATAATGAATTTATCAAGATATTCTATGCATACCCAATTCATTAAATTCATAAAAGGTGCAGGTGCATTAGTTAAGCCGAAAGGCATAACTAAGAATTCATGGTGTCCGTATCTGGTTCGGAAAGCGGTTTTGGCAATATCTTCCTTTTTAACTTTGATCTGATGATATCCTGATCGTAAATCAATCTTTGAAAAATAATTAGCCCCCACCAGTTGATCAAAAAAGTCATCAATTCTTGGCAATGGATATTTATATTATATTGTCAATTTGTTCAGCTATCGGTAATCGATAAACATCTACATAGAACCGTCTTTCTTTTTCACAAAAAGAACTAGAGCTCCCCATGGTGAAGTACTAGGTCTGATGAATCCTTTATCAAGAAAATCCTTTAACTGACTAATCAATTTCTTTAGTTCTGACGGAGCTAATCGGTATGGTGCTTTGGCTACTGGAGCTGCTCCGGGTATCAGATCAATCCCAAATTCAACAACTCTGTCTGGTGGTAATCCGGATAAGTCTTCTGGAAAGACTTCAGGATATTCACTAATGATTGGAATTAATTCTTGCTTCTCTTTTTCTTTATTTGCATCGATAGCATAGGCCAAATACCCCTGACATCTCTTTTGAATACACTTTCAGAACTTTAATATAGATAATAGATTGATATGATGATTCTGATGATCACCATAAATAAAAACTGACCCTCTGTTTGGCAAGATTATTTTGATCATCTTTTTATCACAAACAATCTTGCCTGATTTTCTGTCAACCAATCCATCCCTACTATTATATCAAATTCTTTCATCGGCATGAGAAACAACCTGATTGGTAACTCACACCCATCAATCATAATAGCATAGTTATTGAACATATAATCCACATATACTTGACCATTAGCAGTATCAACTACTAATTTATCGTCAAGTGGCACATAATTCGTGCAAGCACATAGGGCAAAGGATGGTGATACAAACGAAAAGTTTGCACCCGAGTCAAATATCACTTTAGCATATAGAGAATTCACGAGGAATGTACCAGTCACTACATCTGGTATAGTTTTGGCTTCATGTTTGGTCATTTGAAAATATTGACCCCTCGCCCCTCCTGGTCCTCCTCTACCCATACTCGGTCTTCCACGGGCACTCGAGGTATTGCTTCCCATGGTCAATTATGGAGATTTCAATTGTGGGCAGTTAGGCCTGTGATGATCTTGTGAGTTGCAATTGAAACATTTCTTAGTCATCGAGCAAATTCTTGACAAATGGCCTGCCTCTCCACATTGATAACATTTCCTCGGGTTTGATTTGCAATCACCTTGATGAATTTGATGACATCGAGGAGAAGCGTTTTCACTAACATTTTGAATAGGTTGGTTGCCATACTTCATAGACTTTGGCCCTCGATATCTTGTTGATGGTCCTTCCCATTTTCTTTTCTCAATTGCTTTTCCTTCCTTTTGTCGGTTCTTATTCCTCTTTGTTACTTCCGTTGCATCAACTGTTAAAGAAAATGTAGCCAGATTCATGGCTATCACAAACTCTCGAATGGATGGCTGCAATCCCCAAATGTATCTTTCCACCTTTCTTGATTCAGATGAGATGTAATGTTCAGCAAATCATGAATACTCGATGAACTTTTCTATGTACTCTCGAACAGTTCTGGTGCCTTGCTCCAGCTTCAAAAAGTCTTCTTCCATCTGTCTTATGGCGGCTTTAGTACAAAATTGTTCTTTGAATCCATTAACAAATTCCGCCCATGTCAATGTTCGCAAAATGTCTGTCCTGGCTAATGATTCCACTTTCCACCAGAACAATGCATTGGACTTTAACACAGAGACGACAAATCTGACTTTATCTGTCTCTACACATCTGATAGTATTGAACACAGATTCTATCTCTTTGATCCAACACATGGCTTTGTCTGGATCTCTTTCTCCAGAGACGGTTGGTGGTTTACATGTTAGAAACATCTTGATATCTCTCCTTTGTTATTTATGACTGGAACAGATGGATTTATTTCAACCCTTCCAGTTTGATTTTGGCAGGTATCCCTATAATGGAAGTCAAAGTTTCTCTTAACTTTTCCATCTCTTCTGCCAACATATCTCTGGTCACATATTCAGGCTGAGGCATCTGCTCTTGATTCACATTTTCAGAAATTAGATTCTCCATGGTCTGCATGGGTTTCTGTTTGGCTATTTCTTCCTCTGTTTTTCCCTCTGCCTCTACCTCTACTTCTGCCTCTGCCCTCTGATGTACCAATGGGAGCAAGAACAGGGGAATCCACTTCATCATTAGGATTGGGGCGGGTGATCCTTTTAGACCTTTGGGATCTACAAGTCATCTGCAAAATTCAATGTTAATAAACATATTTTTCACATTCCCAAATATAATAAAGTGTCCAAGTTCAGTTATGTACCTGTAGATTGAAAATTACATTGGCAAGATGTAATCTAAATGTACCCTACACACTGATCTTTTAACTTATCATATTTATTTCTAAAGTTGCTAACTATATCTGGGACCCCTAATATGCAATGAAACAATTTAAGTCTAGGTATGATGCTGTGAATACCTAAATCCCATAAACTCAGGCTCTGATACCACTTTTGTAACACCGTATAACTCACATTGCATATAACATATAATTCATTCAGAGAAATACATGTTCAATCCCACAAAGGTCCAAAGTACAAGAAACTATATTAGAAAATACAAAACCCAAAAATTCCAAAATACATGTTCTTCTACTACATAACATTTAAATTCAGAACACATCCACAGATTGATCTTCACATAACTATGCATATAGGAAAACAAATCATATATTCCATTTTCCTTTACTATCATTATACTCTGCTATTCCTACAATACATATTTGAAACACAAAATGAGGGTTAAACCTGAAGGTCTAGTGATATCCTTTTTTCCATGTAATTGCAGGGTGAAAATCACAAAAACATTATTTAAATCAATCATTTCACATAATGGAACATAAATCCATAATCTATTTATTCCATCGGTCCTTTTTCCAGCATACCTAATGTGACTGATAAATTCTCTCTGAAATCTGAGAAGTGAGTTCTATTATGATTTGTTGGTTCTCAAAAGGGTTATAAACTGTTTAGTTTAGAGTCAAATAAAGTCATTGTTTCTCGTGACATTAAATTCTATGAGAATATTTTTTCCTTTTAAGATGAAGATATATAAGGTTGATGAGCCTAATCATGATGATATTTCTAGACTAATTTTTTTTCAAAACAATTCATCTAATGAAAATTGGAGGATATACCCAATGATGAGTCTCGAGACAATCCTAATGATAGATATACACATCAGTCAGGGTCTGATTGTGATCCTAATAATATACCTGGTAGCCCAACTAGAGCTGCCATTGAGGAGCCTCTAGGCAGCTCGACTGAGTCTTTAAATCTAGGCTCTTTAAATCAAGACAATGGTAATAATACTGAAAGAATTACCAGTAGGTAACTCATGAGTAGCACTAAAGAGGTTGTCGGTATACAATCTCATGATAATAACTGTTCTTTTAGTCTCGGGTCTGAAGGTAGCTCTAGTTTACCATCTTCTAGTTCTCAAGCTAGAAGGTCTTCTAGAGTGTCTGTTTTTCCTCGTTAGTTTGATGACTTTATTGTTGAAGGTAAGGTCAAATATGGCTTAGAAAAGGTGGTTAATTATTCTTGTTTGTCTTTCGAAAATCTATGCTTTGTTTCCTATTTAAATAAATCTGTTGAACCAAAGAATTTTCATGATGCTTGTAATGATATTAATTGGATAGAATCTTTGAATAATGAAATGGAAGCCTTGCATAAGGGAATGGTACATGGATTGTTACTTCTTTGCCTCCGGGCAGAAAACCAATTGGTTGTAAGTGGATTTATAAGATCAAGTATAAATCCACAAGTGAAACTGAAAGATACAAGGCCAGACTTGTAGCTAATGGCTACAGTCAAAGGGAGGGCCTTGATTATGAAGAAAGTTTTTCGCCTGTGGTGAAAATGGTAACTGTTAGACGTATCATTTCTTTAGCTGTACAAAATAGTTTGAGTCTCTTTCAATTAGATGTAAATAATGCTTTTTTATATGGTGATCTAAAAGAAGAAGTTTATATGACTCTTCATGAGGGCTATTATGATAATAAAGATAAACAGGTTTGTAAATTGATTAAATCACTATATGGTTTAAAACAGGCTCCACGCCAATGGTATGCTAAGTTGTCTTCCTGCTTACTAGAAAATGGCTTTATTCAAAGTGTAAATGATTATTCTTTGTTCACAAAAAATGTTGGTTCTGTGTTTGTTATTTTTTTGGTTTATGTTGATGATATTGTGGTTACTGGAAATTGTGTTTCAGAAGTTGATAAAGTAAAGAATTTCCTAAAAAGTAAATTTTTAATAAAGTTAGGAAAATTAAAGTTCTTCCTGGGAATTGAAATTTTGGAATATGAAAGTGGTATTTGTATGTCACAAAGGAAATACTGTTTAGAACTTCTTAATGATTTTGGTTACTTAGGTTCTAAACCTTGTAACACTCCCATGGATATGAATTTGATTGTTACTGATTCTTCAAATATAAATGATCCTCCTTTAACTGGTCACACTCAAAGGTTAATTGGAAGGTTGATATATTTACTAGCTACTAGGCCTAATATCTCTTTTGTTGTTCATTGTCTGAGCCAGTTCATGCACTCACCTAGACATTCTCATTTAAAACTTGCTCTCAGAGTTCTTAGATACTTAAAACTATCTCCAGGTAAGGGAGTTAGTTTTACAAAGTCTAACAATATTTTCTTAACAACTTATGTTGATGAAGACTGGGGTAAGTGTTTATCATCCAAACGCTTGGTAACAGGTTTTTGCTTATTTTTGGGTAATTCTATGATTTCATGGAAGAGTAAGAGACAAAGTATTGTTTTTCGCTCTTCTATTGAGTCTGAGTACAGATCCATGGCCTCTGCTACTTGTGAAGTGTTATGGGTATTAAAGTTACTTTATGATCTTAACATATCTGACTTGTTACCTGTTTCATTATACTGCAATAATAAATCTACCATTCAAATAGCAAATAACCCTGTTTTTCATGAGCGAACCAAACACATTGAGATTGATATACATCATGCTCGTGAAATTATTAGTAAAGGTTTGTTAGAAATTGAAAAGATCCTTTCCTCTGAACAACCAGCCGATATATTTACAAAGGCTCTTGGGATCAATCATCACAGTTACTTGTGTTCCAAATTAAAGATGAATTGACTTGTTCAAAAGTCAAGATTGAGGGGGGATGTTAAAAGGTGTCTCTAAACTAACAATCTTTACTTTTGAATGTTTGTTATATCATGTTAAAGGTGAAGGACCAATATTGCAATTATACTAAAACCGGCTAAAAGGTGCAAGGCGTGCGCCTCACTATTGGGAGAATTACAGGGGTAATGGAGCAATTATCTTAAAGTTAAAGGGCTGATTCTGCAATTATGAAATTAAAATATAAATGGATGAAGCGTCGTCTCCAGCTAATCAGATTCATTTTTTCTACATTTCTACAAGATTTACTCTCTCTAGTTCTTGCTTACAATTTATCTTCTTTTATTTCTGTTGTTCATAAGTGATTAACAAGTATTCTAGATCTGTTTGTAAACTCTTTTATCTGTATTGTTCTATATCTTGAATAAATCATTTAGTTCATACATTTGTTCAGTTCTTCCACATTAATGTGGAGTAATTGTGAAATATTGATAATTTATTGCTATTGTTCTATACTAGAGCGTCAGCAAAAATTTATGCTTGTTTGTTTGTGTATGTAGAAATCTATGTTACAATGAAGATATGACTAGATCAATCACACCAGCAATTGGGAATTTAAGGAACTTAAGAAGCTTGAAAGTAATTTTGTCTTATATATCTAAGCATTTGATCTTGTTAGTGTTTGGGATTGATCAACCATATAACGTACTAACATGTGTATATATTGAACAAAACAGAAAAATGCAATATTCAACTATTATCTTTACACGAAATACAAATAACTAGAAATCGTAGACCTTACTTATAGTCGTAGAATCGTTGTTCCAAAGATCGTTGCAGAAAACCGATTGAGGCCCGCGTTAAAGCAGTGTCCTAAGACAAAAATTGCACCGGTATATTGGTGTTGTCTTGAGGATACAACAATCTATTCAAGTATGAACTTGAATCTATCGAATTAAGAGTATGGTCGGTGATGGATTCATGTGGATGAAATGATAGAGAAACATGAAGATGTTTCACGTATCTGTTGGTCGAATGAATGGCTCAAGAAAATGTAGGCAGTGAAGGGTTTTTATACCCTTTTCGTTAACCACCAATAACCGACAGTAACCGCCGATAACCGCCACCAATAACTTCCAATAAACAGTCAATAACCGCCAATAACTTCCAATAACTTCCAATAACCATCAATAACCGCCAATAACTTCCAATAACCGTCACGCGAACCACTATTATCGAGCATAGCCATCTCCAACTATCAACCACGAGACCTCAAGAGCCCACCAAGAACGCCACACACCAAGCCCAAGTAATAAATGATTCATTTAATGCTCAAGGATTGGGGTTTATTAGGTGCAATACATTTTGTTTTGGTTTCTATGTGGGACAACTTCTCCTACACCATACTAAGTTCCAACAATACCCCTAATTTTCTATTCAAACTGCAATAATACCCCACATTTGTATAGAAAATAAGCAATATTTATTGGGACTTAGTGTTCCATCACCAAGCTAGTTATAACATGCATCGGAAAAGGTGTCTTTTGGACTTGAACCGTTCCTAGTGAATGCCTATCAGATCTACTTCATGGATAGTGAACAAGGTCTTGAACTAGCCACTTTTTGTAGTAAATCGAGACAATAGGGATCACACATGTTATATCTATACATAATTTAATTCTTACCGTTGTGTTCATTTCGGTCATGAACATATCCTATCTTCATGAGAGTTTTAGAAGACGTAGCCATATCCGTCTTCAAGGATGCGACCCACATCAGTCTCATATAGGTAATGCCGATCTAGAATATTCCGTAGTATTCTACTAAAATATCTATCAACATTATTAAGAATATAATATTCAACCCTATATCATTAATGGAAAATACAAAGGAAACATCATAGGAATAGGCATACCTTTGTTTGATTATCACTTGAGTTGTCCCCGACTTGTTTTCCTATTGAACCTAGACCATGGGATCTCCAATTCTGCTAGGTTAGGTTGCCGCCGAGGAGATCTCATTATGTTGGCCTTAAGTTCATTCCCCTCGATGTGTAGGATACTTGCTCTCTACTTAGGCCTTTTGTCAAAGGATCGGCAATATTCTCCTTTGACTTTACATAGTCAATGGAAATGATTTCATTTTTCAACAAGTCCTTTATCGTGTTGTGGCGCCTTCGTATGTGTCGGGACTTTCCATTGTATATCTGATTCATTGCTCTAGTGAGAGCGACCATACTATCACAATGGATACTAATTACAGTCACCGGTTTAGCCCATAACGGAATACCTTCAAGGAAGCTTTTAAACCAATCGGATTCTTCAGCGGCTTTGTCTAAAGCGACAAATTCGGCTTCCATAGTTGATATGGTATTCACGGTTTGTTTAGATGATTTCCATGATAATGCTGCACCACCAAGTGTTAACACATATCCACTTGTTGATTTACTTTCGGAATGGTTGGAAATCCAATTAGCATCACAATACCCTTCTATAACGGGAGGATATTTCGTAAAGTGTAACCCATAACTCATTGTGTATTTCAAGTATCGAAACACCCTTACTAGTGCATACCAATGGTCTTTTCCTAGGTTATGTGAGTATCGACTAAGTCTACTCACACTATATGCTATATCCGGTTATGTGCAGTTCATGATATACTTCAAGCTTCCAAGAACTTGAGTATATTCCAACTGAGCCACACTGTCTCCAAGATTCTTCTTTAATTGGCTTGAAGGATCAACGGGGTGATAATCGGTTTGTCATATAATGACCAAACTTTTGAAGCACCTTCTCAATATAGTGAGATTGGCTAAGAATGTAACCATGTGGATTTCTTTGGATCTTTACACCAAGGATTATATCTGCTATTCCCATGTCCTTCATGTCAAATGCGGAATGCAGCATCTTCTTGGTTTGGTTTATTATATCCAAGTTTTATCCCATAATAAGCATATCATCCACATATAAGCATATGATGACATAGGCACTTTTGTATTGTTTCACATATACACATTTATCACATTTATTTATGTGAAATCCATTTGACAACATGGTGTTATCAAATTTCTCATGCCACTACTTTGGCGCTTGTTTAAGTCCATATAGAGACTTAATTAACTTATAGACTTTGTTCTCTTGGCCCTTTAAAAAAAACCTTCTGGTTGTTGCATATATATCTCTTCTTCGAGTTCACCGTTCAAAAAAGCGGTTTTCACATCCATTTGGTGTATTTCCAAGTTATGAATAGCCAACGTCCTTATGGATGTTATTCTTGTAGCGGTTGAGTATGTATCGAATAACTCGTGACCTTCATTTTGTCGATAACCTTTGGCGACTAGTCGAGCTTTGTATTTCTCTATAGTGCCATTGGGTCTCAACTTTCTTTCGAAGATCCATTTATGGCCAATGACCTTGAGGTAAGTCGACCAATTTCTATGTGTTATTTTGCATAATGGAATCGATTTCACCTTGGATGGCCTCTTCCTAGTAAGGTGCCTCGGAAGATTCCATGGCGGCCTTATAAGAGAGAGGTTCTCCTTCAACATTAAAGGCCATAAAATCCGGTCCAAAGTCTTTGACGACTCTTCCCCTTTTGCTCCTCCTTGGTTCTAAATCTTCTTGAAACTTAGAGGTTCCAACGTCCGTTGAGTGATCTCTCTTGTTTGTATCAACGCGAGAAGGAGTATCATCAACTGGCCGTTTACCAAGATTAGAGGCATTTCCCTTCTTTTCCTTATACGGGAAGATCGTTTCAAATAACTCCGCTTTATCAGATTCAATGACAGTGTTGTTGCTTATGTCAACTACACTAGATTTGAAGATTAAAAACCTATATGCAGCATTACTAAATGCTGGCCCAATATATACACAATCAATCGTTTTAGCTCCAAGCTTAGTCCTTTTAGGCAAAGGAACTTGAACCATGGCAAGGCAACCCACACTTTCATCCTTTTTGTAGGATGGTTTTCTTCCCTTCCAAAGCTCATATGGAGTTTTATCACTTTTCTTGTGGGGGATCCTATTAAGGATCATATTTGCAGTAAGCCACGCCTCGCCCCATAAATGATGAGGAACTCCGAATGTAATCAACATTGAGTTCATCATGTTTTTCAATGTTCTATTCTTCAGCTCAACCACTCTGTTTTGTTGGGGAGTGTATGGAGCGGTAGTTTGATGTATAATGCCATGAATTCCACAAAATTCAGCAAAGTCGTTGGATTCGTATTCTCCTCCATGATCCGACCTTAGAATTTTGATTTTCTTTTCAAGTTGGTTTTCAACTTCAGTGTTATATGTCTTAAACCTGCTTCAGGCTTCTTCTTTTGTATGTATAAGATAAACATGGCAAAACTTACTGCAATCAATAATGAAGGAAATGTAATAATTATTTCCTCTTCTTGTGGGAGTTGCCTGATAGTCACATAAATCACTATGAATCAACCCAAGAATCTCATTTGTCTTCTCTACCGATCAATGTGGGTGATTTGTGTATTTAGCTTCTACACAAACCTCACACTTGGATAATTTATCATTAGTACATTTAGGAATCATGCCAAGTTTGATCATTCTTTGTAATGATCTAAAGTTGACATGTCCTAATCTTGCATGCCAAAAGAAAGAAGGATCAACAATGGAGGCATCAACGGTATTTACAGAGAGTTTGAAGAGTCCCTCATTGAGGTAACCCTTCCCAACGTACACACCACCTTTATTGATGACAAACTTGTCCGATTCAAATACAAGTTTGAACCCTTTCTTGCTAAGAATAGGGCCAGAAATCAAATTCTTAGATAACGATGGCACATGTAAAACTTCACTTAAAACAAGATCCTTCCCGAAAGTCAACCTCAGCATGATCTTCCCCTTTCCTTCAATCATCGCGGTAGATGCATTCCCCATGAACATCGGTTCCTCGTCCTTCACCTTTTGGTATGTCTCGAACAAGCTTCTCGAATTGCAAATGTGACGGGTTGCCTCGGTGTCGACCCACCAATCTTTCGTGTTGGTTACCATGTGTGCTTCAACGACTCCAATGAATTGGTTTGGAGAGTGAGGTTAGCTTGAGGATTTGCCCCACCGGCACCTCCACCTCCATTTCCACTAGCACCACCAGATCTCTCAATAACACTAATAATATAGTTAATAATAATAAAATTATAGTGATTTGATGAACAAAGTGATGAACACTCAAGAAGAAATTATGAACAATTATGAACAATCTTGAGCGTCAAAGATTTCACTTTATTAATAATAAAAACGTAAAAGCGACTTAGTTTACAATAGGCCTAATCACCTATTTATACTAATAAGAAGATAACTATCTAATGAGACTTTTTAGCTAATCTTCTAATAACAGATAACGATTATCTAAACTATGGATAAACTTTAGTAATTAAGATAAACTCGAAATCTAGCTTTTGACTTGTCATCTCCAGCTGTCATTCATGGTATGATGGATCATCCTTATCTTTAAGTCTTCATCGCATGCTTCTGGATGAATTGCTAGAAAATACTCTAAGTGTAGTTGACCAGAGGTTCGATGAAGATGCTCTTTCCATCGCATCATTGGTCGTCCATCGGTCCTCTGGTTGTGCTCCAGACTTAGTCAATTCTGCCTTGATGTATCCATCGGTCTTCTGGTTCTTCATCACTTATTGTTTTTCATTACTTTTTCACTTTATGAATTATGGGGTTTAACAATCTCCCCCTAAGTAATGAAATAACAAACTTAGAATAATCTAGAAAAAACCGTGAAGAAGAGAGACTAATCTAATAGAAAAACATCAAATTCCAAATTTTCATTGGATGATGAAATTCTTACAATACTGGAATCAAAAGACATCAAGACAAAACAAAAAAAATACAACTCATCATGAGCTACCTTGATATATTCCATTGAAGCGCATGAGCTGTCTTCGATAGCTGATGACTGTCGATATCTCATGAATGAGCCGACTCCCTTCTTCTCTTGGCACGTGGTTTCTACCCAGTCTTTCTCTAATGACTTTCTGAAACCATTCAAGTGTTTTCGATGAATACTTGAAGGCCTCAGTTAGTCTAAAGAATTTTTTAACCCCGAACTCATTCTTGTAAACAAGTCCAAGTTCAGGTTGAGTTAGGACTGAGGCAGACCTTTTCTCCTGCAGGCCTTGGAAGTCTTCGTTTGGTGGAGCGTAGGTTAGTCTTTCAATGCCTAGCCGAAGAGCAATTTCAAAATCACTCTTGGCTCTATGGTTCACCAGGGTTTCCATCGTTTTTACTACCGGTCTGTTTGCCATTCCATACCTGATGCCGTGGTCCTGCCTTTGAGCCGTGTATGCGTATAATTCAATCAAGTCATATGGATTGAGATTAATGAGGCCATTTTCGTTGAACACGCTAACTTGCCTATGTGCTCTCTCCACAGTGAACTCGATGTATCGAATGGCTCGGTTGGTAAATGTCCTTACTTTCAGATCCATGACCCTCCTTATCCCATCATTCGAGAAGACAGCCTGAGGTTTTTGTGTGGTCTGTCTAATGAATCTATGGTGTAAGAGGTCTATGGACTCAGGTGATAAGATCGGAGGGTTGATGGTCAAACTTTCATCACGGTCTTCATAAATGTATTGATGGATGTTTTCCATCATAATTAGTTCCTTAGGTGGCAATTCAAGACGTCTTCGTATCGACTCCATGCTCTGTATAATCTCATCTACCAGGCTCTGAGGAGGTTGCCTTGATGAAAAGGGAGTATCTGCATGCACCACGGGTGGTTAGGTTGAGGGTTGTGTATGAGTTGGTGATGGTATGGTTTCTTGTTGAGTTGGTTCAGCTTGGGTTGGTTGTGGTTCATTGGGTTCGGCTTGGGTGGTTTCTGGTGCATGGGGTTCTGTTTGGGTTTGTGGTTGTTGGGGTGATGAAGGTTGGATTATTGTTGGTTCTGGTTGTATAGATAAGGTGAAGGGTTCTGTGGTGCGAGGGGTTGGAGAAGGGGTTAAAGATAAGTTTGGTGTGGGTGATGAAGGTTGGTTTATTTCCGTTGGTGGGGTGATTGGCTTTTCATCGGTTGAGGAACTCAAAACGATGGCTTATGGGGTTGCAGCAAAGGGGACATGTACATATTGTACATCTTCAGAGGGCAGAGCCTCTGGTTCCCTTGCTTGGGTTTCTTCGGTTGAGGGTGGTGGTTAAGTTTGTGGTGATGGTGATAGTGGTGCAGCGGATTCTGTATGTTGTGCAGCCGTGGCCTCTGTCTCCCCCTCATGAGGTCCAAGACCTTGATCATCGAGGTCTTGGTCTTCATGTCTTGGCCTTTTGTGTTGGCGGCTGCTGGAGCAAGAGGCTCTGCTCCTCTTTTTCTTTTTGTTTTTCTCGAAGGACGCAAGATATGCCTTCAGGGCAGCTTGTCTTCGACTCGCCTCCATTGTTTGGAGGAGAGAGGTGGTGCGTCGTTGTTCATCAGCCAGGTTCTGGGAGAGAACCCTTGTTGGATGGATGGCCCGATGAACAAATTTGGCACTAATGTCATTGAAAGATGAGACTAGCGCCTTGGACAGATCCCGTAGGTCAGCTCTGGTTGCGAACTCGGTGGAGGAGGATGAGGCTTGTGGTGGTATGGAGGTGGTGGTGGATGTATATGGAGGGATGGGAAGGTTGGTGATGAGGTCTCTCACCTCTGCAGTGAATGAGGAGAAGGCTTCATCAAAGGATGGGCCTGCAGAGGGAGATTAGGGTGGAGGAGTAGGCTGGGGGATTTATGCTAGGATAGTGGTGCGTAGTTGGGTGAGGGTGGTTTGTATGGAGGCCATTTGGTAAGGGTAGCTTTGATGGATGAGTTAGATTGAGGTGGGGCTTGTTGAGGAATTTGGGAGATGATGGTTGTGGGTAGGGAGTTAATGGTTTGAAGGATGGTTTGAAGTTGGGAGATGATGTATGTGAGGTTCTCATCGGCCTAAGTTGCCTGGGCCGTGAGGGTGGCGATGGAGTGGATGAGGATTTGGTTTCTTTGGGTGGCAAGGGAGGATGTGGTGTTGTGATGTTGGGTGATGGTTTGTTGGAGCATTTGAAGGCGGGTGGTATTGGCTTGGGTTTGGGTTTCAATTTGGGAGAGGTGGTATTGCAGGATTGCAAGGGATTGTTGGAGGTCAGAGTTATCGGTGGAGGGTTGGTTGTCAACAATCCCTTGTATGATGAGTTTAAGGTCTTCCAAGGACCGCATCACTGTATCGACAAAGGCATGGAACTCAGCCTTTGTGACCAGGTCTGCATGTGGGGTAACCCTTGCAGCAACAGATGCTGCAGGTTGGGCCTATGCTCCGGAGGCGCCTTCTTGGCCTTGTGAGAAGGTAGGCCTAGAAGGACTTCCATCACGTCCTTGATAGCCCTCAAGAGAGGAGCTATCTCGTGATGTTGCGACATCTGCTTCCTCTTCCTCGGCTTTAGATGCCGGGTAAGTGAAGCAAATGTGTGTCCCCTTCGGTAGATCAAATATCGAAGGGGGATGTGCATGAAGGGAAGATCGCTCTGAACGATCTTGGGGTTCAATATCAGAAGCAACACATGCTTCTGTGTGTGTGGTGGGATGTGTCGAGCCCTGAGGCGAAAGGGCTCTTATATCTTCATCACCTCTCTGTTGAGAGAGGGGTGATGGAAAATGTGGTTCCTCGGCTGATACATCTCCAGAGGCCCGAAGAATGGCTGGCTGGGGTTGGGAGTGGACCGGGTCATCCTTGTTCAATATCTCTGTGGCTTTGATCGCCAGGGGTAGATGATGTGGTTGCCCTTTGGGTAGTGGGGGGAGGAATTGTATGAGTAGGGCCGGGGGAGGCACGATGAGTAGCATCATCATCATCATCTTCATCATCCGATGAAGATGTCTCATGTGCTCCCTTGCTTGGTTCGGGGGACGGTTCTAATCGCTCAGGGGTAGCTGCCCTCGGTTCCTGGGACAGCATTGAGCGTTCATAGGCTTTGGCGTATCTCAGATGTCAATGGAATGACATTGAGCATAGCCCTGGAGAGTGGATGGTTGATGCTGTAACCCTCCTTCGAGAGGGTTGGGCGATGTCCATGCATCTTGTAGACGGGGGTGAAGGGCTCCTCAGTTGGTAGGCCATGCTTCCTCATTGCGTCCCCAATGAAGAGGGCGAGGAAGCGAGGGAAGAGAACCGCAGAGAGAGGCTTGCCAGGGGCTTGCAGTTTACATTTCTTGACTACTGCCGCATGAATCTCGTTGTAGATCAGGAAAATGTAGTCGAGGTTCAGGTTGAAAAACAGCCCATACATGATAGTCATGATGTTGATGTTCCCTTGGTCCAATGAGCCCAGTTTGCATGTGAGAGCTCTGTTAAGGATGGAGAAGAACATGTTCCACATCGGTGGGAGGAATTGGCGTTTGAAGTCCGATACGTTGCGTAGGTCACGATTGTAACCTACCATCTTCACGAAGCAGAGGATGTCATCGGTGGTTGGTGGTTCGTCATATTATTCAATTCCAAGTTCCCGTCGAGTGGGAATGCACAGAACCCGAGAAACCTTAGCCCGCGATATCTTGAGCGAGCATATCATATCGTTAGGGGCGTCCAAGTCCCCCATTATTCCGTGGCTTTCTGGTTCAAACTCGCACGTTTGCCAATATTGCTGGACGTACTTTATGGGTACGTCGGTGTCAGCAAGAGTGAAGGAGGGAAGAAGAATGCATTTCTTGAAAAACTCGATCGTAACTGCAAATCTTTCGTCAAACAGGGTGTTTCGGAGTTCGATAGAGTGGTTGTTTGGCTTCATGGGTAGGAAGACGATAGCGTGGCTGTCGGCGCCGGTGGATTGGACTATGCTGTTATTGTTGTTCGATTCGTGGGAGGCGAAGGAGGCCATTGTTAAGGAAGTTGCAGGTTTTGTTCATCAAAATATATATGCAGGTATATGGAAGCGTAAAGAGAAGATGGATGAGGAAGAAAGGTATTTATAGGCGGGAATATGGTGAGGGAGTGGGGTGTGGGGGGTGGGGGTGGAAGGGA
>NC_037544.1:20561833-20563522 GCF_001531365.2 Cynara cardunculus var. scolymus | reverse complement strand
AAAATGATTTTCAATTAAGATGAGTTTTTTGTATAAAAATTATTGTCATGGAACCAGAGAAGCTCTGGTTGGTTATGACCCATTGGGTGAGGAACCAAAGGTGCTCTGGTTTAACATCGATGAAGGAGTTCATGGATGTAATGTTGGATTGCATGATATAGAGGCCCTGGATAACAAACCAGAGGCTCTAGATAAGCATTGTTAATCCATTATATAGAACCAGAGGAGCTCTGGTTAAATATATATGTAGCATTTAGGTGGCCAGAGGCTCTGGATAGTAGAACCAGAGGCTCTGTATGAAAAATGCATAAAAAAATGAAGATGAAATTGTTGCTCCCCCTCAAATGATGCATGATTAAGGATTTTGAAGTTTTCAAAGACTCCCCTTCAAACAAATAATAAAGAAGAATTAGGGGTACCAGAGGCTCTGCTCTATACAACCAAAGGCTTTGGTTGTGAAGGATTATGAATTATGAAAGGTGGCTAAGTGGAAGTGGAGAAAGGGTCTTTGAGACCAGAGGAGCTCTGGTTCCAAAGAGAACAAAGCAAGAGGCTCTGGTCTTTAGAACAAGTGGCTCTGGTTGTGAAGCAAAGAAAATGGGTAATGGAAACTGGTGAAGTGTATGTGAAAGAATATGATGGATGAGCCTTTGAGACCAGAAGAGCTCTGGTTCCAAAGATTGTGAATCCAGAGGCTCTGGTCTTTAGAACCAGAGGCCTTGGTTATGAAAGCAAAGGAATGAAATATGAAAGAATATGGTTAAGTCCATATGTAGGGAGAAGAGGGAAACTCTCTGGGACCAGAGGGGCTCTGGTTACAAAGAGTATGAATCCAGAGGCTCTGGATTTTAGAACCAGAGGCTCTAGTATGGTATAGAAGGGGTGTGGTTTATACCAAGTCATAGATGGGAACTTGATAGCGCTGGTTTCAAAGAAATTGGAAACCAGAGGCTCTGGTCTTTGGAACCAGAGGCTTTGGGTGGGAAGGGAATACTTAGTGTATGAAAACTAAGTATATGCTTTGGACCAGAGGGGCTCTGGGTCCAAAGGATAAAGAAAAATGAGGATGTAGACTCAAAGAATTGGATTCCAGAGCCTCTGGTCTATATAACCAGAGGCTCTGGTGAGTAGGAGAATGCTTGGTAGAAATTACTAAGTATTTGCTTTGGACCAGAGGGGTTCTGGTTCCAAAGGTGATAGAGATTGTTTGCTAAAAATTGTTCGAAGTAAATCTAAATAGCTAGAGGCTCTGGTCTTTATGACCAGAGGCGCTGGTTTAGGATACTTGGAGTTTCTGGCTAAAATTTTATATATCACTTATAGGCATAACCATGAGATATTGAAGATCTCTAGTTATAAGCTAATGAGTGACTTTAAGTGGTGAGATTCAGCATACCTATCTTGCTGACTAGGAATAAAAATCTTTTCTCATCAAGAGCTTTTGTGAAAATGTCAGCAAGTTGGATCTCAGTTGGAACAAAATACATTTCTATATTACCTTTTTCAATATTTTCTTTTAGAAAATGTTACCTTACATCGATGTGCTTGGTCTGGGAATCTTGCACTGGATTTGCAGAGATTGCTATGGCACTCTTGGAGTCACAGAGGATAGGGATTTTGTCATAATGGAAACCATARTCSTTAAGCTGAGTCTTCATCCAGAGAACTTGTGAACAACAACTAGCAGCA
>NC_037544.1:20548841-20561733 GCF_001531365.2 Cynara cardunculus var. scolymus | reverse complement strand
TAACCATTTTTGTAAATCATAAATAAATAAAATAAATATTTAAAAACTTATAAAATTTTCAACAAAGATATCCGGACAACAAATCCGGTCAATAACTACCCGGTTTACAAATCCGGTCAATAACTACCCGGTTTACAACTTGACTAAAAGTTTACTTTGTCCGGACATCAAATCCGGTCAACACCCCAAATATTCATTGAACGGTTTAACACTTAGAATAATAAATCATATTGAGCGGATAACAAATCCGGTCAATAGTCCGTTCAAGACTTACCCGGTTTAAGACTAAACCGCTCATCAATCCGTTCAAGGTTTGTCCGGTTTAAGACTAAACCGCTCATCAATCCGTTCAAGGTTTGTCCGGTTTAAGACTAAACCGTTTATCACTTAACCGGTTTACAACTCCGGTCAATAATCCTGACAATAAACCTCTCTAGCTAAACCTCTCAAAATAAACCTCTCAAGGCTTATCCGGTTTAAACCCTTATCCGGTCAAACTTTGTCCGGATAAATACTTAGACAATATAATCAAAGTTCCATTTCAAGGATAAGAATATGAAGCATATTAATAAAATCAGTAGTAAATTTTTATGCAAAAGATTTAGAAACCACTCACCTTAAAAAGCTTTTGAATCCAAAACTCTTGAAATCAGACTTTTGAAATCAGCACTTGAAATCTACTTGAATCCTCAACACTTGAAATCACTTCTTAAAGCTTAACCRGACAACTCTCTCTCAACTCTCAAATTTCATAAAAATGGCAAGGAAAGTTCAAATGAAGGGGAAAGAGTCCCTTTTATATTTTCCCAAAATGGGAAGGTCGGCTCCCCCTTGCCACCTCACACTAAACCAAAATCAATTCCTAACACATATTCATGCACACATGTGCGTGCATATATACATCCACGTAGGTACATCCTACACCACCCACATATATATATATATATATATATATACTCACCCATATATACATATATATATATATATATATATTTATATCGCATAAATATATATATATACACATATCCATGTATTCAAATAATACACAAATTCACATACCAACATATATCAATTACCATGTTACCATGTAATGAATTAATCAAATAATCACGTATTAAATACCTTGGGTAATAACCAGGATCTGGTTATCACAGAGAGTGATATGAGCAGTGTTTACTGCGTGTGAGATGGCGGTGTAACCGCGAGAGTGATATGAGCAGTGTTTAACTGTGTGTGAGATGGCGGTGTAACCGCGAGAGTGTTATGAGCAGTGTTAACTGCGTGTGAGATGGCAGTGTAACCGCGAGAGTATTATGAGCAATGTTAACTGCATGTGAGATGGCGGTGTAACCGCGAGAGTGATATGGGCGGTGTAACCGCGAGAGTGATATAATGGGCGGTATAACCGCGAGAGAGAAAGAGAGAAACATAAATGTACTTATGTTTCGGAACAGGTTTGATTCTAAACTGAATGTTTGGAATATATATCATTGTATGAGATTATACACTCACTAGACCTTTGGGTCTAACGCTCAGTTGTTGGACTAACCTGTTTTGCAGTTCAGCGTACTCTGAAAGATAAAGGCAAGGGGAAAGTCTGATTGATGATATTAGTTTATGTGCATATGTATTAAAGATACATTTTGTTAGTTCATGTTTTGTAACAATACTATTATGAGTATTATGAGTATGATGATGTGAATTATGTGTTTTGGGATGTGAGGGTTGTTATATGTTGATCAGAAAATCATGTTTATGATGCACAAATGCAGAGGGAGTTTATAATCTGTCTGATTAGTGGTTTCTAAACGCAACAGTTTAGGACCCGTGCTGAAATGATTGTGGCTTCTGACTAATTCATTTCAAGACCCGAGCCAAAATGGTTACAGTTTTATTATTTTGAGCTGAAATGAAATATTACTTAAATCTATTTTCTAGGGGGAGTCTCTAGAATTTTTTAATAAATGTTTTCGGAAATTGAGTTGATTTATGAAAATGAGTACATTTTCTGAGCAGGTATTTCCTGAGATTTTACTTGCGTAATTTCTCATCATACATAACTCCAATACCTATTTCAACTATTCTTCAAACCGTTATTATCAGGTCTCTAATATGAAAATCATTTTCGGTGATAATACACTCGTTTGTAATCAAAGTTCTTTTTTCTGATATTTTTTTTCTTTGATTGATACACATTTCGTTATTCTTTCAATATCAAAATCTGTAAACTCGTACTTACAGATCTTCATTCATTTCTCCCACATACATTGAATAATTTGTTTGATACATCACTCCTTGTTGATTGTGCTTAAAAGCTTCATGTCTTGATCAATTTTTATCTGATCATTTGAGCTTATTTGCAATAATATTTTTGATTAACTGTTTCTGATCAACTGAACATATTGTTATTTTAGGAGGGACTGAGTGCTTCACATAAATACCTCAATGGAATGTCAGGACCAACAGACCTACCCATGAGGACAACCATATCTGAGTGAGCTTAAACTCAAAAAGGGTTTGTGTGCAGCGCTTAAAATGAAAAATAAGAAGGGTAGTTGTTGTGAGTCAAAAGAATTGATGAGAGTTGTTTTAGGATTAAAAGATCAACAAAATCCTGTTCTAAACCTCTAAATTCCGGGCATACCACGAAATCTATTAGTTCTCAATTCATTCGAGACTAATTTTAAAAAAGGCAAAGCCCAAGCCAATTCTTGTCACAACCACACCAGCTACTCATTTATCTCTTATCAAATAAGTGTTTCAATAACACTTGGGGCACGCAGCTCATAATCTATCTGTTTCTCATTCGGAGAAAATTGATATTGAAAAATAAGGATATATGTCCCCCCTCTTCAAGTCTTTTTGATCACATTTTGAGTCTGATAAATTTGTGTAGTCCACACGATTTATCTTTTTGAGCCTAAACAAAAGCATATGTTGCTTTATTTTTTTCTACACTATAAAGATTTTGTAATTTTGCCAAAACATTCATAGATATGCTATTATTAAGCTATGGATGTTTGAATGGAAGACCTGGTGAGATGAACCTCAAAAAGTCTCATATATGAAGTACATTTGGTGTACTGAGTATATTTGTTACATTCACAGGCCAATCTTTTATAAGATTGAAAACAATTTCATAAGTTGAAATTAGTTGTTATTTTTCCATCTTCTTAATCTGTAAAGATTATATAAGTGGATTTGAAAAGATATGCTTAAAATTTTTTGAATTGACGGCATTCGCTGAAAATTTCATTCATTCTGATGTATGATGCTAATGATTCTTATTTCCTCATAAGGGGGAGTATGATATAATGAATAAAATAATCAATTCTGAATTATATAAGGGGGAGTGTGATATAAAGATCAAAGGGGAGTATGATATAAAGATTGGGAACCGGCAATAGACTTAAAGGAGTGTGAATGCAATGACTACTGAAGATTATTCTTGTGCTACAATGTTTGAGAGAGAAATGGAATGTGAAGATTTCATCTTACAAGAGTTTACTGAAAAAGATTTTCCAATAAGGAAAATGTTAATTTTTTGGGAGAATGCTAGAGAATTTTTATCTTAAGAAATTCTTTAATGGGGAGATTGTTAGTGAATGTTATCTGATGAAGTTCGTTGAAGATTATATTATGAAGATTGTTACTGTTTTTGTTCTTCATTGTGAAAAGAGAAGATCGTTTTTGTTCTATATTCAAGGGAGATAATGTTGGAAGATTTTCTCAACAAAAGATTATCTGAAGATCACAAAGCAGAATTTGTTAGAAGATTGTTCTGAAGATTTCAAGAAGTCATAAAGAGCTAAAAGCGTCGAAGTTCAAAAGAGATTCAAAGAGCGCAAATTCTTTCAAGCCTGAATACAAAGGGGGAGAATGTTAGGATTGAATTTTAGTGATAAATTTTATTCGTCTTGAAAGATAAATAATTGTAATTTTAGTTAGTTAGACTTTGTTTGTATAGTTGACTTTGACTAGAGCTTACAATGTTTGACCTATAAATAGTTTGTCTTCTAGTGTGAAAAAGTAGAGAGGAGCTTATTGTAAACATAATTATACTTCATAGTGAAATATAGAGTTTGACCAAATTGACTTTTCCTCTCAAAGTGTTCTTGATGTTCATATGATGTTTGCCATTGATTCATGATGATATTTGAAGATTGATCGTATTGTGGGACTCACAGAGATATTTAAAGAATCATGTAGCAATATAGCAACTATAAACCAGTGATAGAACATATGTATAGAATGTTTGAATACATTCACCTATGCTTTGAAGATTAGTTTCTAATTCTTCTACTTTCAGATCTTCCCAAATAAATATAATAAAGGTGAATAGCAAATGCATAGTCGCCCCTTTTTTTCTTACTTCCCTTAAAATAATCCTTCACATACATATACATACATGTTGATCCTCTCTCTCAGTGATTTGATGATAATCCATTCTCACTTATACGTTGTATTTATGTTTCTGTCTTTTCAGTTCAAGCGATCAACACTAAGCCTGTTCAGTGATCGTTGAAGAACTTGTATTGTAATTCAATCAGAGACTCTAATACTTCAAGAAGACAACACTCACACCAAAGAACCATCAGCCAAAGTCCAAGATTCAAACTGAAGATTAGAGACTGGCGAGTACGTGATCTGAAGCGGTACTAGTGATTACAAGCCTGTCTAGATATGTGTGAAGACTTCTCAAACCTCAGCAAATACTAAAGAGACCTCCAGGTTATTCTAGCATTCAGAGATCAAAGGAAGCTTGCCAAGCACGATTGTTGTTGTCTTATCCTTATGCACACAAAGGACAAACCCATATCCTTTCTAAATGTTGGTACGGTACGGAGCCAACTAGTTGACTCTATTGTCCACCAACTTTAGGTAAGGATGTCTGCTCATGAATAGTCCTTTTCGTACTATTCACTATAGCAAAGGACAAGCCTTCTTCTTAAGGCTTGACAGGCACTCTAACCCTACCATATTGTATTAAATGAACATTTAATGCATTGGGTATAAATAGAAGTGTTTATTGTCCATGTAGAGTGCTCGCAACTCACTCTCATAACCTAATTCTTACTTTGAGCATTCTAGCTTAAGTAAAAGAACTTTTTTTTACAACATTTGTTTTCTCATTTGCTAAGAATCCGTGTGTAACCAAAGACTGTTTAGATAGGTTTTCTTACCTTATATTTCCGCAAACAATCTTGTTAAATTCGTATTGATCTTCTCTATCAATATACATTTAAAATCTAAAAATATTGTGTTTGTATCCATCCCCTTCCTTCTACAAACTGTTTTACTTATCTTGTAGACCCTCAAGGGACCAACAAGTGGTATCAGAGCAGTGTTCTATCTTCTCTAAGTTGTTTAACTGTTTTTCTACATTAGTTTATCTCTTTCTCTAGATAACTTTATTGTTTTTAAATGGCTTTGCAAATTACAAACACACACACACAAAAGACAATGGCTCTCTTGCCAAACCTCCCTCGTTCATCCGTGACAACTTTAGTCTATCGAAGAACCGGATGTCCCTCTTTCTTGAAGGTGTGGATCCTGAAATCCACATTACATAGAAAATGGACCATATGTACCATTTGCTATTGCTCCGGCTGTTCTTGCAACAGCTATGACTACTGTGATTCCTGAACGGCAGATTCCAAAGCTCCCTCATCAGTGGAGTGATGAAGACAAGAAGAAAATAGCTATAGACACTCGCACTAGGTCTATAATATCTATGTCTCTTCCTGACGAGATTTATCACTCTGTGATAAAGCTGAAGACTTCTAAATCCATATGGGACACACTTTGTGTTCAATATGAAGGAACCACTCAGGTTCAAGAAACTAGAAAGATCAATTTAGTAAGGCAGTACGAAAGCTTTCTCTATCGAAAGTCTGAAATGCTATCTGAAGTACATCAACGTTTTAATTGTCTCCTTATTGATCTAAGGGTTGTAGGCAGGGAATATTTCAATTCTGAAACTCTAACTAAGTTTCTGGAATGTCTTTCTTAGTCTTGGGACACCTTTTCCATGTATCTTAAGATGTCCAATGACATGTCCACTCTTTCTCTTTCTACTTTATACGGGATTCTGCTTAACCATGAGTAATCTCATCAACTGAAGAGGAATCTAGTCAAAGATTCTAGAGAAATGAAAAGCTCTCCTTTAGCTTTGATCTATGAAGCTTCTTCAGTTTAAACCCCTTCTACTCCTTTTATTTCTTCTCTTCCTCCTGTTGTTATTACAGAGATAGACTCTTCAATCTCTGAGGATATTCTAGAATCTAATCTAGCAGATTTTGATGAATCCCTGGCCCTTTTGACTAAGTCTTTCAGAAGGTTCGCCAACAAAAGCAACTACCGCTGAGCTCCTCAGCTGTCCATCAGGGAAAAGCCAAAGTCTGAAAGAATAGACAAGACTTTAGCTATCTGCTACAATTGTCACCGGCCTGGACAGTTTGCAAGTGAATGCAGATCGAAGAAAGTTGCGACGCCATCTTCCAAAACTCCACCCTCCTTCAGGACTAAGGATGAAAAGTACTTAAAACTGAAGGAGAAGTACATGAAGATGAAGAACAACCAGTGAAAGGCTAAGGGCCTTGTCGTTGAAGAGCATGACTGGGCTGACTCGTCCAATGAATCATCTTCTGACGAGGAAGATACAGCCTATCTTTGCTTGATGGCCAAAGATGCAGATGAAGAGTCTTCAGAAGCATCTACTTCTTCTGAGCCATCTACCTCTTCCAATACTTAGGTATGTTCCCTAAATGAACGCTCTTCTTCTTCTTCTTCTAGCCTATCCGCACTAGATACGTTGACGGTTGATCTTTACAAGGCCCTCAATGGAAAATCTAAAGCAAAAATGCTTAATGTTGATCTTCAAGAACAGTTGAAGATTTTCCATTCTAAGATCAAAGAGCTGACTTTGTTGAGGAAAATCTTAAGGATCAAGTCATTGTAAACCAAGCCATCACCGTTGAACACGAAAAGGCTATCGATGAGCGTGAACGAGCAATCGCTGAACTTAAGACTGAGAAAGCTACTATTGAAGGGTGGTGCAAAGCTTCTCTTAAAGCCTCTAAGATCATCAACGTTTAGATCCCCGCCAAGATAACGACTGGTCTAGGATTCTCCTATGATCAGGAAGAACATATTACAGACAGGTCCAAGCTCAAGTTTGGCACCTTCGTCTCTTCTATTCCTAATAGTTCTTCCTCTCAGTCTTCTCTTACTGAGAGTCATCTTGAAGGAACTCCTTCGAGTTCTGGTTGCAAAGACAAAGGTAAATCCATTGTCACAGCACCCCTTCTTAAGAAGTCTAACAAGTCTACTAGATCAAGGTCTATCCCTTTAGCTTGTAAAGCTTCTTCCACTTCTTCAGGGACTAGGAAATCTGAACCCTCTCATAAATCCAAGTCTCAGCTCAAGGTGAACTTTTCACATAAGGAATCCAAAGCCTCAAAGGTTCCTCCTAAAACCAATGACAAGGGAATCCTTGGAGCTGGTCCCTCTTCTAATCTGATACTTCTTGGCCCTAAAGCTATCTACAGCTTTAGGAAGTGCAAACACTGTGGTGAGAAAACACATATTGCCAACAAATGTCCTTCTGCCGCCAAGGCTGGTTCACCAGCTAAGGGCAAAAAAGTAGCCAAGGCTGAGAAATCAACCAAGGTGAAATCATCCACTAAGGCTGCAAAAGCAACCAAAGTGAAGCAAACCGTTGGAGCTTCTTCTTCAGGCTCAACGAAGACAACTCCTGCTGACAAGTCTTCAGCATCAGACGTTGTAAATCTCTCCATTGAAGCCTCTTCTTCAGGCTCAATGAAGACTTCCACTGAAACTACTATAGTAGTGTCAAAGGATGTTCCTCTTTCCAGTCAAACCTCTTCAGGTTTAGTGATGTCATCTGCTGATACTAATTCCACATCACCAGAGGATGAAGCCACTAACAACGCTGGACCCTAATAGCTGAGTACCAATAGCATTCTTAAATTGTTTCCTTGTGCAGGACGTCAAAGGTATATGGTATCTTGATAGAAGATGTTTAAGACATATGACTAGAGACAAATCTCTGCTAACTCATTTCAAGAAAGAAAGAGGACCTTCTGTAACATTTGAAGGTAACAGAAAAGGATATACCAAAGGTTTTGGTATATTAACCAATGGTGTAACAACGTTCAAACGTGTTGCATATGTTGAAGGACTGAATCACAATCTTCTTAGCATCAGTCAGCTGTGTGATAAAGACTACACAGTAAAATTCTCAAAGAATTCATGTCACGGTCTTGACAAAGACGATAAGGTTTCCCTAACCGGTTCTCGCCAAGAGAATGTATATATCATCAATATGAATTCCTGTCTCACTGAGAACAGCTGCTTCTTCTCTAAGGCCTCACCAGACGTTAACTGGCTATGGCACAAACGGCTATCTCATCTCAACTTCAAAACACTCAGCAAGCTGTCAAGAAATGATCCTGTCACTGGTCTTCCTCAACATTCTTTTGCAAAGGAATCTCTTTGCTCAGCATGTGAAAAAGAAAAACACACAAGAGCTAGCTTTAAGTCTAAGCAAATCTCTTCAATGACTACACCTCTTTAGTTATTGCATACGGATCTCTTTGGTCCAGTCAACGTGCAATCAATAGCTGGAAAGAAGTTTACACTTGTCATTGTTGATGAGTATGCTAGGTACACTTGGGTCTTTGTTCTCAGATTCAAAGATGAAGCACCTGAAGAAATCATTTTGTTCATCAAGAAAATAGAAGTACTGAACAACGTTAAGGTACGATCTATTAGAAGTGACCATGGCACTGAATTCAAAAATAGTACTATGGATAAATTCTTTGAACACAAGGGAATCTCTCACAACTTTTCTTCAGTGAGGACTCCTCAGCAGAATGGGGTCGTTGAAAGAAGAAATTGAACAATCATTGAGGCTGCTCGATCAATGCTCAACGACTCCCATCTTTTTACTCAATTCTGGGCTGAAGCTATCAACACCGCTTGTTTCATTCAAAAATTGATCGCTGATCGTGAAAAGATTCAAGAAGACAGACTATGAACTTTTTCATGGAAGAAATCATTATATAAGTTTTCTTCATATATTTGGTTGTACTTGTTACATTCTCAACAATCGCGACCAACTTRGAAAGTTCGATCCCAAAGCTGATGAAGGAATCTTTCTTGGATATTCTTCAGTATCCAAAGTCTTCAGAGTATTCAACAAACGAAGACAGACGATAGAAGAATCTATTTATGTCACCTTTGACGAATCTCAATCAGCTAATTCAAAACCCATCTTAAATGATGAGGATGAATTAGAAAATTGGATGTTCTCTCACTATGGACAATCTGAAGCTTCCTACAGTTGTGACACCCCAAAATGAGGTAAATAAATAAATTAGAAAGCAAAAAGAACAAGGAAAATAAAATAAAATGAGTTTTATTTTATTGAAAAAAAAAATATATATATATATATATATATAAACATATTTGAAAATCAGATTAAAAATGAAGGAAAATGTCATATTAGGGGTGAAATGTGTAAAGATGTCAAAGTTAATAGAGCCAGGGGGGCGAATGCATTTTTATGAAAGTTAAGGGGTTGGGTCAGATGTTAACAGGTCCAAAGCAGAAGGACTTGTTTTGTAAATATATCAGATCTACAAATTCAGAAACGTGAAAACGACCTCTCATTTGAAGCTTTATATCAGTTCAAATTTTCAACTATTAAGACAAAAAAAGAAAAGAGATATGTAGCCAACACTTTGCTCTACACTTTTGCTTCAAGAAAACCGAAGTTTCATCGAATTTCGACAGAGAAATCGGAGGTTGAAGTTCGAGTTTGAAAAGCTCCGTTTATTGACGATTGGAGGTCAAATACTCAACCAAATTTCGAGTTCTTTATATGGTTGGTTTTGTTTTTAGGTCCTCTATGAAACCTTAGTAGCCTTATGTTTAGATTTTAGTTTTGAATGTTCAATTTTGAGCTTTTTTACTGATTTTCGAGTGGTTTTAAGACCATAAATTTAAACGAGCGTATGAGACTCAATACTTGATGGTTTTTGTTGATTTTTGTTCCTATGATTAAGGAAAATAATTTTCTTGAGTTTTAGCAAAAAGAATCAATGAAAACGAACGAAAAACAAGGTCAATCGGCCTGAAGAAGCTGCTGTCGTGAGGTAGCCTTCGCATCTGGTATGAGGCATGGATATGATGGATGTTTGGGCTAGTGTTGGGCTTTCTCTTTTATTTACCAAAGATACTTATTGGATTATATTTTAGGCCCTTATTGTTTTAACAAAAGAAGGCTATATTTTTGGGGCTTAATTTGAGTACTTAAGTTATAGAAATTTGTTAATTGACCCAAGTTAATAAATTTCAGATTTAGTTAATTAGTTTATATTAACTAATTAATTTAATTTATAAATTAGTTACTATATTATATTGAATTAGTTTATAATTAATATATTAATTAATTTTTTATTATTTTTTTAAATATTAATATTAGTTAATTGTTTATTTTCTAAGGTGGTTGCATATATAAATCAGTAAATTGTTTTGATGATTTAAGCGCCGTAATTTGAGAAAAGTAATTATTGTGACGTTTTAATTTAGAGATATGGGATTATAAGATATTAAAATGTTTTTGGGATGCCATCGAGTTTTAGACTTGCGGTTTGACTAAAGTTAGTCAAAGTTGACCGAATTGACCAAGGGTTGACTTTTGGCACGTTTGATCCATGTGGATTTTAATGATGGGTCAAATAGAGTTGTTTGAGGCATATTAAGATGCTCGGATACGAAGTTTGACTTTAAGTTGGGTCAGAATGACAATAGTTGACTTTTGTTGTCTTTTTGAGAAATTAAGACGTTAATGAGATGTTATGGTATGAAATGTGTAGGCATTTGGTCAAGAGCTATCGGTAGTCAATCTATACGCAATCAGGTAAGTCTTCATGAGACTTACAATGGGATGCATACCTATGTATAAATTTATTTTCGAGCATTATAGGATTTATATGATAATGTGTACATATGCATGATGTTTCAGTTTACATACACGATATATTTTACATGTATGTTATTTTATGATTAGTTGCATGCTATGTGTTTATTTTGTTTTCAAATAACTCTAGCATGTTATTTCATTTGAAAGTTTTATGATCAGTTTTAGCGGGTGAGCATTTGACCAAGAAGTCACATGACAAGTGGCACAACCCCGTAATGAGTGTCTAGACAAGTGCAGGTCGGACAACTCAGGGAATGCCAGTGACTAAATGACTCATACCCGACAGACAATTTATGAGATCTCTTTTCTTTCAGTGTTGCATGTTTTTCAAAAAATGCATACTATTTGGTACAAAGTTTACAAGTTGATATGTATGATGTGAAATAATCTTTACTCACACAAACCATGAACTCACTAAGCTTTATAAGCTGACAGAAGGTTTCAGGTTGCACAAAGAAAAAGAAGGTCATACATAGAGACTTGTCTAGTCCATTTAAGTTCAATATTTAGGTGCAATCATTTATGATATATAAATTTGTAAAGCAACCCGGTATAGGACGGGATGACATTAAGTTATATATTTATTCTTTTAAAGTCTTCCGCTGTAAACGGTCTAAAGTTTTAATTTAGCCATTATTTTTTGGAGTGCTTTTGGAGAATCTGTTTTAGATTACGTAACATTTCTCATGGTAAAAATGTGGGCGTTATAATAGTGATCCTCTCAACTCTGAATCTCGTGAAGCTGAAGATGATCCACTCATCATTCCTCTTACAGCTAGTCACTTCAACGCATCTTCTTCAGAGATTGCTGTCGTGCCCATTAGCTGTGTTCCTCCTTCTACTTCAAACACTGATCAATCAGTGAATGAAATGCCTTCAGCATCTGAACCTATTTCAGTCGTTGAATATGAGGCTCCTTTGACGATAGTTCCTATTGCTGAAGATACTGCAGCTGAAGCCTCATCTTTTGTTCCTGAACTCACATACTCAGATAAAATTCCTCTACTGGCTCAGCGATACACAAAAGGCCATCCAATTCATCAAATTCTTGGTGATCCAGATGCAGGTATCAAGTCTCGTCGTTGTGTAGGTAATATATGTATCTTTGTCAACTTTCTTTCTTTAGTTGAACCCAAGAAAATAAATGATGCTATCTCTGACCCTAGTTGGTTTCTTGTCATGCAAAAGGAGCTCATTAAGTTTGATAGGAACAAAGTCTGGTACCTTGTCCCACGTCCGTCTGACAAATCAGTGATAGGCACCAAATGGGTTAATCGCAATAAGTTGGATGAAGATGGTGTGGTTACCCGTAACAAGGCTCGACTTGTTGCTCAAGGTTATAAACAAGAAAAATGGATCGACTATGATGAGACATTCGCATCGGTGGCTAGACTCGAAGCAATTCGACTCTTTCTAGTCTTTGTTGCCCATAAAGACTTCAAAGTCTACCAAATGGATGTAAAGAGTGTTTTCCTAAATGGGAAACTTCAAGAGGAAGTTTATCTTGAACAACCTCTAGGGTTTCTTGACCCTAAGTATCCAGACCATGTCTACAGGTTGGATAAAGCTCTTTATGGGTTAAAACAGGCTCCTCGTGCCTGGTATGATACCCTTTCCTCATTCTCATCGCTGAGAAATTCTCTCGTGGAATGATTGACCAGACCTTATTTCTTAGGAAAGTTAAGGGTCACATCATTCTAGTACGAATTTATGTCGATGATATTATATTTGGTTCCACTAACCCCTCTTTTTGTTTTCGGCTCGCTGATCGCATGAAGAAAGAATATCAGATGAGCATGATGGGAGAACTAACCTTCTTTTTAGGTCTCCAGATCAAACAATCAGATAAAGGTATCTTTATCAATCAAAGTAAGTATGTTC
>NC_037544.1:20546443-20548789 GCF_001531365.2 Cynara cardunculus var. scolymus | reverse complement strand
AGTTCATCTATGAAGACTCCAATGGCTCCTCCACTCTCTCTCAACAAGGATCCAAATGGAAAGCCTGTAAACGTTACTGTTTATAGAGAAATGATCAGCTCCTTGTTGTATCTGAACTGTAGTCGACCCGATATCATGTACTCTACATGCTTATGTGCAAGATATCAAGTTGAACCAAAGGAATCCCATCTGATTGTTGTAAAACGCATCTTTAGATATCTTAAGTGAACTCCTAACATGGGTCTCTGGTACCCTAAAAGTTCAGGTTTTGACCTAATCGATTATTCGGATACTGATTTTGCAGGTTGCAAAATTGATAAGAGAAGCATCACTAGAGGCTGTCAGCTTCTAGGTGGAAATTTGGTGAGCTGGACAAGCATAAAGCAAAACTCAGTGTCCACATCAACAGCTAAAGCTGAATACGTAGCCGCTGGTAGTTGATGTGCCCAAATTCTTTGGATGAAAAACCAGCTGATGGACTATGATCTTCAGTTTTCAAAGGTTCCTATTTATTGCGATAGCACTAGTGCTATTGCAATTGCACTTCACTCCAAGACCAAACATATTGAGATCCGATATCATTTTATCAGAGATCATGTTATGAATGGTGATATTGAACTTCACTTCATTCCCAACTCGCTGACCTTTTCACCAAGCCTCTTGATGAGACAAGATTCAACATCTTGATTAGCGAATTGGGGATGTTAAACACTAACGACTAATCTTTAGCTATTAAACATCACTCAGTTAGTGAAATGATTTAGTGCTCTATCTCTGACACTGAACTTTTGAGTAAATATATCTATTCTCTCTAAGATATGATTACTCTTCTCTTTTCTTCAACTTAAAACCTTCACTGGAGCTTTTCTTCTTCAGTGACTAAAGTTTTAAAAGTTGGTTTCAGCGATCCTCTTATCACTGACCATAAATAAGTATTTCTTTATACTTATTCTCTTAAAAATAAAAAATGATCACTGAACCTTCTCGATCAGTGATTAAAATGTTTTTAAGTGCCAATTTTAGTGATTCTCTTATCAATGACACTGATGTCTTAAAACCCTCACTGAAGTCTTTCATTTCAGTGATAAAATGTTTTAAACGTTCTTTTAAGTGTTTAGTTAAACACTGTATGACTCTTTGTTTTCTTAAAAACTCTTCATTTTTAAAAGAAAATAGTTAATGAACCGTCTTAATGACGACATTCTCTATTTACTATATGCAACGCTTTGAGACATGCAAAAAGGTATTGTCATTACGCTACCTCATTTAATGTCATCCAATCATGGATGAGAACGTGCCTTTTATCATCATGGCCCCTTTTTCCCAACCGTCGTCTTTTCACTATCTCATATTTCTTCTCTCTCCTCCTACCTATAAATATGAGACCTCTCCTCCACTTTTCTCTTTACGCTTTCAAAATTCTTAGACGAACCACTGCAAGAATTTCTCCATAGCAAAAACTCTCTCAATCTTCAAGAACCTTTCGACCTTTCTCTCTAAATCTCTTAAGGTCAATATCTCTTTTCTTTATCTTCTTCTAAGAAAATTGTTTAGTCTGTTTAAGAAACTTGTTCTCTTAAAACATTAAACAACAAAGATTATTTAACCAACTCTTACTTGGTTATAATCTTATTTCTTTAAACACATTATACTTGAAAAACCCTAAATCTTCTTTAAGGATTTTTCAAAAGAAGTTTTTATTACTTCAAAAACTTATCCATATTCTTCTCCCAAAACAATCTTGGTTTTACTAACAAATTGTTTTCTATTATTCTTATTAAAAACAGATCGCAGCCAAGAATGTTCACTTTTCTCTCGATGAGGTATCCTTCAAGGCCAACAACCATATTACCTTGTTGGATATCCTCTCATCCAAGGTGGACTACCAAGAAGCGGCCAACTTCCTCAAACAGTCGTCGCTCGGCTTCGCACTCAATCATGAGCCCATCATGGTGAAAGAACTTCTCCAGCAGTTCTGGTTCACTACTGAGGTTGTGGACATCGAGGTCAAGCCTGGAAGACAAGTTGAATAGGTCAACTTCACCTTCAACCGCATGGAAGTGAAGTTTAGCGTGAACACCTTAAGGACGGCTCTTCGCCTTCCCATAGTCCCCTACGACAACGAACCCACAACGTCTGAGATCATCAAGTGTCTCGAAGCCATTGGCCATCAATGGCCAATGAAGAAGGACTCAAATGCTCCCATGAAGTTCTTGTCGAAGATCGAGAAGAACATGATGTCAGCTGTCTGGCAAGAAGAAGAAGAAGAAGAAGAAGAAGAAGAAGAAGAAGAAGAAGAAGAAGAAGAAGAAGAAGAAGAAGAAGAAGAAGAAGAAGAAGAAGAAG
>NC_037544.1:20536600-20546330 GCF_001531365.2 Cynara cardunculus var. scolymus | reverse complement strand
TTCATTCAAGAGACATACCTGAGTAGAAGAGACATTCCTGAGTAGGTGAGGATGGTGAGGGATCATGAGAAGTTGATGTCACTGAAGCTTCTTCTTTGACATCTTTGGCCATCAAGCAGGGATAGGCCATATCTTCCTCATTAGATGATGATTCATCAGATGAATCAGCCTAGTCGTGCTCTTCAGCGACAAGACCTTTGGCCTTTCGCTGGAAGTTCTTCATCTTCTTGTACTTCTCCTTCAGCTTCAGGTATTTGTCATCCTTAGATTTGAAGGAGGATGGGGTTTTAGAAGATGGCGTCACAGCTTTCGTAGACCTGCATTGACCAACAAAGTGACCCTTGTGGTGAGTTGTAGCAGATCGCTGAAGCCTCGTCTATGTTATTAGACTTTGGCTTTTCCTTGATGGTCAGCGAAGGAGATCTGCGGAAGTTACTTGTCTTGGTGAATCTCATAAAAGATTTAGTTAATAGCGCCAGTGATTCATCAAAATTTGCAAGATCAGATTCTGATAAATCCTCAGAGTTAGTGGAATCTAACTCAGTGATAACAACAAAAGGAAGAGAAGAAGAAGAAGAAGAAGAAGAAGAAGAAGAAGAAGAAGAAGAAGAAGAAGAAGAAGAAGAAGAAGAAGGTGGGAGTTCAACTGAAGCATCTTCAGAGATTAGAGCTAACGGAGAGCTCTTCATTTCTCTAGAATCCTTGATTAGATTTCTTTTCAGCTCTCAAGACTGCTCATGATTAAGCAGTATCCCATAAAGAGTGCTGAGATAAAGAGAGGACATGTCATTGGACATCTTGAGACACATGGTATAAGTATCCCAAGACTCAGGCAAACATTCTAGAAACTTCATTGAAGTTTCAAAATTGGAATATTCCCTGCCTACATTCCTTAAATCGATAAGAATACAATTAAAACGTTGATGTACTTCAGACAAAGTTTTAGTCTTTCCACGAAGAAAGCTTCTGTATTGTCTTACTAAATTAATCTTCCTCGACTCTTGAACCTGAGAGGTTCCTTCATATTGAACACATAAAGTGTCCCACATGGCTTTCGAGGTTCTGAGTTTCATAATAGAATGATAAACCTCATCAGGAAGAGACATATCTATTATAGACCTAGCACGAGTGTCTATAGCTATTTTCTTCTTGTCTTCATCGCTCCATTGATGACGAAGCTTTGGAATCTGTCGTTCTGGAATCGTGGTAGTCGTAGCTGTTTCAGGAACAGCTGGAGAAATAGCGTATGGAACATATGGTCCATTTTCTATGTGGAATTTCAGGATCTACACCTTCCAGAAAGAGGGACATCCGATTTTTCCAAAGACTAAAGTTGTCGCGGATAAAACAGGGTGGTTTGGCAAGAGAGCTACTGTCATGAAAGTGTGTGTTTATGTTTTGTAAAGCGATTTGAAAGCACTAAGATTATCTAAAGAAGGAGATAATATAATACAGAACACAACTAAACAACAAGAATAGACAAACATTGCTCTGATACCACTTGTTGGTCCCATTAGGGTCTGCAAGATGTGTATAACAGTTTGTAGAAGGGGGGATGAATATAAATTTTTCAAATTTAAAATATATATTGATAAAGAATGATCAATACAGATTTTACTAGATTGTTTGCGAAAAGATAACGTAAAGATAACCTATCTAAACAATCTAAGTTACACACTAGTTCTTAGCAAAGGGAAATGATTTGTTGTTTAAGACTTAGAAGAAAGTAAGTTCTTTATCGCTAAGAACTATTTAGAATACTTAAAAGGGCTTCTAACTTGCTTTTGAAGATAAGTGTATTGTGTTCTCAGATGTGTGTTCTTTCACGTATGAACGTAAGAGTTAGGGTTCAAGAGTATCTCTGTATGGAGATAGAACACATCTATTTATACCAATTGCATTAAATGCAAATTTAATGCAATGCAGTAGGGTTTGAACACGCGTTAAGCCTTTAGAGAAAGACTTGTCCTTTGTTACAATGAATAGTACAAAAGCATATTCATGAGCAGACATACTTTCATGGAGTTGGTGGGTAGTAGATTCAACTTATCGGCTCCGTACCGTACTATGTTCTAGAAAGAGTATGGGTTTGTCCTTTGTGTGTGTAAGGATAAGACAAAAACAATCATGCTCAACAAGCTTCTTTTGATCGCTGAATGATGGAATAACCTGAAGGTCTCTTCAACATTCGTTGAGGCTTGGGCAATCTTCACACATAGGTAGACTAGGTTGTAATCACTGAATGCCGCTTCAGATCACGAACTCGCCAGTCTCTAATCTTCAGTTTCAGTCTTCGACGTTCGCTGAAGGTTCTTTGGTATTAGTTTTGTCTTCTTGAAGTATCGTTGTCGCTGATGTATTTACATTACATGTTCACGGCGATCACTGAACAAACTCAGTGATGACAGCTGGAACTGAAAGACAGATACATAAATATTTCGTACAAGGTAAAAGGGATTATCATCAAATCACTGAGAGAGAGGAACACCAAATTTTGTGAACCATAGATTGTTTAGATATGTTATTTACCTTATCTCTTCCACAAACAGTCTGTAAAATTTGTATTGATCTTTCTTTACCAATATATAATTTTTAAAATTGAAAGTTTGTGTGTTTGTATTCACCCTCCCTCCTTCTACAAACTGCTTACCTATAACTCTTGTAGATCTGGTTGGAACCAACAGTTCACATGTGAACTAGTTGATGGGTTCACATATGAACCCGTTTATTGTCTATTTGTAAAAGTTACGAAACTACCTCTCTATCTTTCGCGCAGTCCCATGCGAGGAATTATCCGACGCTTCACAGTCAAAGCCGCAAATGTTGACTAGATGAAGGGTTAGGATCACTTCTTTACTTCTCAAATACTTACCACTTCTCAAATGAACCTTTCCCTACACAAAATATATCATATATAATATGAGGTTAGCAAACAACACACAGAGAGACATCATCCACACACTCACATATAAACATGCATATATACAACCACATATATACAAGCATGTATCCATGATGATATATCATATACATTCACATATATATACATACACATGTATCTATTATGATATATCATACACACATATATACATGCACATATATGTATAGACACACATACATGCATATATATGCATAGGCACATACAGACAATAAACATACAAGCACACATAAACATATGTATCCTCATACATGCATACATATATTAACATATGTATACACATGTATACATATAACACATACACATGTATACCTATAACACGAATCGATGGATACATATCATACATACACATTATATATATAACATATACACATGTATACATATAACACGTACACATGAGAAACAAGAAAAACACATAATTCTATCGCTAACTCGTCGCGAATTTACATATAAAACATACATGAGAAAACAAGAAAAATAAATAACTTCATCACTAATTCGTCGCTAATTAGCGATGGAATCCACATGTGCATCGCTAATCAGTGGTTGGATTAGTGGCAGACGCTTGAAATTTCTTTTTTATTTTTTTATATGAAAATTCACGTCCCTGTACTAATTAGCAATGGACACGTGGATTTTTATTTTTCATTTTTCTAAATATAAATTTATGGATTCCGTCATTAATTAGCTATGCACACGTGTCCGTTGCTAATTAGCGCGGGATTGTGAGGGATTGTGTTTGTGGTCATTCTATCACTAAGTTGTCGCTAATTAGCGACAAAATTCAGCCGTCACTAATTTTCCTCGCTAATACCTATTTTTCTAGTAGTGTTAAAAAAATGAAACCATCGACCAAACTATTACTAATCCTTCCGATTAGAGACGTGCATTTAATTGAGTCTATTAAACCTCACTAGACCATGAAGTTATCAACTCGAACCAAGGAAAACCACTAGTTTTTTTTGGGACAATTTTTTTTTTTCCAAATAAATAGTATAAAAGATTGGTTTTTTTAAATGTATATAAATAAACTCCAAAACTGATAAAGATTGTAAGACCAATGACATTTGATAAAACGAAGAAAAAAAAAACCCATATTACCATATTTTTTGGTCGAAGTAGATCAAGATCACATCTTTCGGTATTAGTACTACCCAAGATAAAACATTAGTATAAGTTTGGTTTTTCTAGCTTGTCAAAAATATGGAGCATACCAAACTCTTATGAATATCAAATTGACCAACTTTGATCATAATACCTCGTAAATTTGTGAAAAATGTTGTTATATGTATCTCTATTTATATCAGAATCAGTTTAAATCATGCATAGAAAATATAAAACGTAAGGGATCGTTTATTAAATGGTTATCAGGTAATTTTTTTTACCGGATGAACATGACAAAGGTTGAGAATCTTACCCGATAAAAATCATGATGAGAATGAAGAGTCTTACCCGATAAATGAGGATGACGACTCTTACCCGATAAGCATTTACCAAGTACATTTTTTGCATTTGATGGGCTATAATCTTACTTGATAAAGAAAGTTAGACCGTTTACTCTTAGTAGTAAGTGTTTATTAAATAAATGCTTACCAAGTAAGCGGCCCATAAGTATTAATGTTGATGAGTAAAAAAGCATCCACAATTTTGTTTTTTCAGAGGTTGTAAGGAGTACCTTAAGGTTTAGGGGGTGTTTGGGATTGCTTATTTAAAACAACTTATGTTTTTTTTTTGTAAAAGTGCTTATTAACTGTGGTATTAAACCGGAGTTAAATAAAACATGGTTAAAATTGTAAACTGGTTATAAGCAGTTTTTCATAAGTCAGAAAGGATTAACTTATCAAAAACAGCTTATTACCGGTTTGGCACCGGTATAAGCAGTTTTTTTTTCTTATCCAAACACCAAAAAACAGCTTATCACCGGTGGCAGACTGAAATAAGTTAAAAAACAGCTTTTATAAGCAATCTCAAACACCAAATGGGTCCTTCTTTTTCAAAGGTTTTTCGTATTCTGTTAGTTTTAACTCATAAAATCTTATAAAAGTTTCGTATTTAATCAGTTTAATTTATTAATATAATAAATAAATAAATGATGTAAAATAAATGTATAATTAAAGTAATTATATTTTTTTGACATATTTAAACTAATATCTCAAATTTGTACATATTTTTACACAGTTTTTTTGGATTTCTTGACAACCCAATTTTTTTTTATATTGTACATAGTTTTAAATAGCTTTTTCTTTGAAACTTTTATCTTACGTATTTTTATATAATTTTTACAGATTTTTAAATAACCAAGTTTTAATTTTTAATGTACATATTTTTAAATCAACTTTTTTTTTTTAAATTTATTGTATTGTTACAGATTTCTTAATAACTCAAATTTAAATTTAACTTTTTTTCTTAAATTTTATTTTGTATAATTTTTATGTGGTTTGTTGAACATTTTTATTTTTGTTTTTATGGTTTTGAAATTATAATTTTCGTCCCTACAATATATAATTCATTATCTTTTTTGTTCTTATGATTTAGAATGTATTGTTTTTTTCTTTAATTCTAATGGTTTACAATCCATTTTTATTTTAGTCTTTCATGCTTAAAACTAGGGTAGATGAAAATAGAAATGAATTGCAAACCATAAGAACTAAAATCGAAATTTCAAAACTACAAAAACAAAATCCGTAACTTTTAACAAACCATAGAGACGAAAAATGTAATTTTCTTAAATAAAAATAGAGTGAATTACGGATTTGGTCCCTGTGGTATGTCAAAATTATGACTAATGTCCCTAAACTCGAGTCCCTCTCACTAACAGATTCCGTTAACTAAGTTAACTCAAGGCTAAAAGACCAAAATATCCCTATTTTGACTCTGTGAGTCTCACAATACGATCAATCTTCAATATTCAACAAGAACAATGGCAATCTTATCAAGAACATTAAGAACACTTTGAGAGGAAAAGTCAAACGGTCAACCCTTTATAAACCTCTCAATGTTTACGTATGATTACAATTAAGCTCCTCTCACTAATTCACTACAAGACAAAAATATTTATAGGTCAAACATTGTAAGCTCTAGTCAAAGTCAACTATGACAAACAAAGTCAAACTAACTAAAATACAAATATAAAACCTTTCAAGACGAATACAATTTAACTCTAAAATTCAATCCTAACATTCTCCCCCTTTGTATTCAGGCTTGAAAGAATTTGCACGCTTTGAATCTCTTTTGAACTTTGACGCTTTAAGCACATTATGACTTCTTGTAATCTTCAAAACAATCTTCTAATATTCTCCGCTTTATGATCTTTTGTTGAGAAAATCTTCTAACATTCTTCTCCTTGAATGTAGAACAAAAACGATCTTCTCTTTTCACGATAAAGAACAATAACAGTAACAATCTTCAGCAATAATCTTCAGAATATGATCTTTAAGAATTTCTTCAGATAAACATTCACTAACATTCTACCCATTAAAAAATTTCTTCAGATAAAAATTCACAAACATTCTCCTCAAAATTAATATTCTCCTCACTGAGAAATCTCGGTCAGTAAACTCTTATTAAGATGAGATCTTCACATTCAACTCTCTCTCAAACATTGTAGCACAAGAATAATCTTCAGTCAATACATTCATACTCCTTTTAGTCTTTTAGTCTTTTTCCGGTTTCCGATCTTTATATCATACTCTCCCTTGATCTTTATATCATACTCCTCCTTATATCATTTAGAATTGATTATTTCATTCATTATATCATATTCCCCCTTATGATGAAATGAGAATCATTAGCATCATACATCAGAATGAATGAAATTTTCAGTGAGAGCCGTCAATTCATAAAATTGTAAGCAGATCTTTTCAAATCCACTTGTATAATCATTTCAGATTAAGAATATAGGAAAATAACAACCAATTTCAACTTATGCAATTGTTTTCAATCTTATAAAAGATTCTTCTGTGAATATAACAAATATAGTCAATACAACGAATATACTTCATATATGAGACTTTTTAAGGTTCATCTCATCAGAACTTCCATTCAATCATCGATATCTTATAAAAGTATATCTATGAATATTACGGCAAAATAACATATAATTTGCAAAATCTGTGTAGTATAGAAAAATCATATGCTTCTGTTTTGGCTCAAAAAGATAAATGGTGTGGACTACACAAATTCATCTGACTCAATTTGTGATCAAAAAGACTTGAAGGGGGACACATATCCTTCTTTTTCAATATCAACTTTCTCCGAATGAGAAATTGATAGATTGTGAGCTGCATTCCCCAAGTGTCATTGAAACACTTATCAGTTAAGAGATAAACGAGTAGCTGGTGGGGTTGTGACAAAAATTGGCTTGGGCTTTGCCTTTTTTAATATTAGTCACAAAAGAATTGAGAAGTAATAGATTTCATGGTATGCCCGGTTTTTTAAAGTTTAGAATAGGATTCTTGTGATCTTTTTAATCTTGACACAACTTTCGTCAATTCTTTTTGGCTTACAACAACTACCCCTCTCTTTTTCATTTTAAACTCTGCACACAAACCTGTTGAACCCGGATACTCATAATTTGTAGAAACACAGTTTATAAATAATAAGAATGAACAACCAACAGTGATCAAGAATGATTAAACGAAATATTCAAAGTGAAAGTAAAAATAATAAGAAGACTTGAATATGTCGAATGCTTTTATTGATGAATGTAAAGAACAAACAATAAAATAGTAATCTCACAATAATTCGGTATAGTACAAGTCGGCTCTCTCAGGTTATCTTAACCTGAGGAGGAAGCCTCCTTATATACGCCAATGTCTAACAACTATGCTATAAATAGGCTTGAAACTCTGAGCTGACTAGTCTGCATCCTTATCTTTGACTTCCCTTGAAAATCGGAGCAGACTTGGTCAAGCCGCCTCAAATCTGTTAGACGCTTGCGAGAATGTCTGGGCTAATGTAACATACACTTTCGCAAATACGTTGCAATTATCCCCTTTATACGTGTTTATGTGATTAAAATGTAAAATTTGGAAGCAAACCTGAATGCAATAAACTATATATGAAATAGTCGGAATCATCGTACGAGGCCCGGGGTAAAACAATTGGAAAGAAACGGGTCAAAAGCATCAATATCTACGTTAAGGATACATAAAAACTGACTTTTATTGGAAGATATTTTTGAGATATTTTTATTGTAAGTTGTATATTATCTCTTTACGAACGCGTGAGCGAAAACCACGTCAAAAACAGAGGTCCGAGCGAAAAGTTATGCGATTTTTAGTGATTAGTGGTCAAACCGAGTTTTCAGCCGAGTCAACTCAGTCCCAACTCGTAAAAGTCGGTTATACATGTTATTTACCTTCTTTTTCACCCAAAACAGACTCTCATCTCCAAAACTTACTACCAAGGGTGATTTTGGCTTCATAGGGGTGAATCAAGGTTGTTTCAAGGGGTTTTGCTTATTTTTATGCTAAATTCATCCTCCAATTAAGGTATAACTATTTCATTGGTTAATCTTTTGATTTGAAGCTAGTTAGAAATGAAATCAATGAAACCTAATTTGAGTTATATTAGTAATATGTTGTATTTAGATTGGTTATAGCCTAACTAAGTTGTTATGATGCTTGATTGATGATTTGKARSTTYYRAAAATRAAGAATATAGGTTGAACTTTGATTTTCTTCATTAATGGCTATTTTGGTGAAATTCTTGAGTATTGATCTTGTAATCAATAATATAAATATGGTTAGATGGTATTTTGATTRTTGGAATAAAGATTGAATCCAAAATATGGATTTTAGTCTATTTAGTTGGTGAATTTGACAGCACAAAATCTATCTGAGATGCTGTTTTGAATGTGCGATAACTTCTTAACCGTAGCTCGGATTGCTACGATTCTGGACATTTTTTAGAAAGCTTATATGTAGATCTAAACCTGTACTTTAGACACCTTTTAGAAATAAGGCTTCTAGGTTGGTTATAATTGCGYCTAAAAACTGATAAAAAGTTGATTTTGAGCTGTGAATTATAGTGCCTAAAATGAGTTTAAATTAAGTTTGGTTAAGTTTTTGTTGTCGGATCCTTATGAAACTTTGGGTACATATTACAGRTGTTAAATAAGSTYACTTGGTCCTTCCAGAGTGACCGTTGGACGATGTTTAGACGTATATGGACGTAGAGCCTAAGTTGGCTCGATTTTTGAGTATCGAAAAGCACTGTAAGTTTATGGGGCTACTTAACTTGCTATTTGCTAGACATGTGTTATCTATTTGCTACTTGCTTCCACACTCATCCATGTTATTTCTCCTTATAAATTTCAAGAGACTATTGGCTATTGCACTCCATCCTTCCATACATGCTACTCGGTGGTTACTTTGTGTTTCACCCGGGGAGGCATGCTTAAGCCCATATCAGCTGAGATTACTCGAGTATGGTGCGTATTTGACCGTGTTAGAGTCCGGTCATTTTCCCTGCTGTCCGGGGTAGCTCGGGTGGGAAGATCATTCCACTGGCCGGGATAGCTCGGGTGGTATGATATCTATAATATATATTGTTGTGCTTGCCACGACCGGGATAGCTCGGTGGCAGTACATATCAATTATTGACTTTCACACAATCTATTTGTTGAATACTTTGATATTCAGATGTATGATTCTCGAATGATGATTACTTATTACATGATTTACATCCTTCGTGATCATTGACTTCCATGGATTACATTTGTGAAGCTTTAGTAGTTAGTAGTTCCCGTTTACTCACTAAGCATTATGTGCTTACCCTTTTAGTTGTTCA
>NC_037544.1:20532978-20536275 GCF_001531365.2 Cynara cardunculus var. scolymus | reverse complement strand
TTTCTAAAGGTTTAAAAATGTAACTTTTGGTGGTTTGTTTATCATTTATAGAAATGAGGTATTACAAACCTTTTATCATTTATGTAATCTGGGTCTTTCAGCTAACGCGCGCGTTCCATGGAGAAAGTGACTAGAAGCTCTGCTTGTAACATACAGAAGCTCTGCATGTACTATGCAGAGGCTCTAGGTCTTGGAGTTGTAACTTTATGTCAAACGTTTATGCTTTTTGGAGCATAAGGCTTGATCGTCCATGGGGATAGAGCACAGGCTCTGTATGAATGGAACCTTCACTCTTGAGTAAGAGCTCTGGTTCTTGATGTTTTGCATGAGAGCTCTTAGTCCAGACCACTTCAATAGACTAAGTCCTATTGACTAGAGTAAGAGACTTCTTACTTACACATTCATAGGTTGGGGTTAAAAGGAACCTTTGAATTACATTCACTATCTAAAGAAGTACAATATGATTGGAATAGAAATTATATTGACTTAAAGATAGAAAAAAAAAACTTACAAAAGACAAGGTCTAAACGTTTTGAAGTCTGATGAACTTCCTAAGAAGTGCACGAAACTCTAACATGTTGCGTATTGACTTTAAGATGATTTTTGCCCTTTCCTTTGCTCCCGGGGAGTTGTCTCTGCTCCTGACTATATTATCTCTGATGTACCACAAGGTAGAGTTTGAATACTTGTAGTTCTACATATCTCGAAAAAAGATCTTCTTTGGTTGTGCATTTCGAAATAACACTCCCACTTCTGGTTCCACCAAATACAGTCCAAGAGGGGATGCTATTGATGCCCTGCAAATCTTCATTTGGTGCAGCGACAGTCAATTGATCCACTCCCAGACCCAGAGCTAGTTGAAAATCGAACTTGTATCTGAAGTCGAGAAGGTCTGTCATCGTTTGTCGTATAGCAGAGTTGGCGATAGCATATTTAAGCCCCTTATCCTTCTTGTGGTCTGTGAAGTAATACAGAGATAGAAGATCCCACGGATTCAGATTTATGAGGTCACAATCTATGAACCTGCAGATCTGTCCGCGAGACCTCTCCATCGTATACTCATGGAAGACGATCTGGTTATGTGCGAAGGTGCGTTTCTTTATGTCGAGGACTTGTTTGATTCCATCGATGAAGTGAACTGCAGAGATGGGCTATGTGTAGCGATTTAGGAACCTCTGCCTGATATTCTCTTGAACCGTTGTATGAAGACTGATCTTTTGGACCGGTGTCTCTTCTCACAGGTTGTAGAGAAATTGGTAGATGTCCTCGCTGTCTACTTTGTCCTTTATCGGCTTGTCTAGGGATGTAGGCGTGAACTTTGCGTCCATGCTCTCCTTGATCTTTTGAACTCGATCAAAGGGATGCTTTCTTTTTGGCCTATAGCTTGCACCTTCTTCTTCTGCTCTGGTTGGTCTGACAGGGACCCTCTACCTCATTGCAGGAGTGACTATTCTGGTCCATTGAGCAGGGACCCTAGCTCTGCCTTTTCCCTACACCATCATTGCACTGATCTCCTTCCCTTCCCCTGTTACACTCTTCCTTGCTCTGATTGATCTTAATACCACAACCATCAACACTAAAGCATAAAAGACAGAACCCTAGATTATTGTGTCGAATAATCAAAATTGAAGCATTATTAAACACCATAACCAAACAATGAAGCATCAAAAACTAGAACCCTATATATATTTTATCTTATATACTTTTGTAAAAATATGACAAAAAAAGGTATTTTAGTCTTTTTACTCTTGAGTTAACTGGGCTAACGAATTTTGTTAGTGACAGGAACCATAGACATGAAAAAACGACAACCACATGGACCAATTCCATAATAAACTGAGTTTAGGGACGTTAATAATAACTTTCTGCATACCACAGAGACCAAATTTGTAATTCCCTTAAAAATATATGAGGTTTTTTAATCAGAGATAACGTGCAAGGAAGAAGCTATACACTGTAAATGCTTTAAGGAGGAAATTAATTAAAATAGCTATTACCAGACTTTGAATTTATCTTTTAACCATTTCTCTTTCAATATTTCAAAAATATCACTATCTCCGCATGCAGTAACTCCTCAACTTGCGGAGAGATCAAAGCGTAAAAAGTTTATGAATCAAGTCCACAAGTACAGAGACCAAGCCTATAAATTATTCCTAACAATTCTACCACTTAAGGATTTTTATCTAATTTACAAATTTGACTCCTATACTTACGAACCTTTCTTTACATTTTGACTTTTCCATAAATTGAGAAGGTGTCTATTTTATTTTTAATTTTTTAAGAAAAGAATCACTAAGAAATTAATTCAAAACCTGAAAATAGTTTTTTCTAATCTCACAAGGTAACAAGCAGATATTTATTTAACAAGACAATTTTTAAAACGACCGCCTTGTCAGTTTTGACCCCTCCCTCACAATCTTTCATTTTTATATAATTTATTTAATAATTTACACTTTACACCTTTGAATTTATTTAATTAGTTTACTTTATACCTTTTAGTTTTCTATTTTTCATTTTATACTTCGATCTTATTAACACATATGATTATATATTAACTAAAATATGTTAAAAAAATACGTTTTAATTTTAACAAGTTACATCATTATAATCGTCTCATCGATACCTTCGAAACGAGTCCAATATTGAATATTTTTGGATTTAATTTATTCTATTAGTTTACTTTATACCTTTTAGTTTTCAATTTCTCATTTTATACTTCGATCTTATTAACACATATAATTATATACTAGAAGCATATTCGCGGAATGCAGCGAGATACATCGTGATTTTAATATTTCATTTTATTTTTTATCTCAGTCGATGTTATAATATGGCTTTAAGTGATTTTGAGAAAACGATGATGTTTTTATTTTTGAATAAAATATATGTTTGAARATATCATAAAAATTTGACAAAAATATATCAATATTAGTATCAAATTAACTATTTGAAATTCCTTATTTTTTTGTGTAATTTTTTAATTCAATTTATTTATAATTTAATTTATGTACAATAATGAAATAATTTATATTTGGTTTAATAATATAATTTATTTATAAAAATAATTATTATTTATTTTGTTGGAAATCGATAATTATTCTAATTATATTACAGATTTTTATATTTTAAAATGAGATGTTCATTCTCTATTTGATTATGTTTATCTGCAGTTATTTATACGAATTCAAACATCGAGCTTTAATAAGTTGTATTTATGCATAATTACCTGTAATCTTGAATTTTAAGTAATATGCATCAATATACAATACTTTATGCATAACAAAAATATATCGATAT
>NC_037544.1:20521118-20532878 GCF_001531365.2 Cynara cardunculus var. scolymus | reverse complement strand
GTAGTTGACACTTGTTTGACATGGTTTTTCAGGGTAAGAAAGATTTTCGATGACACATGTTTGAGGACGTGTCACATTTGGAAATTTCAATCTTAATTTGTGTTTAGTGATGAAATCTTGTATTTTGGGATTGTAAACWTTATTTAATTTATATTTATGTTTTGAAAATGTATGGTTGTGTTGTTTATACACTATTGCTATGAGACTCTACCTGCCATACCCCGTGTTTCCGCTTTAGCGGGGTGTGACAGAAAATGTGTCCAAATTTTCAGTGCAAAAACAACGGCTGCTAATTCCATATTATGAGTTGGGTATTGCTTTTCGTGATCCTTCTGTTGTCGAGATGCATATGATATGACTTTTCCTCTTTGCATCAATACACAGCCCAAACCAAGTTTTGAAGCGTTGATGTATACCACAAAATCTTCTGTTCCATCGAGTAAAGTTAATATTGGGGCACTGCAGAGATGATATTTTAGTAACTGAAAATCGTTTTGTTGTTCTTCTTCTCACTGAAATATAACATTTTTTTGAGTTAATTTGGTCAAAGGCACGACCATTTTGGAGAAATTTTGAATAAACTTGTGGTAATAGCCAGCCAATCCCAAAAAGCTTCAGACTTCAGATGGTGTCTTCGGTGCCTCCCATTTTGCAACGACCTCAATATTTGCTGGATCTACTTTTACTCATGCCTCTGATATGACATGCCCAAACCAAAATTCACATTTTGACAGTTGTGTGTACAACTTTTCTCTTTTCAAGAGCTCAAGTATCAACTCAAAATGTTCAACATGTTCTTCTTTGGTTTTTGAGTATATGAGAATATCATCGATAAATGCAATAATGAATTTATCAAAATATTCTTTACATACTCAATTCATCAAATATATAAAAGCTGCAAGCGCGTTAGTAAAACCGAAGGGCATAACCAGAATTCATGATGTCTATATCTAGTTCGAAAAGCAGTTTTAGCATTATCTTCCTCTTTAACTTTCAGCTGATGGTAACCTGCTCGTAAATCAATCTTCAAAAAGTAACTAGCTCCCACTAGTTGATCAAACAAATCATCAATTCTGGGTAGTGGATATTTGTTCTTTATGGTCACTATGTTCAATTCCCGATAGTCGATACACATATGAATAGACACATCTTTCTTTTTCACAAACAACGCTGGAGCTCCCCATGGTGAAGTACTTTGTCTGATAAATCCTTTGTCAACAAATCTTTAACTGTGTGACCAGTTATTTTAATTCAGACATGAGCTAATTATACGGTGCTTTGGCTACAGGCGGTGCTCTAGGAATCAAATCAATTCAAATTCAATAACTCTGTCAGGTGGAAATCCGGACAAGTCTTCTGGAAAGACTTCAGGATAGTCGCTAACAATTGGGATCAACTCTTGTTTTCCCTTCTCTTTCTTTACATCAACTGCATAAGCTAGTAACCCCTGATATTTCTTTTGAATATATTTTCTGGCTTTCATCATAGATAACAGACCCGATATGATGACCTTGATGATCGCCATATATAATAATTGACCCTCTGTCAGGCAAGATAATTATGATCATGTTTTTGTCACAAACAATATTGGCCTGATTTTCTGCCAACCAATCCACCCCTACTACTATATCAAATTCTTTCATTATCATGAGAAATAGTTTGATTGGTAGTTCACACCCATCAATCAAAATTGTACATGTAACAACCCATAATTAAAGCTAACATACATTATCTTATAATCACATCTGATAACAAAACGTTGTATTGTTTACAAAATATGGGTTAACAAAAACTTTGTCTAATACACTTATATGAATCTAAACATCATTGTTTAAATTTTCCTTTTGCCTTTGCCTTGTGATGTGTGATGACCTACAAAACAGATTAGTCCAACAATTGAGCATTAGACCCAAAAGGTCTAGTGAGTGTACAAAACTCCTACACCAACTTACATTTCCAATTAGTAGTTTAGAAACAAACCTGTACAAATGTATGCACATTTATCTGTATTCTAATATAGAATTTCTCTTTCTCGTGGTTATACCGTCATTACTTCTCTTTCTCGCGGTTAAACCGCCAATACCCTTCTCTTGTGGTTACACCGCCATTGCCATTTTCTCGCGGTTACACCGCCATTGCCATTTTCTCGCGGTTACACCGCCATTACCACTCTCTCACAGTTACACCTTCATTGCCACTCTCTCATTGCAGTTACACCGCCATTGCCACTCTCTCCTCACGGTTACACCGCCATTGCCACTCTCTCACAGTTACACCTTCATTACCACTCTCTCTTCGCGGTTACGCCGCCATTGCCACTTTCTCGCGGTTACACCGCCATTACCACACTCTTGCGGTTACATCGCCATTGCCACTCTCTCGCGGTTACATCGTCATATTATTATATTAAATTCAAATTAAGTCTTAAACCGGTAGTGGAATCAAACCAAAATCAACCCGATATAAAAATCCAGTCAACCTTATCCGGAGACGAAATTTGGTCAACCATATGAAGATGTAATTCGGACAATACTGTCCGGAGATGTAATTCGGATAACATTTAGACTATGTTTAGACGAGAATCTGAGTGATGCTTGAGCAGTTTAACAATTAAATTGGATGACCTATGAACGGTTTAGGGCCAGATCGAATAACTCATGGCCGGTTTAGAATTATATCGGACAACACCTTGGCCGGTTTAGTTTATGTTGGACAACACCTTGGCCGGTTTAGGTCGAATCCGGACCGCACTTATGCGGTTTAGGTTGAATCCGCACAATATGTTATGTGAATCAAAATAAGCCAGTTCCAAATGCAATTGAATTGTATACAAACAATTAATACTCAAAGCATATTATACTCACCTTAAGAACCGAAATCCTAGTTTTGAATTTCCCCTTCTTCTTTTGCCAAATCTGGATGATATCTTTAAGGATGCCTCCTCCTTAGAAAGAGTATGTAAACCCTTTCTTTCTACCCCCCATTTACTATATATAGTAAATGAAAAAGTGGACTTCGTGCTGTACTTCAGCCGACTCCCCCCCCCCCCAAAAAAAAACAAGACTTTATTATTAATCATAAACCAAATACACACATATATTACAATATTCCCTCCTTAAAAAGAATTCCGTCCCGGAATTCCATTAAGTAAACAAGTAGGGATATTTTATTCATATTTCTGATTCTGACTCCCAGGTGGTGTTAGGTCCTTTATGATAACGCCACAGAACTTTTACTAACGCAATCTCTTTATTTCGAAGTTTCTTTACCTTGAAGTCAGTAATGAGTTTAGAGGTTTCTTCAAAGCACAACCTTTCATCAACCTTAATATCAAGTAAGGGCACTGCTATATCTGGGCTTATTAGACACTTCCTTAAATTTGATACATGAAACGTATCATGGATTCCACTTAGTTCCAAAGGAAGTTCTAGTTTTGTTGGAACCCAGATACTCTTGATTTGCAGAAATATTGTTTGCGTGAAATAGGAATCAAGAACAGCAAAATATTTCTATTGATTAAACAAGATATTCAAAGAAGAAAGTAAAGCATTAATAATACTTTGAATAATCGAATGCTTTTATTGAATGATAAATAATTGAAGAACGAAGAGTAACCTCACAAGAATTTGCGTATAGTTTAAGTCGCCTCCTTCTCATGATCTGAACTTGAGGCGGAGGACTCCTTATATACGCCTAGGTCTAACAAATTAAGCTATATAAAAGGCGTGAAACTCTAAGCTGATTGGTCTGCGTCCTTATCTTTGACTTCCCTTGAATAGTAGAGCAGACTTGGTCAAGCCACCTTAAAGAGGATAGCTAACACGTGCTTTCCATGAAGAGGATAGCTAGAAGCTCTGCATGTATTATTTAGATGCTCTGGGTCTTGGAGTTGTTGCCTTAGGTCAAGTGCTTATGCTTTTTGGTGCACAAGACTTGAACATTCACGGAGATGGAGCGTGGGCTCTGTATGAAAGGAACCTTCAGTCCGAGTAAGAGCTCTGGTCCTCGATCCTCTATATGAGAGCTCTTAGCCAGACAGCATCTATAGACTAAGTCCTATTGACTAGAACAAGATATTTCTTACTTACACTTTCACAAGTTGGGGTCTAACAATCTCCACCTAAGTGTAAATAAGAAGGACTCTTACTTGATTTACAAAACAGAAGTCTAATCGAAGACATAGGTTAAAAGATACCTCTGGTTTACATTAACTATCTAGTGAAGTACAATATGAATGGAAAATGGAAATTACATTGATTAAAAACAGAAAAATACTTACAAAAGATAGAAGGTCTAAGCTCTTTGAAGTCTAATGAACTTCCTAAGAAGTTCACAAAACTCAAGCATGTTTTGTATCAACCTTAGGATAATCTTGGCTCGCTCCTTGGCTCCAGGGGAGTTGGCTCTGCTCCTGACTAGATTGTCTCATATGTAACACAGAGTAGAGTCAGAGAACTTATAATTATGGTTGTCTCAAAAGAAGATCTTCTGTTTATGCTCGTTTTGAAACACCACTCCCACTTCTGGTTCCACCAAAACCGTCCAGGAGGGGATGCTGTTGATGTCGTGTAATTCTTCATTTGGAGCAGCCACTATCAGTTGATCCACTCCTAGATCCAGAGCTAGTTGGAAGTCGAACATGCTTGTGTAGTCGAGCTGATCTATCATTGTTTGGCGAATAGCAGAGTTGGCAACAACAAACTTCACTCCCTTGTCCTTCTTGTGATTTGTAATATAGAACAGATGAAGAAGATCCCACGGATTTAGATTAATGAGGTCACAGTCTGTGAACCTACATATTAGTCTGTGAGTCCTCTTCACTATGTACTTGTAGAACACTATCTGATTATGTGCAAAGGTGCACTTCTTTATATCCAGGACTTGTTTTATTCCATCAGCAAAGTGGACTGCAGTGATTGCTTGAGTATAGCGATCGAGGAATCTCTGATGATGTGCTCTTGAACCATAGGATGGAGACTGATCTTCTGGACCGATGTCCCTTCTCTTAGGTTGTAGAGGAACTGATAGATCTCCTTGATGTCTGCCTTCTCGATAATGAGTTTGTCGAGGGGTGTTGGCGTGAACATGGCATACATACTTGCTTTGATCGTTCAGACACAATCAGAAGGATGCTTCCCTTTTTGCCCACTAGTTGTGCCTTCTGAGTCTGCTCTGTTTGGATTGACAAGTACTCGCCTCATGCAGGAGTGATAACCCTGGTCCCTTGAGTAGGGACCCTTGCTCTGTGGGTTTTTGGATGTGGTGGAGGAGCAGTAACGGTTACTTCTTCTAGAGGTATGGCAAGTAGAATGTGCATGAGTGACAGATCAACCACATTCACAGCAACCACCTCTTCTTCTTGTTGTGTTGTTGTTGAAGGAGCAGCCATGTCCATGGCGTACTTAGTTGAAGAGGATAGAGCCAGGTGTGAATCATCTGATACATAGACAGATAGAAGATCTATCACTGTTGTAGTCTTTTGTGCCCCGGCTGGCTCTTCATCTGACGCCATGGACATTTTCCCTTTGCAAAGCGCCTCTGCGTTGTCTGGCGCTGGTTGGCTTTGTCTGCTCTGCCTTGATGGATTTTGAGTTTGCTGGCATGGGGCAGAGGATGTTGGTACAGAGGGTGCAGCCATTAGTGTCGTGTTTGGGATGGTTGTAGGAAAGTTCTCCCCCTCTTGATGATTTTGAGGACGAGACTCATCTGGGTCCTCATCAATTTCAACTCGCCTCCTCTTTGACGGTTCTGCACAAGGAGATGGATCTCTTTGTCACTTTGGCCTCTCATTCGTTTCTCGAGACATTGATTTGATCACCTCTTCGATGGTCTTGAGGAGTTCATCGACTGCAACAGCAACCCTTCGTACTTCGTCATCAGAACGGTAGTTGAATCGGGCAAAAGTGTCGTTGATGTCCTTTGCTGCTTTTGTGGCTTTGCTCTTGAAATCCGCAATGAAGTCCGCCACCTTCGGTAGGAGTCTGTCACCTAGAGCATTCATGGCACTCTATGTGACATAGTCCACAGGTACATTCAGAGGTATGAGGGCCTGGTTGTTGAGAGATATAGGTGCCTCAACCCTCTGTATAGATGCAACGACCTGTTGATCCCAGATCTCTTATTAACACTAATAATCTAGTTAAGAATTACCAAATTATAGTGTTTTAATGGAGAAAATGATGAACACTCAAAAATGAATTATAAACAATAAAGAACAGTCTTGACCGTCAAAGGTTTCACTTTATTGATATTAAAAATGTAAAAAGAGATGTTTGGTACAATAGGCCTAATCACCTATTTATACTAGAAAGCTAATTAGAAGATAAATATCTAAAGAGACTTTTTAACTAATCTTCTATTAGCAGATAATGTTTATCTAAAATGTTGATAAGCTTTAATATTAAAATAAACTTGAAGTGTAGCTGTCGACTTGTCATCTCCAGTTGTCTTCCATGGTATGATGAATCATCCTTATCTTTAAATCTTTATCGCATGCCTTTGGATGAATTGTTGAAGAATTCTCAGTGTTGTTGACCAGAGGGGCGATGAAGATGCTCTTTCAATCGCATCCCTGGTTGTTCATCGGCCCTCTGGTTGTTCTCCAGACTTAGCCAATTCTGCCTTGATGTCTTCATCGGTCTTCTGGTTCTTCATCACTTATTATTTTTCATTACTTTTTCACTTTATGAATTATGGGGTTTAACAATCTCCCCCTAAGTAATGAAATGACAAACATAAACTAATCTAGAAACAATTGTGAAGAACATAGACTAATCTAATAGAAAAACATCAAATTCCAAATTTTCATTGGATGATGAAATTCTTACAATACTGGAATCAAAAGACATTAAGGCAAAAAAATTACAACTCGTAATGAGCTACCTTGAAATATATCTCTGAAGTGTAGAAATAGTCTTCGATAGCCGATGACTGTCGATATCTCATGGATGAGTTGACTCCCTTATTCTCTTGGCACATGATTTCTACCCAGTCTCTCTCTAATGACTTCGTGAAACCATTCAAGTGTATCCGATGAATACTTGAATGCCTCAGTTAGTCTGAAGAATTTCTTTGCCCCGAACTCATTCTTGTAAACAAGTCCAAGTTCGGGTTGAGTTAAGACTGAGGCAGATCTTTTCTCCTGCAGGCCTTGGAAGTCTTCGTTTGGTGGAGCGCAGGAAAGTCTTTCGATGCCTAAGCGAAGAGCAATTTCAAAATCACTCTTTGCTCGATGGTTTACTATGGTCTCCATTGTTTTTACAACCGCTCTGTTCGCCATTCCAAACCTGATGTCGTGGTATGCGTATAGTTCAATCAAGTCACAGGGATTGAGGTTGATGAGGTCATTTTCGTTGAACACGCTAATTTGCCCATGTACTTTTTCCACTGTGAACTCGATGTATTGAATGGCTCTATTGGCGAAGGTCTTCACTTTTAGATCCATGACCCTCCTTATCCCATCGTTCGAGAAGACAGCCTGTGGTGCTTGTGTGGTCTATCTAATGAACCTATGGTGTAAGAGGTCCAAGGACTCGGGCGATAAAATCAGATGATGGATGGTCAAACTTTCATCACGGTCTTGGTACAAGTATTGATGGATGTTTTCCATCATAATGGGTTCCGTGGGTGGCACCTCTGGACGTCTCTACATCGACTCCATGTTCTATATAATCTCATCAACCAAGCTCTACGGAGGATGCCTCGACGAATAGGGAATATCCGCTTGCACCATGGGTGGTTGGGTTTAGGGTTGTGTATGGGTTGGTGAAGGTATGGTTTCTTGTTGGGTTGGTTCGACTTGGGTTGGTTCTGGTTCATTGGGTTCGGTTTGGGTGGTTTCTGGTTCATGGGGTTCTGTTTGGGTTTGAGGTTGTTGGGGTGATGAAGGTTGGCTTATTATTGGTTCTGGTTGTATGGATAAGGTGAAGGGTTTTGTGGTGCAAGGGGTTGGTGAAGGGGTTAAGGGTAGGTTTGGTGTGGGTGATGGAGTAAAAGGTTGGTTTATTTCTGTTGGTGGGGTGGTTCGCTCTTCATCGGTTGAGGAACTCAACACGATGGGTTCTGGGGTTGTAGCAAAGGGAACATGTACATTTTGTACCTCTTCAGAGGGCAGAGACTCTAGTTCCCTTGCCTGGGTTCCTTCGATTGAGGGTGGTGGTTGAGTTTGTGATAGTGGTGGTGGTGGTGTAGCGAATTTCGTTTGCTATGCAGTTGCGGCCTCTGTCTCCCCCTCATGAGGTCCAAGACCTTGATCATCGGGGTCTGGATCCTCATGCCTTCGTCGTTTGAGGGGGCGGCTTGATGAGCAGGAGGCCTTGGACCTGTTCTTCTTCCACAGTCGTATGTGGTCGGCCAATGTGCGCACTTAATCCTTGTTGCGTCGTTGTTCCATGGTGCGAAGAAGTGTGTTGGTTCAATCTTGCTGTTGTTGAAGACTCTTTCTCAGCGCAATGGTAGGCTCAATCGATCTGGCGTCAAACTTTGCACTTATCTCATTGAACGATGAGATAAGTGCCTTGGACATAGCCTCAAGGTCGGCTCTGGTGGCAAAATCTATGCTTGAGGTGGGTGGTGGTGGCACAGAGGTGGTGGCGGATGTCGATGGAGGATGGGGAAGGTTGGCAATGAGATTCCTCACCTCTATAGTGAAGGAGGAGAAGGCTTCATCAAAGTATGGGCCTGCAGAGGGAGGTGGGGGTGGAGTAGGCTGGGGAATTTGGGCTAATATTGTGGCGGGGAGTTGGGTGAGGGTGGTTTGGATGGTGGCCATTTGGTGGGTAAGGGTGGCAAGGGTTTTATCATTAGATGAAATGGATGAAGGTGGGGGTTGTTGAGGGATTTGGGAGATGATGGAGGTTGGTAGGGTGTTAAGGTTTTGGAGGATGGTTTGTAGTTGGGTGATGATGTAGGTAAGGTTCTCATCGGCCTCAGTTGCCTGGGCCGTGAGAGTGGCGATGGATTGGATGAGGATTTGGTTTTTTTGGGTAGCAAGGGAGGATGTGGTATTGTGGTGTTGGGTGTTGGTTTGTTGGAGCATTTGGAGACGTGTGGTATTGTCTCGGGTTTGGGTTTCAATTTGGGAGAGGTGGCACTGTAGAATAGAAAGGGATTGTTGAAGGTCGGAGTTATGAGTTGAAGGTTGGTTGTCAATAATCCCTTGAATGATGAGTTTAAAGTCTTCCAAGGACCCAGAACTCGAGAAACTTTAGCCCACAAAATCTTAAGCGAGCATATCATGTCGTTTGGGGCATCCATGTCCCCCATTATTCCATGGCTTTCTGGGTCAACCTCACATGTTTGCCAACATTGCTGGACGCACTTTAGTGGTACGCCGGTGTTAGCAAGAGTTAGGGCGGGAAGGAGAATACAGTTCTTGAAGAACTCGATCATGACGGCAAAGCGGTCATCGAACAGTGTGTTATGAAGTTCAATAGCATGGTTGTTTGTCTTCATGGGTAAAAACACGATAGCACGGCTGTCGGCTCCGGTGGATTGGACTCTGCTGTCATTGTTGTTCCATTCGTGGAAGGCATAGGAAGCCATTGTTGAGAAAGTTGCAGGTTTTTGTTTGTCAAAATCTAGTTGCAGGTTTTGGTAAGCGTAAAGAGGTAATGAGGGTAGAAGAAAGGTATTTATAGGTGGAGAGATGGTGGGGTGGAGGTGGGAGGGTGGGGTGGGGGTAGGAATGGGAAACGGTTTCTTGATTATTATATTAAAATAATCATGAAAAAGTAGAGGCTCTTGGGTAATGGACGATTTGATTTGAAGATCGTGAGCCGTCTTGATTGTACGTGCCATTAATGATGGAGGACACATGTCAAGGCGGGGTTTAGGAAAGGTGAAAGTTGAAAGGGTGTATGGGGAACAGGCTGTATATGGTGTCAGGCGCGTGTTTGGATGACGTAAGGATTATCTGAAATAAGAAATTATTTCAAATAATATCTTGATAATTATGTATCAAAAAACAATTTAAAATCCCATTTAATTGGAAGATTAATATTAATTACGAAGTTTTGATCTTCTAAAACCCATGTTGTATAGTTTTTAGTCACAAAAGCTACAATTTTGTATCACCTTTTAAAAGAATTTTGCAATTAAGATAGGTTTTGTGAATGAAAGATATTTTGTCATGAAACCAGAGGAGTTCTGGTTAAGCATGACACACTGGGTGGGGAACTAGAGGGGCTCTGGTTGAACATCAATGAAGGAATTCATCGATGAAATGTTGGATTGCATGATTAATAGGCCTTGGATGACTAACCAGAGGCCTTTGAAAAGCATTGACAATCCATTTTGTAGAACCAGAGGAGTTCTGGTTAAATTCATATTTAGCATTTTGGTGGCCAGAGGCTCTGGATAGTAGAACCAGAGGCTCTGGATCGAAAATGCATAGTGTTTGAAGATGAAATAGATGCTCCCCCTTGAATGATGCATGAAGAATGGTTTTGTTGTTTGCAAAAACTCCCCCTCAAACAAATAATAATGTAGAATTAGGGGACCAGAGGCTCTGGTCTATACAACCAGAGGCTCTGGTTGTGAAGAATGATGAAATTAAGATATGCAATGTGGCTAAGTATGCAAGTAAAGAGATATATGGATGGGTCTTTGAGACCAGAGGCTCTGGTCTTTAGAACCAGAGGCTCTGGTTGCGAAGACAAGGAAAAAGATGTATGAGAGAATGGCTAAGGGTATGGGAGAGAGTATAGAGGTTGAGCCTTTGAGACCAGAGGGGCTCTGGTTCCAAAGACATTGAATCCAGAGGCTCTAGTCTTTAGAACCAGAGGCTCTGGTCTTAAAGACGATGAAATAAAGTATGAAAATATGATTAAGTACATGTGAAGTGAGAAGAGGGACTCTTTGGGTCCAGAGAGGCTTTGGTTGCAAAGTGTAGGAATCCAGAAGCTCTAGTCTATAGAACCAGAGGCGCTGGTCTTAAGATGATGAAAGGGTTTGATGAAAGAAGGGTGTGGTTTAAGTCAAATTGTAGATGAGAACTTGATAGCGCTGGTTTCAAAGGTTTTCGAAACCAGAGGCTCTGGTCTTCAGAACCTGAGGCTCTGGTTGAAAAGGTAATATTTAGTGGAGAAAACTAGGTATTTGCTTTGGACTAGAGGGGCTTTGGTTCCAAAGGCGATGATGATTGTTTGCCAAATATTAATCGAAGTGATTCTAAATGGCCAGAGGCTCTGGTTTAGGATACTTGAAGTTTATGGAAAATATTTTATGTATCACTTATAGGCATAACCATGAGATATTGAAAATCTTTGGTTTAAATATATATATATATATATATATATATATATATACATACATACTACATATATGACCATTCAAGTTACAACCATTTTGTGCAAGATTTTCAAAAAACTCTGTTAGCTCTCATTTCATTTCATGTAAAAGTATGGAAAAAGTAAACCGCAAGTTTTGACAGAAGATAATCTATCACAGAAGATGACAGAGGACCAACTGCAGAAGATGCTCAAGCGAACAAGTCTCAAGTGACAGAACCTCTGTTGTGTCTCACAGAGGTTTTGGAAACTGGTCATCTGCTTTGAAGTGCTTTCAAGTTATATCTGACAAAACCTCTATCATGTCTCACAGAGGTTCTGCAACATGTCTTCTGTATAGATCTTCTTTAGCTGTTTACTTTGGTTTACTAGCTGCTCGTGCTTATCACGTGTTCTTGTCTGTAACCTGTTTATGATCTAACGGCTTAGATTAATTTGCTTTAGGTCATGTCAGAAAATGGTTATTTGCTTG
>NC_037544.1:20515520-20516263 GCF_001531365.2 Cynara cardunculus var. scolymus | reverse complement strand
CAAAACCGGTCCCTGGTGGTCAAGCGTTATGAGAAGACTCCCTATCAACTTTTATTCAATAGAAGGCCAAACATCAAGTTCTTCCACTTGTTTGGTTGCAAATGCTACGTACTTAACAACAGAGAGTCTCTGGGAAAATTTGAACCCAAAGGGGATGACACATTCTTCATTGGTTACGCGTGGGATACCGCAGCATACAGACCTTACATCCCCAAGAATCAAATTGTGGTTGTCAGAACAAATGTATGATTTGATGATTCTTTTCATGTGACAAAGGAAAAGTTCACAGAAKAGYTGAAAATCCAGGCCAACAAATCTCCCAATGCTACAATCACACCAGAACTCGAGCAATTGTTTACAGAATGGTACGAAGATAGTGCAGAACCTGAAAGACCCTCTGCAGCAGTTGCCAATCCAGATCAAACAGAAAGCCCTTCCACAACACCTCTCACAGAGGACGTTCCCATCCCTTCATCCTCTGTAACACCTTCCCAAGATGATTCACACACAGAAGCTTCACCTACAATCGAAAGTCCTCCAATCTCTTCTTCTAATAATGTTTTACAAGAAGAAGCTTCTCTAAATAAAAGTCCTACGGTCCCATCCTCCATTGAAGCTCAAGAGCCTGAACAAGACTCTGCATCTCAACCTCCTTTTGAAATTGCACAAGAATTAGTGCCCTCTGTTCAACCACATCACGTCTCTAAATGGACCCAAAGTCATCCACAATCTCAAATCATAGG
>NC_037544.1:20511674-20513355 GCF_001531365.2 Cynara cardunculus var. scolymus | reverse complement strand
GCCATCAAGAAGGACGACCTGACAGAGGCCTTCCAAGCAATGTCCTACACCCCTCCTCTGTCCAAACTCTGAAGAAAGAACTTTCAGAAATGGCGGCARAGTTTGCAGGCGACTTCGTCACAGCGGGCTACACAGACTATTCCTCTTTTCGTGATGAGATCAAGGAGATGTTTTCATCCGCTATCACCTATGGCATCCAGTCTAAGTCCTCAACTGCCAACATYAACCACTTGGCCACTCGCAGAGAACTGGACGCCATGGTGGATGCGCTAGCGGACTCTATGGTCAGCCAATTTTCTTTTTTGAAAGTGGAACTTCTGTCTTCCAATAATAAAGTCGCAGAAGGCTTGACCAAGCTTGCCAAGGAACGTGAGCTCTTTCATGCAGAAGTTCTGTCTACTGTCTCCAAACTCAAGTGGGCTACAGAGCTTGACGTCATGAACGCCTCTGCAGGTGCGGAGAAGGTAATTGAAAAGATGTATAAGGCTGCCACATGAATCCTACGCCATTTGAGGAGGGCTCCCTTTACAACATACAAGGCTTTTGCCAAACCAAACCATGACGATCATGCCGATGATGATGATCGTCAWGAGGGGGAGAAGAAGCAGGAGATGAAAAAGAAGGCCCCAGCTTCAAAGCTCAAAAAGAAGACAGCCAGAGCACCTGCCAAAAGTATAAAGATTGGGGAACCTACAGCTGCAGACAGAGAAAAGAAGAAGGCTGCAGAGCCTACAAGCAAAGGCAGGGCCATAGCTGTAGAGTCCTCAAAGAAAGGGTCTTCATCAAGTGCAGAAACTCCAGAGCCATTCGATGAAGAAAAACATGCTGGTGAAGACCCCGAGACCATAAAAGTTTTAAAGTTGTCCTTTTGAAGAGGCTATGGAAAGAAGCACAAGGTACCCATGCATTACAAAGAAGGTGAGGCCATATCTTCTGTGTTCCCACCAGTCCAAGTCCCACAAGTCCAAACAACGTCCACGGGTACGTTCGATGCCCTGCAAGGAACCGTTAAGCCCATCCTTGCACAGGGATCAACCCAGAGGCCGATTCTGGAAGAGGAAGAAGAACAGAAGATGCCAGAGTCTACACAAGGGGGACGGGTCTCTGAAATACTTGATTCTATGAGCAAGATTCCAACGATGAATGTTTGCACAGAGCCTGTCACCACTCCAGAAGAATTACTTATTTGGAAGTACTCTGTGACAGACATAGAGCCACCCTACGATCCAGAACTCACTGATATTCCCTCTGCCGCAGCCAAATTCCACTTCTCAAGGTTAACGAGGCCTCGTGAGCAGGTCTTCTCGTGACACATGATCACATCATTGGTATCAATCTCACCAAGGACTTTATTAAAGAAGACAGTGCTCTACTCACAATACGTAGTAAGGAGAGAAGACCGCAACATCTACACGTTCACTGATGCAGATCTTCATAACCTCTGCGTGTATGACGTAGTTTACATGCACAAGGTCCTTAACGTCTACATGGAGAGGAGATCAACATAYCAAATATCTCTCAAAAGGCTGATTGAAGTTATGCGTGCGCAAGTGATGTATTACAGCCAGAAGGATTTTGAGTTGGCCATGAGATTAGCATAGAAGAATCTGAAGATCACTCCTCCTTACAACAGGCCTAGTTGGGTATCTAAGTACTATCCAAACACCATTCTACACAATCC
>NC_037544.1:20508401-20510933 GCF_001531365.2 Cynara cardunculus var. scolymus | reverse complement strand
CTTTAGCTGTTTACTTTGGTTTACTAGCTGCTCGTGCTTATCACGTGTTCTTGTCTGTAACCTGTTTATGATCTAACGACTTAGATTAATTTGCTTTAGGTCATGTCAGAAAACGGTTATTTGCTTGTATAAATAGCAGCGTAGGCCCTTGTATTTCAGTGTGCTTCAGTATTGTAATTGTGAACATTTTCATTGAATTGAAAATCATTTTTGAAGCTCTCTCTTGTGTTCTTCAGTCATCTTCATCGTGTTCTTATTGATTTCTACTGTGCTTGATTGTTATTAMTTYYGCTGCATTAACACTGTCAAACATATCATCCAAGTAAGTAATCTATACCAAGAAACTGAGTTAATCGATCCAACAAACTCTCAAGTACAACTCTTCAAACATGTGGTACAAGCTTTTTATGCATTTAGTTTATGGAGCCATCAGTCTTCACTTTCTTCCACTTTTACTTTTCATTTTCAAATTCAAAATTCAAAATCAAAGCTTCAAAAGATCTTTTGAATGTCAGCCATTACCAGCATCATCGTCGTCCCTCTCTCTCCCGTGCTCTCCTCCATCGTCCCTGCTCTCTCCGGTGCTCTCCTCCGTCTTACCAGCATCGTCGTCTTCTTTCATCACACAACAGGTTTTCTTCATTTCAAATTTTCAACTCTGTTTAATCATCTCCTGGTTCGATTCTTCATCTTTGCTCTCATAAGGCAAGTTTAATTTTCAATGGGCTTCAACGTAATTGTTTTTGTAACCCTTCTCTTTTTACCGATTCAGTAGCTTAAGGGACACCTTCAATCGATCTCGGTGGTTCATTCTCTATTCAAGGTAACTGTAATGGTGTATGTTGTAGTTTGGTCGGGTAGAATATTAGATGCATTAAGTGCTGCTTGATATTATATAGAACTGAGGGTTGGTAAGTACGATTTACTTTTCCTTTTCATTTTTTTGGTGCTTTAATATTTTGCAGGTGGTTCTTTAACTTTTAATTCAGTAAGATGTGGTAGTTAAAGAAATTATTGTGTAAAACCCTCTGCTGGTATGAGACATTGACATGTGTAGATCTGCTGGTTCTTCCTTCTCCTATTTGTGGAGATTAATTGTTACTTTTTTTTTTGCAGTCGTGGCAGGCGTAGCACCAGAAGGTTCTCAGTTTGATATTCGCCAATTTGATACAAAATTGAATTGAGTTGTAAGTTTGTGCAATTTTTTCGTGTAGTAGCAACTTCAGAATCAGATGTTGGTTTATATATAAGAAGCATTAGGTCTAGCTTTCAAGTGGGATTCGAGTAAGGTACTTGTTTTGCACTTGCTGATGAAATGCTTTTTGCTGCTGCTACAGGCTGTCAACTGACTAGCTTACATGATATGATGAGGTTTATGATAGTTTTGATGCTATGGGYCTGGAAGAAAATMTTTTGAGAGGAATTTATGCATATGGTGAGTTTATATTATTCTTATCTTGCATATGGTTTTACTTCATATAAGCTGATTGTCTTGTTAGAAACATTCTTTATCAGATATGGCATTTTTCTTTTGAGTGCAGGCTTTGAAAAACCATCAGCAGTTCAGCAGAGAGGAATCGTCCCTTTCTGTAAGGGTCTTGACGTAATCCAGTAAGCTCAATCTGAAACAGGGAAGACTGCAATCTTTTGCTCTGGTATCCTTCAACAACTCGACTACAATGTGTATTTACATGTTTTCCATTAAAGGATGGCATATAAAAGATATCTAATCTTTCTAACTGTTGATGAACAGCGAGCTTCAGTCCATGTCATTTATAATTGTTTAACAAGGTATAAAGGAAAACGTTATTGTTCAATACTTCATATTGTTTCTATTTAGATGTCTAATTTTCACTTTTTGATCTTTTTATCTTTATTTTTTGGAGAATCAGTTTCAGATTGTGGGTATTTTTAGCTCAGGTTGGACTTATGGTTGCTAATATCTTTATTTAATGAAATTGGTATTACAATGATCTTCTGATTTGGGTTTGCTATTGTTTGAGTTTGTCATGGCAGGTTTCTATGGTATCACGGCTTAAACATGATAATGTTGTGGAGCTACTTGGATATTGTGTGGACAGTGGTTTGAGAGTACCTGCCTATGAGTACGCTGCAAATGGATCTCTTCATGGCAAGTGTTTTACCTCCTTAAAGTCTTTTTAGCAGTTCATTTTTGGGACCTATTTTTAAGTTGTATTGTATTAGATTTGTCAATGGAACCTTTGTCTTTGCATCAAGAAATTAGCTGTGAATGGAAACTTCAAAACTATAGAATAAAAACCTTTATGCATAGATGATAACTATTCCTAAGAAGCAATCCAATGGAACCTTTGTCTTTGCATCAAAAAGCATTCCTCACAACACTAGCTGTTACGGTTCATTCAATTTGTTTTCTCAACAATGGTGATTCCATTTTCTCTTAGTTTTGTTTGATTATCTTTCTTTCTTCAACTGTATTTTTTAAGTTTCATTTATTGTCGTCTATCTTATGCTACTCACATGATTGGGGTTTATTTGATTTTATACTGGTCT
>NC_037544.1:20501636-20508026 GCF_001531365.2 Cynara cardunculus var. scolymus | reverse complement strand
AGACAGGTCCTAAAACTGGTCGGTTTTTTGTTTCATCTTCTCTCATCCCATCATGATAGTTTTTAAGTAATCGTGATATGTTAACCATGGATATAGTTAGGAAATGCTTAATGTGTGCCACTACAGATACATTTCTTTACAATACTACCAACATGGCAGTAATATTAATTTAGAATGCACCTTTGGTTTCATCATAGCTCTTTCTTCTCAAACAAAAACCATGCTTTCCTTTTCAGAATGTACCTATATAATTGATATATGATATGCCCTTTCTCATTGGAACGAATCTAAACAAATAAGATGTTATAATTTGTAAACTTATCTCTTCTGATTGCACTTTGGCTCTGCCTTCTATACCTTGATATATTTTTGTCCATTCTTATGAATAATGTGACAAAACAGTGCTTGGGCTGTGGCCATGGTTCAACACATTCCTTGTAAAATTTAGTACATGATTTTGGTTCTGTTCGTTCAATACATATCTTAGAGAACATATAATTTGTGTTGTGAAAGATTATATAAAAGCTGATTTATGTCATGTGAAAATGGGATAAGTGAAGCAAAAGGCAACATGAACTTCAAGCATTATTCCCAGCATCCCTCTAAAAATGATCATGATAGCAGCTRTTATATGTTGGACAAAACAGTGATGGAATGTGCMTGCTGCCTGCTGTTGAAACTAYGTACTATAAAMAAWGAACAAATCACCAATATAACATTGTTCTAAGCTCCTACTTGTCTTAATTAATTAACAAATGCAGATGTAACAGCTGCCATGAACTTTCCTCATCCAGCGGAATAGGTTGATTAAAGAAGATGACCAGGAGGTTGGTGTTGACTCTGATCAACTTCTGTTCAATTGTGCTGAGATCCAAAGTGCAATCTCTGTTGGTATCCCCCTCTCATCCCAATTTCAGATCATTCTTAGTCCACCAAAACAATGAAAGTTAGGGGCCGTTTATCAAACACTTACCCGGTAAGYGSTTACCRGTAAAATTGAACAYTATCATTTACTTATTGAGTAAGATTTTAGTCCACCAAAACAATTTTGTATGCAACAATTTACTCGGTAAGTGCTTACCGTGATAACTGATAAGAGTCATCGCCCTCACCMACCGGGTAAGACTCTTGATCCTTGTCTCGTTCTTACCGGGTAAGATTATTGGTCTTTATCATATTCATGCGTTTACCGTGGTAAGAGTCGTCGCCCTCACTTACAGGGTAGGATTTTTGGTCCTTGTCTCTCTCTTACCGGGTAAGATTATTATTGGTCCTTACCATATTTATGCGGTAAGGTAACGTGACCTGGTGTTCACTTACCCAATTAAGCATTTGGTAAACAGCCCCTTGGACATGTTAAGGTCAGCCTGCTCAAATACATTTTGCTAAAGTTTTGTTATAGTATCAAAGTTTCATTTACCCAGTAGTTTAGCTTGCATGTCCAACAAAAAAGATCAAGAAGTRAGGAAGTGCTTGCTTTTTCACCATATGTGATTAACTCTTGTTATAAATCATTTGATGCAAGTATTATACTGCATGAACAAGCCCATATCCTTGAATCCATGGTTGATGTACATGTTTGGACATCTGTCTTCTCCTTGAATGACAATTAGACTTCAAATACATGAAGGGATGGTCAAGGTCATTCATCTTCATAAGCACTGGATATAAATTATATATTTCTTTAACATATGAGCTTTCCTTATTACCATTGACCATATCAGAAAGTCATCGAGATCAGAAAAAGGCATGGCATGAGGTTAGTTGAATTTTGTTCAAGTGTTCATTTCTTCTCTGTTATGATGCTCATATAGGATGTAAAACAGGATCTGCACATCCTTCTCACTTATAAAGGACAAGCTACTGCCATTTTTTCAAACTACAAAAATCTGACCAAAGATTGTGAAGTAGACACTGTTGAATTGTATCTCTTGATTACAAAAGATTATGAAGTTCTTTGGTTGGCAAGAAAATGCCAAGCAGACGGAACTACAATATACATCCTTACCTGCTATTTAGTAAAGCACATTCTTTAAGAACTGAATTTGAATTTGTTCTTACATCTGATTGAGGTCCCAGTTGTGATTCTGCTATACAGTTCATTTCGAAAAGATATGAATCAGAGTTCGGTAAGTTATCACTTCTGTTATTCTCAGTTGATTGGATTATCATTTGTAAAATTGATTGTATACAATTAACAAGGGTTTTTTTCTAAATATTACACTGCAGTACTTGAAGGCTGTAGCTAAAGGTTTACTGGGACTTCCAGTTGATTAGTTTTTACTTTTATCTTTTGTTGTTGTTGGCAGTTGCATGCTGAAAGAAAAATGAAAATGTATTTTCTATACAATTTGTGAAACTCTTGCAGATATGGATGATAAGATTGAGAAATGGGCATCTATGGCAAGGTGTCATCATTTGCTTACCATGGTAAGAGTCGTTGCCATCACTTACCGGGTAAGACTCCCGGTCCTTGTTTCCCTCTTACCGGGTAAGATTCTTGGTCCTTACCATATTCATCCGGTAAGGTAATGTGACTTGGTAAGTGCTTACCTTGGTAAGCGTTTGGTAAACAACCTAAGTATCTTACGCAGTAAGAGCGACAACAAGGACCGAGAGTCTTACCCGGTAAGTGAGAGTGATGACTTTTACCCTGTAAGTGTTTGCCAGATTATAATATTTCGTACGATGCTGTTTTAATGGACTAAAAGTTTACCCGACAAATGGAAGTGTTCAATCTTACGGTAAGTACTTACCGGGTAGGCATCGTGGGTCGGGTAAACGGCCACTGCTTTGAGTTTGGTCTTCAGTTTCAATTGTTATTATGTTTATTGACTATACATTGAATTTCTTTTCTAGGTGGGATAAAAGTGAAGGTTGATAGGGATGAATCATCTCCCTATGCAGCTATGCTTGCTGCACAAGATGTTTCTAAGCGATGAAAGTGAAGGCTGATAGGGATGAATCATGTTTATTGGTTCCATGTCATCTTATACACACAGAAACAAAATGCTGCAGGTTTAAGAAAACTAAAACATGTTAACTTTTGTTCATGAATACTGTTCACGTGTTTTGCGGTTGAATAGGAAACTTTTGCTCGGATAAAAAACCTACTGCTGTTAATTGGATCGAGGGGTGTGCAAAATATGTTGTTTGCGAAGCAGTCATCACTGAAGAGGTGGTTAAGAAGGTGCTGAAAACCACAGTGCCTGGCCTTGTAGAACTTAACATGCTTAAGAACCTTACTGGTTCAGCTATTGCTGGTTCTCTTGGTGGCTTCAATAACCATGCCGCCAATGTTGTATCTGCAGTCTTTATAACCACTGGTTAGGATCCAGCCCAAAACATCGAGAGTTCTCACTGCATAACTATGATGGAAGCCGTCAATAATGGAAAAGACCTGCACATCTCTGTTACTATGCCTTCAATTGAGGTATTTGTCATTTCCTTATTTCTTCCTTTCTTCATGGTGCTCGTTTTTCATTTCCCATACAAAGGATCACGATGCACCAAGCTTTCTAACGGCCATGGATTGGATAAATTAGACTACTGAGGGTCGTAAAATAAATTAGACTTTGACAAACAAATTTAGTGGTGGCGCATGCCCTTAGTAGATCCACCCAAGTTTGTAATTGTGATCTACAATAGATCGACTAGGCATAAAAGCATACATAACGTGTCTACGGAGGTGCTGGGTGCACTCTCATAAACATCGCCTCCACCTTTGACCGCCATAAGGCGGCCCGTGGGGCCCGCTTGGGGGGTGACAAAAGGGCTGCCCCCTTGCAATCTCTAACTATTTATAACCGTCAATCTCTCGTATAAATATGTAAAACGTGGAATGTGTATGTGTGTGTGTGTATACTCTCAACTTTACAGTGCCTTTAAGATCAAAGTAAACATTTGATTATCCTTGTACTCAGTCTGTGATATCCAAGGCTAATAKGGTCGAATAAGTGTATTTGGAAAGTGGACAATACGCGATCCGATTGGTTTTTATCCAATCGTTTATGATCARAGAACCCTCGACCTCTAACATAGCAGGGGGGTCTTTTCAAAAACAGCCCTTCTCTTCTTAAGGTAGAGGTCACATCTGCGTACATCCCCCAGGCGGGGGCTGGGATGGGATATACTGTAAGATCCACATCGGTTGAGGAGGGGACCTAAGATTTCCTTAGAAGGGACTGGATACCTCCTCTATCAGACGCATTTTAAAACCGTGAGTCCAGGTTACATATACTGGTTTTGTTTGGTTTGGTTATTGGCCATTCCTTGGAGTGAGTTTGTATGTATGCATGTTCCACGTTGGTACAGTGGGAGGAGGGACGCAACTAGCGTCACAATCCGCATGCTTGAACCTGCTTGGAGCAAAGGGTGCAAGTTTGAAGTCACCAGGGTCAAATGCTCGGCTGCTAGCAACTGTAGTGGCTGGTTCGATGTTAGCCGGGGAGCTGTCTTTAATGTCGGCCATAGCAGCAGGTTAGCTGGTAAAGAGCCACATGAAATACAACAGATCAACCAGGGATATGGCAGCAATTGCAGGTTCAAAATCATAGTTATAGATAAGTGAAGCCTCCCTCACTTAATTTTCAAACCTTCATATTGGTCTTTTGTTGGAAATCATTATATTTTGTCTAGGGATATATTGGGATTGTATGGTTTGGCTAGGAAGTTTGACACCGTATTCAGGTCATTTGAAGCTCTTTGAGTTAAACCAACTGCTTCTGACTAAAAACAAGTGGTTTAGTACTATAACTTCCCTAAAATCAGTTTTGAGACTGCARCATTAATTCTCAATTACGGATATGGATCCAAAGTTTCATAAACCAAGTGATCTTATTTAACACCTGTAATATGGATCCAAAGTTTCATAAAGATCCGACAACAATAACTTAACCAAATTTAATTTAAACTCATTTTAGTTACTATAATTCAAAGCTCAAATCAACTATTTATCAGTTTTTAGACGCAAATATAACCAACTTAGAAGCCTTATTTCTAAAATCTGTCTAAAGGACAGGTTTAGTGCTACAAAACAACATCTCGGATAGATACGGTGCTGTCAAATTCACCACTAAATAGACTAAAATCCATATTTTGGATTCAATCTTTATTCCAACAATCAAAATACCATCTAACMATGTTTATATTATTGTTTACAAGATCAATACTCAAGAATTTCACCAAAATAGCCATTAATGAAGAAAATCAAAGTTCAACCTATGTTCTTCATTTTCGAAAGGCAAGCCTTTGTTTCTWTGGTGGAGACATATGGTTACTAAACTGCGGATATCACCTCTATGCACAACAGGTGCTTGCAAATGCAGTTTGTTTTGATTCGATATTCAAAAATCAAGCCAAATTAGGCTCTAGGTCCATATATGTCTAAACGTCGTCCAACGGTCAATCTGGAAGAACCAAGTGATTTTATTTAACACCTGTAATATGGATCCAAAGTTTCATAAAGATTCGACAACAATAACTTAACCAAACTTAATTTAAACTCATTTTAGTTACTATAATTCATAGCTCAAAATCAACTTTTTATCAGTTTTAGACGCAAATATAACCAACTTAGAAGCCTTACTTCTAAAATGTGTCTAAAGGATAGGTTTAGAGCTACATATAGGCTTTCTAAAATGTTCAGAATCGTAGCAATTCGAGCTACGGTTAAAAAGTTATCGCACATTCAAAACAGCAWCTCGGATAGATTCGTTGCTGTCAAATTCACCACTAAATAGGCTAAAATCCATATTTTGGATTCAATCTTTATTCCAACAATCAAAATACCATCTAACCATGTTTATATTATTGTATACAAGATCAATACTCAAGAATTTCACCAAAATCGTCTTTAATGAAGAAAATCAAAGTTCAACCTATGTTCTTCATTTTCGAAAGGCAAGCCTTTGTTTCTATGGTGGAGACATATGGTTACTAAATTGCTAGACTTGCAATCAACATGAAAACATTAACTTGTAGTAGTAGGATGAACAATGTGCAATGGTTGAATATTCGTGGACAGACTTGCATTTTAGCAATCTTTCTCAAACAAAAATGGTTGAGTAAACAATCTTTCTCAAACCCATATGGTTTCTTTTATGTTTTTCAGTGATAGTTCCTCATAATCTATGTGAATTTGAACAAAAGATGATGGTTTAGTAATACCATTTTCAGCTTTTGAGGTATTTTTTGAACTATTATCTTTAATTTCTTGCAATATTTCTCATACCCATGTGGTTTCTTGAACTATTATCTTCATTTTCTTGCAATATTTCTCATACCCAAAATCAGTAGCCTATGCTTTTAAGTGGTCTTTATGTGTTTACACAGAAAACAACAGCCTTTGAACTTTTTGCCTTTCATCATCAAACATGTTTTACATTAAGC
>NC_037544.1:20496050-20497416 GCF_001531365.2 Cynara cardunculus var. scolymus | reverse complement strand
TCAACTCTGAGAATTTTTCGCAATGTTTTGCATTTGTAGAACCAAATATGATGTCGTCCACATATATTTTAACAATCAAGATATCGCTTTTGTGCTTTTTGAGAAAAAGCGTTGTATCGATTGTACCTTTTTCGAATCCATTATTGATGAGAAAGGTAGATAGAGTTTCATACCAGGCCCTAGGTGCTTGCTTCAGCCCATATAGGGCTTTATCCATAAAATATACGTAGTCCGGATGTTTTGGATCTTCGAACCCAGGAGGCTGCTGCACGTAGACTTCTTCTTGAAGTTTGCCGTTGAGGAAGGCAGACTTGACATCCATCTGATAGACCTTAAAGCCTTTGTGAGCTGCGTAGGCTAGGAACATTCTGATGGCTTCAAGTCTTGCAACGGGAGCGAATGTCTCATCATAATCAATCCCTTCTTCCTAGTTGTAGCCTTTGGCAACAAGCCTGGCTTTGTTCCTTATTGCGATGCCATCTTCGTCCTTCTTGTTTCGGAAGAGCCATTTGGTTCCTATGGCCGTCTTCCCTTTGGGTAGAGGCATAAGGGACCATACTTTGCTTCTTTCAAACTAGAGTAATTCTTCTTGCATCGCGTTTATCTAATTTATGTCTTGTAGGGCTTCTGAAATCTTCTTGGGTTCTATCATGCTTAGAAAGTTGGCGAAGAGACATTCATTTGTAGTGGCAGATCTCATCTTGACACCAGAGTTTGGATCACCAATGATTTGGTGGTATGGGTGATCTTTTGTCCACTAGGTGCTTGATTGGGGTTCTGGAGCAACAGGATGCAGTTCTTCATCGACCGATGGTACGGCTTGCTCCCCCTCGATGAGATCATCTCTAAAGTTAGACTCTGGATCTTGATTGTGATCTAAAGACACAGAAGAAGATGGTGAAGTAACATGAGTTTCAGTAAGTGATGTACCTTTAGCATTGGAGACTTCATGGTCTTCATCTGTTCTGGAGATAGATTTTGCATTTGGCTCATGTCCAGAGATTACTTCTTCATCAGAAATGTCTTCAAATAATTGAGCTAACTCTGATTCATTGGGTTTGCCAAGTGATGAAACATATGCTCTTCTTTGAAGTCCGAGTTCTAAACTGTTGTGTCCAGAAGTCATAGGTGTGGTATCATCAAATGACACATTGATGCCTTTTCATCACTCCAATTAGTAGATCTGGAACATTTGATTTCTTCTTTACAAATTCAACCCAAGTGTATCTACAGTATTCATCGACCAGTAGTAGCATATACTTCTTTCTAGAGAGACTTTGAGTTGATATAGGCCCACAGAGGTGTATATGAATCATGTAGAAGGGCTTGGTACAGGAGGTTTCTGACTTGGTTTTATGTGAGGCCC
>NC_037544.1:20493443-20494981 GCF_001531365.2 Cynara cardunculus var. scolymus | reverse complement strand
ATGGATGAAGGAATACCAGATTTCATTGAGGGTTTTGAGTGTTGAGGCTTTTTACTCTCAATGATCTTTGGTGATTCACAAATTATCTCTTCTTCAGATTCAGAATCGAGAAAGTCTCTTGCTGATTTCTCAAAATCAAAACTAGCATGGATTGAAGTGGGAGATGTGGGTTCAGAGGTTGATGTTTCAGAGTGTTCTACCTGAGGTTTCATCGATTCTGATTTCGATGAACTTTCAATTTTACTTGAATGATTCATCGATTCATCAGCTGATGTTTCCTCATTAGGATTCTCTTTTTCATCAAGAGTACTTGCTGATGAGGTGGAATTGACAATATGTGAAGTCCAGAAATCATACAAACATGATATGATCTTCAAGAATGAAGATGAACATAAAAGTAGAGAGAGAATTATCAAAGATTGATTAGATTGAGAGAGAGAAATTTACAGCTCTAATCTTGATTACAATTCTGCTAATGACTTGGAAAAATAAACTCATCAAACGATTTAAAGAATACGGACAAAAGAACTCATCGATTTAGTTATCCGCTCAATCCCTTGCAAAGTATATGTTAGCTCCAATATTTACTTAATGTAAAAGTATGAAAAAGATTTCTGCAAGTGTTGACAGAAAGGGTTCTTCCACAAAATACAACAGAGGACCAGCAACAGAAGCTATTTGATCGTACAAGTCAAGATTGACAGAACCTCTGTTGTCTCTCACAGAGGTTCTGGAAAATGGTCCTTTGGCAATAAGAACCTACAAGTCTTCTACAGCAGAGCCTCTGTGCTGGCTAACAGAGGGTCTGCGGATTCGTCTTCTGTGAAGACCCTATTCTGCTGTTTTTCATAGGTTGTTAGCTGCACGTGCTTCTCACGTAACTAGGTCTTTAATCGACTTTATTTGGACGGCTTGGATGATTTCACTTGTCTAGGTCATGTTAGAAAAGTCATTAGGAACTAGTATAAATAGCAGCTTAGGCCTTTGTAATTCAGTGTGCTTCCGTATTGTAATCGTCTTATTTTCAATCAATTGAAAAACCTTTGAAGCTATTCTCTCGTGTTCATCATTCTCATATACTGTGTGTTCTTTATTCTTACTCTATTTGTTCATATTTTGTTTCCGCTGCACTTTGATTGTCTTAAAGATCATCCAGAGTATTTGATTGAAGGACATTTGGACATTTGGGTAGAATTAGAAGAACAGATTGAAGGAGGTAAGAAAATTCTCAAAAACAATCGAGCAATTTGCATTGACGAATACCACTGCTTCAAGGAAAAAGAGGGTGAATCCCTGTCGGACACATACTCTAGATTGAACAACTTGATAAGCAACTGCAAGAGGTATGGAGTCATAAGAACCGCAGAGGACAACAACTCTTTATTCTTGAAGAGCCTTGGAGTTGAATAGATGCACCTAACCATGTCCATGAAGGCCACCTTAGATTTGGAAATGTGGATTCTAGCTGACCTGTTTGGTTCTCTTAAAAGCCAAGAGCCTCAAGTTATGCAAATGAAGAAAAACTATGGTGGTCCACT
>NC_037544.1:20491830-20493343 GCF_001531365.2 Cynara cardunculus var. scolymus | reverse complement strand
TAAAATTCTTCTTTTCTTCCGGCTTTTTCTCATATTTCTTCTCGAACCTCTTTTCTTCATATTTCTTCTTCTCGCCAAACTTGTCTTTGTATTCATATTTTGATCCTGACGAGAATCTTTGGTTGTTCAAGTGTGGCCTTTTTGAGAACTTCTTCTGGAATGCTTTAGTCAACATTGCCATTGCCTGTTTGATCTTTGACATTTCAAATCCTGAATCTAAGCTGTTACTGTCTTCTTCTTCAGACTCACTTGACTAGCTAACTTCTTTTACTTGCTTTCCAGATCTGCTTTTAAATTTCTTCTCCTTTCTCTCAGATATAAGAGCCAAAGGATCAACAACTTCTTTTTCTTTCTTCTTTGCATTTCGGATTTCCAAAACATCTTGCTCATTTTGTTTTAGAGTTTCATAAATTTCATGAATATCGATATCAGATAACTTTTTATTGAATCTGATATGATTAGAAAATGGTTTCCACTCTGACTGGAGATTGTTAAGAAACTTAACATTAATCTCTATTGTAGTTTTAGAAATTCCATTCTTTGTCAGCTCATTCAGCAGTCTGGCAAGCCTATTATAGACATCATCAAGACTTTCACCATCTTTAGCCATGAACTCTTCATAAGTTGAAATACAGTTAGTAATCTTCAGCTGAGTTCCCACTTTCGAACCCATCATCATCTTTTCAATTTGAACCCACATGATGTGACCTGATGATTTATGACTGTCAATACTAGTGTAAATATCATTAGTCAGTGCTTGCATCATATAAGACTTGCAAAGCACATCAGCATGGGTTCTCTCTTTTTCTTCAGATGAATATTGACTCTTTTGTTTGATTACTTTCTGAGCATGTATGCCTTCTACTAGATCAGCAGCTATTTCTAGGAAGAATACAACAGGACCTTCCAGTAAAGATTGCATAATCAGATCTCCATCTTTCATTCTCTCAATGAAGTTCAGAAATCTATCTCTCCACTGATTATAATCACCACGAAATAGAACAGGTGGCTTGGTGTCAGTACCAATAGCCATTGCTTCTCGTGAACTCATCGTATCAATTTGTATGAAATAGGATCAACTGCAGTTCAAAGTTTGAATTAAAGGATCAGTTTACAAAAATATATCTGATAATTTCTAAACAAAACTTCACACACATTCAACACTTAGAACAATTTAGGGACAAAAACTTATCCTAATTAGTAATCCGGTCAAGCTTATCCGGATTGAAAGTCCGGTCAACAAGATAGACTATTCAACAAGTTATCCGGATTAGAAGTCCGGACAACAAGCAAACTTATATCGCTCAAAACACTTAACCAAATTTTAACCAAACATGCAAAATTCAGACGAATTAAGCAAAATAAAATACGGATAAGGTACAAAACTCAATTTGAATTAAAATTCTCAAATCGGATGTTTTCAACACTTAGTCAAAATTACAAAATGAAAATCGGACGTAAAAAGTCAACAAGTCAACAAGTCAAGGTCAACTAAGTCAACAAGTCAAAGTAC
>NC_037544.1:20489364-20491040 GCF_001531365.2 Cynara cardunculus var. scolymus | reverse complement strand
TTGTGAAGTCCAGAAATCATACAAACATGATAAGATCTTCAAGAATCAAGATGAATAGAAAAGTAGAGAGAATATCATCAAAGATTGATTTGATTGAGAGAGAAAAAATTACAGCTCTAATCTTGATTACAATTCTGCTAATCACTTGGTAATGACAATTACAAAGAAAATACTATTTATACTAGGAAATAGTAAAGCTACTCTATTACAATATAAAACTACACTAAGAAGAAACTTGAATACAACTTTAACGCTCTTACTCAAACCCAACACCTTAGGTTAAGCATTCACCTTGAGCTGAGACTTAGATTTCTGAGAAGATTCAGATTTCTTGGTCCCTGAAGAAGAAGAAGAAGGTGCATAAGCTGCAGGAATAGATTTAGATCTATGTGATTTGTTAGCCTTCTGAGGAAGAGGTGTTGTGACAATGGATTTACTTTTGTCTTTGCAACCTTAACTAAAACGAGTTCCATCAAGATAACTCTCAGCAAGAGAAGACTGATAGGAAGAAGTGTCAGGAATAGAAGAGCTAAACTTGAGCATGGACCTGTCAGTGACACTATCTTCCAGATTATAGGAAAAACCTAGACCAAACTTTATCTTGGTAGGGATCTGAGAGTTAATGATCTTAGAGGCTTTGACAGAGGCTTTGCACCATCATTCAATGGTAGCCTTTTCATCCCTGAGTGATAGTCCCTAAAATCACTGATCAATCTTCATTATGCTTCACAAACATGGCAGATTATGGATATAGCATTCAAGATCACCAAGAACAATGAGAGAGAAAGTCAATCTCTATATTTCTACTCAAACCTCTCTTATTACATATGAATATGCAAATAAGCTCTCTTCTACATCTAATTACAAAGACTAACCATATTTATATGGTCAAACCTACTAAACATAGTCAAAGTCAAACTCCTATAAGAAAAGTCAAACACGCTGACTTTTACAATTATAGACTATATATAACTTTCAAGACGAATACAATTAATACTGATTTTTCAGTCCTAACATTCTCCCCCTTTGTATTCAGACTTGAAAGAAAATTTACGCTTTGAGTCCTTGTTTGAACTTTGAAACAATATGCACAATATGTCTTCTTCAAAAGAAATCTTCAACATGTAATCTTCAAGCGATCAACTGTTGAGAAAGATCTTCTAGCATTCTCCCCCTCGAATGTAGAATCACGATGATTTTTTTCTTTTAACAATGAAGAACAGATTTAAAAACGATCTTTAGAAACACTGTACAAGATCTGATCTTCAAAGGATCTTCAGAATTAATCTTCAGACTTTTCTTTGGTAAACTTTTGAAACATTGATCTTCTCATTCAACATCTCTCAGTCATTGTAGCACACAAATAATCTTTCAGTAATCATCTTTAGTCGCACTTCTTCTTTTGAGTCTTTTCCCAGCACTGAAGTTACTTCCCCTTGATCTTTGCATCAAATTCCCTTTAAAATGTTCGGAAATGAATATTTCATTCATTATTACATATACTCCCCCTTATGATGAGATGATAATCATTTTATCATACATAAGATGAATGAAATTTTCCATGTAAGCCGTCAAATCATGAAACTGTAAGTAGATCTTTGCAAATCCACTTATTTAATCTTTTCAGATTAAGGGAATGGGAAGGTAACAACCAATTTCAACGTATGAAATTGTTT
>NC_037544.1:20472948-20488237 GCF_001531365.2 Cynara cardunculus var. scolymus | reverse complement strand
TGTTCAGAAAATGTACTCGTTTTCCAAAAAAAATTTCATTTTCCAAAACCATTTTTTAAAAAAATTTCTAGAGACTCCCCCTAGAAAACAGATTTAAGTAATGAAACTTTTAAACTCAAAATAAAATTGAAAAGAAAAACATTTTAAGCACGGGTTCTAAACTGAGTGTTTAGAAACCACACTCGGTAAAGCTCGGGTTCTGAACTGAAGTGTTCAGAAGCCTTGGTTGGAATAAAACACAACTCCCCCTGCATCGGTGTATCACAAAAATGATATTCTGATTAGCACAAGATGGACACATCTGCAAAATCAGATCAAGTAGATTTTGGTACCCAAACGAACTTGGGTCCTATATTGTTAGTATTGGGTTGGGGTATGTTGTAGTTTCAAAACCATTTATTTTTATAAGATATTGTCTTTTCAGCACTATGAACAGGATGATCAGGAATAAAATATGAATCATACCAGTAATTGTGATCATACCTGTTCTTACCTTTCCAGTTGTTGTTCTGATAACTATTATCTCCATGCCACCTGTTGAACCTTTTGTTATTGACAAAATTATTAGTTCTGCATGTTGAGCACATAATGCTTCTCTTGCTAAGATTAATCAAATCATTAGTAGACTTCACAATGCAAGGAAGATTGTTAGTACCAACAGGTGTATGAGATAAAACAGATTCAGACTTATTTACCCAAATGCTTTTAATCTTTGAAGGATAATAGGGTGATCTAATGACATACCCTTGATAGTACTGATTAGAACGAGAATAGTTCTTAGAAACATTAGATTTAGGACTGCTTGAATAACTGTTCGAATATGAACAATTATAAAAGCTGGTTTTACATTGAGAAGAAGAACCAGTTCAGCTTTGAGCACACGAAAAGTCTGACTTTTTGTAAAAGCTGGTCTCTCTCTACAGTAACTAAATCATATTTCTTTTTCAGTTCAGTTCTCATGTTCAATTCAGTTTCAAGGTTTGTCTTTAGATCAGACAATTTCTTTGAAGTATCCAGGAGTTTACCTTCTAACTCCTTCTGTAGCATTTCAAACTTTTTCTTCTGATTAATCAACTCTCGTTTCTCTTCATCAGAGCTGCTTTTGTCATTGTCCGAAGCAATGTCAAGCCACTTTCTTTTCTCAATAAGCTCTTTGGCAATTGCTGTATACTTCTTTGAAGTATTCCTTTTCCCAATAGCGAATTGCTTTTTCTCATCGTCTAAAGCCTTTTGTTTTAAATCAATGCTTTCAGACAATTTCTGTAGTTGACTCTGACAATCTTCGAAGATGTCTTTTTTTTCTTTATCATTCTTGGCTCGTTCAAGAATGATAAGCTGCTCAAAATCCGAGATTTGCTTTAGAAGCATCTTTGCATTCAGYTCGAGAGAGTTAATCTTATTTTCATAAGATTCTCGTTCAGCTCCAAACTTTCTTTCAACTTGAATGAATCTTTTCTTCTCCTTCTCAAATTCTACTCTTTCCACATTTAAATTCCTTTCTGCTGTCAGAAATTTCTTCTTCTCTAAGTCCAATAATTTCTTTAACTCATTTAGATCATTCTCAGACTTATGGAACTTCTCAGTTAAATCCTTTATATCTGAATTGTTCCTTGGAGAGTTCCTTTCAGCAGTTAGTTCAAYTTGAACTTTTTGGAGTTTGCTGAACAAATCATTATTAGTCTTAATCCTTTTTTTTATCTCTTTTTGACATTCCATTCTGACATCATCCAAAGAGTTTTTAATTTTATCAGTTTGAGTTTTATGTTCATTAATCTGAGACTTGGAATCATTCTCAACTCTTTCTAACCTTTCTTTATTCTCCCGATTCAAAGTTTTAATACATTGATCATTAGTATAATTCTGAATTTTATACTCCATAACACTCATTTCCAACTCGGCAATCTTCTCTCTCAACTACTTTATAATATTTGCCATTAAAAAAATTGATCAGTTAAAGATCTATGCAGTGAAATCAGATAAAAGAACAGTTAAGTTAAAAAAAATAGAAAAACACTAAAACTGATGAGAATTTTGAAACAACGAATAACTGTCAAAAATCATTAAAAACAGTCAAAACAGTTGAAAACCGTTCAAAACTGTTAAAAACAGTCAAAGACAGTTAAAAATGATAAGAAACAGTTTACGCGATCTAAAACAGTTCAGATATTCTCAAACAGTTAAAAGACACACAAAACAGATAAACGATGATCCAAAAAAAATCTAAACAACAATAAAACTAAGAAACCAAAACAGTCCAAAACAATTATCCAAGTCCAAAATCGGATTCTAGTCCAAACCAACACAACTTTTCACAATACAGATGTGAAACTTAAAAAAAATGTTCTATCTGCTCTAGAATTGCTATCAAAAGACCACTTGAATTCTTCTCGTATGGATCCACTTCTCACGGTTCTTAATTGGGCAACACCCTCGTATCAGTCACTTYTGCRATTTATACGAATCTGTTATMAAGCGATTAAGCAGCAAAACCTGTAATCAAGCAAACCAGTTGAGTGTAAGCAATTCCAAATTGACTGCCTTGAGCAAATTCCAGGTGCTTTAATGAAGTTCAAACAGCAAAATGGGCTATCTAAGTCTTAAACAGCCTGTGTTTATAGTCAACCAAACAGGTCTTTCCAATAGTTTAAGACCTATGTCTTTATGTTCATGAAAAGACTAAGTAATCAGACAATTAGGCCTTCTACAACAATTCCAAGGATCTTATCAAGCAAGGGTTCACAACCAGCAAACACACATGATCCTTCACCCTTTTACTGTTGCTTTTACTCAGCTGACACTACGAGATCTGGTTTGCATACTCCAACCGATTTACAAAACCTGTTCTACAAATGACGTCCAAACACAACACCCTTTCAACTGTTAAAGCATCAATAGTAAGTAATCTGTCACCAAACAGCAAACAGTAAACAAATTTTAAATTATATAACCCTGCTGTTGTTTCAGATTTGCTGCTGTTTCAAATCTGCTTCTGTAGAACTTGCTGTTTCAAATCAAAACCAGAAAGCAAATGTTGTTGCTTCTGCTGCTTAAACCTTCTTCTTCGCTGTTGACTGCAGTCTCCACACCAACAGCTGCTGCTGTCTATTCTTGTTGCTATTTCAGATTTTAAACTCAACAACAACAACCAAATCTGTGTCAAACAACAACTGCTTTCCACTGTTGTTGCTGCTGCACCAAACAACAATGAATATATCTAATACACTCTTAAAACAACTTAAAACAGCAACTTAAAATACTCAAAACAGTCTCCTTCTGTGAACACACTAACCTGAAACAAATTCTCAAAAATAGATTAAAGCAATAAGTAAACTAAAAACAAGTATGTTAAAAGAAATGAATGAAACCAGCTGTTCCAGTGCACAAATGACAGCAATATGGTGTGTGCAATAACAAATAAACACAGAAGGTTCAATTAACAGTCTGTTTAAGTTCAAGCCTGTAATACAGTCAAGAGAAGTCTGTAGTGATACAAGCTAAGTGAACTTCACAATTACAACAGAAAATATGTAACCATTGTGATCACAACAGCTTCAAAACTATACTCTAAACAGTCTACTAAACATGTCACAGCATTAATCCTAAACCGGACACTATATGAAACTTAAACCGGACACTATGAGTCTAAACCTGTCACTACTTGAAGCTTAAACCGGATAACACTATGAATGTAAACCTGTCAGCTTGAATGTAAACCGGACAACTTGAATGTAAAACTGGTCACAACTAGTAGCTAAACCGGACAACACAAGAGTCTTAAACCTGTCAACACAAGACTATAAATCGGACAGCATAAGAGTCTTAAACCTGCTGCTGTCTCAGTCCTTACGTTCAAAACAGTCTAAGACTGAATCTTGTACACTCTAAACAAACAGTTTAAGAACTAACAGCAATAAGACCTCTAGCAGCAAGAACAATCAACCAAACAGATTACAAACCTGTGTAGCTAAAAGAACAATCACTGTGTTCTAAATCGATGAGTTTGAAATACTTACCAGAGCGATTTAGAAGTCCGATCAATCTTGAATGATGTAAAATTTTGTCCGGTTTATAATCCGCTCAAGATTTGATTTGCGCAATTAAGTAATCCAATCACTAGTCCACTTAAGAGATGATTGGTTTACATGAACACCTGACAAGAGGTGTTTGGTTTATGCTTGCTCACGCTCAGCAATAGCCTGTTCACGTTAGATAATGATTGTTTGGTTCACAATGACCTGATCTTTAAGATCTTCCATGATCCTAGTCAACTCTTTGATCTTGGAATGACAAATCTTAAACTATTCTTGAAGATCAAGATTAAGCTTTTCTGCTTTAGATTTACCATTCAGGGCATTTTAAAGGTCCACCATCAACACATCTAACGCTGATAGGCAAGAAGAGGGAGAGAAAGAGGGTTAATTCAGGAGACATACTTGAGCAAGAGATGATGACGAGGGATCATGAGAATTTGACATCTTAGAAGATTCTTCTTTGACATCCTTGGCTATCAAACAGAGATAGGCTATGTCTTACTCATCAGGTGATGATTCATTAGACAAATCGGCCTGGTCATGCTCTTCAGCGACAAGACCTTTGGCCTTTTGTTGGGAACTCTTCATCTTCTTGTACTTCTCCTTCAGCTTTAGGTATTTGTCATCTTTAGATCTGAAGGAGGATGGGGTTTTAGAAGATGACATTGCAGTTTTCTTTGACCTGCACTCACCAGCAAAGTGACCTTTGCAGTGACACTTGTAGCAGATCGCTGAAGCCTTCTCAATATTATCTGACTTTGGCTCTTCTTTGATGGTCAGCGAAGGAGATCTGCAGAAGTTGCTTTTTTTGACGAATCTTCTAAAAGATTTAGTTAAAAGCGCCACTGATTCATCAAAGTTTGCAAGATCAGACTCTGATAGATCCTCATAGTTAGTAGAGTCTAACTCAGTGATAGTAATAGGAGGAAGAACTGAAGAAGAAGAAGATGGGAGTTCAGCTGAAGAATCTTCATAGATCAAAGCTAACGGAGAGCTTTTCATTTCTCTGGAATCCTTGATTGGATTCCTCTTCAGCTGTCAAGACTGCTCATGATTGAGCAGTATCCCATATAAGGTGCTAAGAGAGAGAGAGAGAGAGGACATGTCGTTGGACATCTTGAGACACATGACATAGGTATCCCAAGATTCAGGTAAACATTCCATGTTTTAGAGTTGGAATTTTCTCTGCCAATTGTCCTTCAATCGACAAGAAGAGTATTAACCCTTTGGTGTACTTTAGACAATGTCTCAGTCTTTCCACAGATAAAGCTTTCGTATTGTCTTACTAAGTTAATCTTCCTCGATTCTTGAACCTGAGAAGTTCCGTCATATTGGAAATAGAAACTGTCCCACATGGATTTCGAGATTATAAGCTTCATCATAGAGTGATAAACCTCATATGGAACATATGGTTCATTTTCTATATAGTGTGGAATTTCAGGATCCACACCTTCCAGAAAGAGGGACATCCGATTGGCAGGTTTGGCAAGGGAGCCATTATCGTGAAAGTGTGTGTTTGTGTTTTATAAAGCCATTTGAAAGCATTAAATTATCTATAGAGAGAGATAATAAAATGAAGAAAACAACTAAACAATTAGAGAAGAGAACATTGCTCTGATACCACTTGTTGGTCCCGTTAGGGTCTACAAGAGTTTTATAGAAACAACTTGTAAGGGGGGGATGAATACAAACACATGAAACTTTCAAATTTAAAATATATATTGATAAAGAAGGATCAATACAGATTTTACAAGATTGTATGAGGAAATAGATGTGGTAAATATAACCTATCTAAAACAATATAAGTTTACACACAAATGATCTTAGCAAAGAGAAAAAATTTGTTGTTAACACTAAGAAGGAAATGAGTTCTTTCTGGATAAGAACTTTTTAGAATACTTGAAAGGGATTCTCACTTGTTTTGAAGATAAGCGTAAGTGTTCTTAGATGTGTATGTGATCTCTTGTGTGTATGCACATTATTTGCATGGAGAGAACACTTATCTATTTATACCCATTGCATTAAATGCACATTTAATGAAATGCAGTTGGGTTTGAACACGCGTCAAGCTTTTAGAAAAAAACTTGTCCTTTGCTACAGTGAATAGTACAAAAGCCTATTTATAAGCAGACATCCTTTCATGGAGTTGGTGGATAATAGAGTCAACTAATCGTCTCTGTACCGTACTATACTCCAGGAAGGGTATGGGTTTGTCCTTTGTGTGTGGAAGGACAAGACAAAAGCAATCCTGCACAAGAAGCTTCTTCTGGTCGATGAATGCTGGAATAACCCTGAAGGTCTCTTAAGCATTCGCTGAGGCTTGGGTAGTCTTCACACATATGTTAACCAGGTTGTAATCACTGAATGCCGCTTCAGATCACGAAAATGCTAGTCTCTAATCTTTAGTTTCAGTCTTCGACTTTCGCTGAAGGTTCTTTGGTGTGAGTTTTTTCTTTTTGAAGTATCGTTGTCGCTGTAGGATTTACAATACATGTCTCAGCAATCACTAAACATACTCAGTGATGATCGATGGTACTGAAAGACAAAAACATAATACTTAGCAAAAGGTAAAAGGGATTATCATCAAATCAATGAGAGAGATGATCAACATCGTTTTCTTGGGTGGTCCAACACTTCCGATTAATGATCTTTTCAAAACTTATCCTATGAGTTACGACGCACATGGGCAATACGTGTCTGGTAAAATTATACTATTTTGTTGTATATAATCATATAAATATATGAAGAAGAAAACATTATTATAATACATTCTAATTTTTGTTGTATATTATCATAATACATTCTAATTTTTCATGATATAGTATTTTCTAGTTGAGAAATTTGAATCCACAACCGTCAATAGTGTTAGATTCAAATGTGTGTGAATTAATTTTAAATAGGATGAAATTACCTTTTTTGATTTCTGTACTTGTTTGTTTTCCTCGGTTTTTGTTCCTATATAGTTTAGCTTTCATGTTTTTTTTAAAACATTCGGAATTGATTTCTTCTTTTAATGGATGGCATTGCCTCAAAAACCATGCAGATTTAAGAAAATCAAGCGTTCATCAAGATCAAATTCGAATAAGATGTGTTTATACAACCCCTCAGATTATTCCAATTTTATGGATCTTGAGTCATATTAAATACATTAATACAAAATGTGTTTAAAGACATTTCACAAACTTGTTACAATCAATCTTATGGGTTTTGGAATTTTTTTCCTTTTAAGGTGACTCAAGAGGCCCCAAACAAGGGGCTGGCCAGTCGAGAGCTGGTGTTTTGCTTGCTCGCTTCATAAAGAACTGTAGTTACATACAGCCTTCGAAGGTACATTTTTTTTCATTCGGGGTCATTGTAGTTCATAAATAAGAATAAGAAACCTGCTTAACTTCTCCCCCCCCCCCCCGACGGAACGAACAACGAAACTTTACGACCATCTCTTCTCACGAAAGTCTTTCCATCCCGTCTGAACACCGTGATTGATGAGTGGGTAGGTGGGTTAGGTGCTGATATAGGATCTTGTGGAACAGGATTTGATTCGGTTACCTTTTGAATCAAAGTAGCGACGAGCCTAGTATTACGACTAACCCTTTTAAAATAATATATATATAAAATATCTGTATCCCATTCTTCAGGTATAGTTTTCTTTGATCACAGATCTGGAATTTCTGTTCTCATAAGACTGATATACAGTTTGATATCCTCCTTACTTAGTCGAAGAAGTGCCTCAATGCGCCGCAGGCTGGATTGAATCCTTCGCGATGGAAATTCCCAACCTTGTTTTCGATTCATTGATTAAACTAAGCCGAGATACTAAGCCAAGGTCGGGTGGTCCTGAAGGTTCCAATGTTGCCTCGGCAGAGAGTCATCTCGGGGCCATTGGTCATAGCTGAAATTCGTCGAAGGAAAAGTAAGTGTGCGACTCCGTATGAGGACTAGATAGACTCCTTTCCCGCTGCTAAGCCACTCGACTGTAAGGAGAGGGAGAGGTTCAAATAATTTAATGTTATTTGAAAAAAAAGTCATACATTAAAGAAAAAAAATAAGGAATCATTTACCAAACTCTTACCGGGTAAAATCTTATCGAACATCACTTATCTTATTAGTGAGCATGACAAGGATCGAGAATTTTGCCTGGTAAGAGACATAACAAGGACTGAGAATCTGACCTGAATAAGTAAAGAAGAAAACTCTTACTCGATGAACATTTACCATAATCTATTTTGATGACTAAAAATATTATTTAATAAAATAAGTAAGGATAATAACTTTTATCGGTATATGCTTACATGTTACACATTTAGCAAACTAATCCTTACATCATTTCATCTTCTCTTCTTTTCATGTAAAATTTGAACATCTATACATGTTTTTTTCTTTTTTTTTGAAAGCTTTACCGATATTTTTTTTGTATCATAAAAGATATTAACTATTTATATACAAGTTGCACTTCCGTTTTTTTTTCTTATCAAAATCTTTCAAAATTTGGTGTCGTGGAGTCCCTTGCGGACGTCCACATGTGGGTTCACATGAGATTTTTTTGGCTAAAAAGCTAACATTTTAAGCTTGTAAGATAACCTTTATATAATATGTTGAATGATTTTTAGATCTTACATCATTTTCTATCACCTTTCAAAATATTATTTTACATATTGTGTTTGATAAAAACTAACGTTAAAGTGCCTAGTTGTCTCTTACTGTGACATCCTGTCATTTCGGAGCTTCAGGTTAGCACCTTATTATAAATCTTACATTTAAAATTATATTTTATTAGGATCTAGTCATGATGATTAGAATTCATCTGGCTTAGCTCCCAAGTTTAGTTCCGAAGATCACGCCTCGGCGGGTAACTGATGAAGTTAACTTGTGTAATGCCAAATATTTTAGATATGCTCCAAATAAAATAAAGATGATATTATAAACTTTTAAATTAAAATACAAAAGTCCCAATTGAATGTCCAAATAATTTTATAAAAAGATGGAGTTTTGAAATAATAGTGTCATTTTTATTAATGTTTGGTAAATTACATTATTGATTATAAAGTTAAGTGGGTTTATCCTTGCCTAAAAGAAAAATAAAAGTTTTTATTGGGTTTGGGCCTTTAGAGGCCAGCCCATTTACCTCTTTAAAATCCACATATAAATACCCCACATCCCTTGAAAACTCTCATTTTCCAACTCTTTTGCTCGCTAAACCATATCATCTCTCTAATCTCYCTCTAAAAACAAACCACCCTCCAGCCGATTCCTTCAAGCAAGYCTTCAGGAAATHCTGTCAATCTTGAAGAATATTCAAGATTTTAAGAAAAAGGTATGATACTAGTTATTTTACTTTTATAGAATAACAAAAGTTTTCATCTTCCTACTCCTACTTCTTGATCTTGTAGCTAAATTTCTGGAGAATTAAAGAGGAAAGATTATACGTCAAAGACAAGAAAATGTCTTCAAAAAGGATGATAATCTATGATCCATGTTCTTTGAACTCTAAAGTAGGAGGAAACCCATTTGCATGCGAAGTTTGAGCATGTAAAGATATGTTTTGAATAATCTTGCATGCATCTCAAATCGGCTTTGTCATCTTCAAAATTTAATGGAATCGGGAAATATTATCTAGAGGCTAACCGTGTTTGTTAGTTTGAAAATAGAGTTAAGATTCTTGAAAAATGATGAGCTTAGACTCCAAAAGACTGACACTCGAAGAGTGTGCTATCTGTTTTGGGGGCTGTGTAACTCAAGGTTGTAGGGTAATAATGAGTGACTTAAACCCACTCAAATTTCTTGATATTTGGAAAACATCTGCTGATCTCATTATTTTGGATAATGTGAAAAGTTGGACATAAAATGACTTTTGGAAGGTTCCTATTTATAGTGATTTGTGAAACCCAAAAATACCTGGAACATAATTTATAATCTGTCCAAAAATCAGCTTTTGAGTAAAGGATTTTGATTCCTTTTAATATATATAATTTTTGGGCTATTTTTAGATTAAATAATAAAATATCAACTTTAATTTATAAAAACCCGATGGCATTACATAAGATACAACTTAACTTTATCTTTGTCAAGAACCCATAGGTGATCTAAATTCTGGATGTTGGTCTGTTTAGGAAGGTTAGGGCGGACGTTGAGCGCTTCAAACGTCATCCTCTTGGATATTCATCATCAAACCAGTGAGTTTTCACGGCCCCACTTTTTAATGATTTTTGTTATTTAACTGGGGAAAAGCATGAGATTAAGCAAACTATACTGTTTATTTATTTAACCATTGGACTAAAGAACTGTTTAGTCAAGCTTTGTTTGAAACCATCGGACTAAAGAACTGTTTAGTCAAGTTTATTATGTCATGAAAAATATTGACTGTTTTTGCACTATAAAATAAATGCTAAATTGATGTGCTTGGGAGTATGTTTCCAAATAAAGTCCCCGTCCGTAAATGCTACTATTAACTCGGGCACGTCCCCGGGCCGTGGTATAGTGGATAGTCGCTATTGTGTTGACAGTCCCACCCAGAAAGGGGTGCACATTACCTATGTTTTCTTAGTCTAATCATATGGAATTTGGATCACCGTTGAATTAGTATTACTATGAACTGTGGGACCTAAGTAAGTGTACGGGCTACTTATGGTCGTTCGTAAAATAATAAGGCACATTGGTCAGGTAAGTCTCAGTAGCGTCTCAAGTTAAGCATCGTGGTAGATTTACATTTATTAAGTGCAAAAGTTTACGTATAAGTTTGCAAATAAATGATTTCTGCATTGTAATATTTTGTGCATGTGAAAACCCGTGAGCTCACCAACTCTTTATAGTTGATGTTGTTTTATGTTTGTTGATCCCAGATCTCTCAAATAACAATAATAATTTAGTTATGAATAACCWAATTATACTGTTTTAATAAAGAAAGTAAATAAAACTCAAAATTAGATTATGAATAAGAAAGAACAGTTTTGAGTTTCAAAGGTTTTACTGAATAATAAACCGTGAATACAGAGTAAAAACCTTATGCAAGTATATGCGTGTATKTGTGCATGCGTTTATGCATACTTCTAAATAATAGACCTAGTCRTCTATTTATACTAGTTAGCTAATGTCTAGATAACTATCTATTGCTACTTTCTAGCAAATAGTCTAGCTAACAGATAAGATCTATCTATTACATGGATAATCATATATTACAAGATAAACTATAATTTCAGCTGTTGATTAGTCATCACCAGCTGTCATTATTGAGTAGGTGATTTCATCCTTATCTTCAAGTCTTTAATGTACGCTTGGATGAATACTTAGAAATTCTTCTAAGTGTTGGACTGCTCCATTGTATCGATGAATGCTTTCCATCGATTCGTCCGTCGATCCGCTGGTTCTACTTGATCCATCGGTCCGTTGGATGTACTTTCCATCGAAGCTCTGGATAGTCTGTCCATTGGTCCGCTGGAAGAACTTTCTCTGCCTTGATGTTTTCATCGATCTTCTGGTTCTTCATCACTTATTGTTTTTCATTACTTTTTACATTTTGCATTATGGAGTCTAACAATCTCCCCCTAAGTAATGAAATAACAAGGTCTAATCTAATCACATATGAAGACCAGACACTAATCTATAAGAAAATCATCAAATTCCAAATTTTTGATTGGATGACGAATTCTTTACAAGACTGGAAACAAATATTTACATCAAGGCAAAAAAAATTTCAGCTCAATGATTACCAGTGTATATCTCTCTGAAGCGTAGTATTAATCCTCTGAAAGATATGACAGTTGAAATATCTTGGATGAGCTGGTTTCCAACTTCCCTTGGCACGTAACTTCTACCCAGTCTGTCTCTAATAATTTTTTGAAACCATTCAAGTGTTTCTGTTGAATACTTGAAGGCTTCAGATATTCTGAAGAACTTCTTAACCCCAAACTCATCCTTGTAAACAAGTTCGAGTTCGGGTTGAGACAGAACAGAGGCAGAACGTATCTCTTGCAGGCCTTGGAGTTCTTCATTCGGTGGAGTGCATGAAAGTCTCTCAATGCCCAGCCTTAGCGCGATTTCGAAATCTGTCTTCGCTCTTATCTGTACCAGGGATTCCATCGTCTTAACAACAGCTCTGTTCGCCATTCCAAACCTTATTCCATGATCATGCCGTTGAGCTGTGTAGGCATATAACTCCATCAAGTCATATGGATTGAGATTGATGAGGTCGTTCTCGTTGAAGACGCTAATTGATGAGGTCGTTCTCGTTGAAGACGCTAACTTCCCCATGAGCTCTTTCCATGCGGAACTCGATATATCGAATGGCTCTGTTGGCGAATGACCTAATTTTTAAATTGATAACTCTTCTTATACCATCGTTTGAAAAGACAGTACGAGGATCTTGAGTTGTCTGTCTTACAAAACGATGGTGCAGAATATTCATCGATTCTGGCGATAAAACAGGTGGATTGGTTGACAGGCTTTCTTCACGATCACGATATAGGTATTGATGGATATTCTCCATCAATACAGGCTCCCTGGTTGGCGCTTGAGGTATTCTTCTCATTGACTCCATTTGCTGAATTATTTCATCCACTAGGCCTGCTGGTGGATGMCTAGAGGAAGATGGAATATCTGCTTGCACCACGGGTTGGGTTGGATGAGTGGGTTCAGGTTCATGGATTTCTGTTGGTTGGGGTGATGAAGGATGGGTACTTGTGGGTTCAGGTTCATGGGTTTCTGTTGGTTGCGGTGATGAAGGATGGGTACTTGTGGGTTCAGGTTGATGGGTGTCTGTTGGTTGGGGTGATGAAGGATGGGTACTTGTGGGTTCAGGTTCATGGATTTCTGTTGGTTGGGGTGATGAAGGATGGGTACTTGTGGGTTCAGGTTCATGGGTTTCTGTTGGTTGGGGTGATGAAGGATGGGTACTTGTGGGTTCAGGTTGATGGGTTTCTGTTGGTTGGGGTGATGAAGGATGGGTACTTGTGGGTTCAGGTTGTGTAGGAGAAGAGGTTTGGGTTGTTGTTTGTTCTGGTTGTTGGGGTGAGGCTTGTTGGGTTGTTTCTGGTGAGGTGTAAAAGGTAAAGGGTTGAGTTGTGCGTGGTGTAGGTGATGGGGTTAGGGGTAGGTTTGATGTAGGTGAGGAAGTAGGTTGATTTGTCTGTGTTTGTGGGGTTGAAGTTTCTTCATCGGTTGAAGAGCTCAACACGATGKGGTCTGYTGGGATTRTTGYTAAGGGAACATATACAATATGTACATCATCAGGGGRCAAAGCCTCTGGTTCCCTRGCTTGGGTTCCTTGGGGTGCTTGTTGGTGTGATAATGGTTGCTGTGGTGGTGGTTGTTGTGTTGGTTGCTGTGGTGCAGCAGATGTTGTTGTTTGTGCAGCCGTCTCTTCGTTCTCCCCCTCACGAGGGACAAGGCCTTGATCATCGGGGTCTTGGTCGTTGTGGCGTCTTTGTTTGGATGGACGGTTGCTGGAGCAAGAGGCATGAGACCTCTTCTTCTTCTTTTCCCTCCTGAGGGATTTAAGATACTCCCTCACGGAAGCTCGTCTCTGCATGGTCTCCATTGATATGAGGAGAGAGGTGGTACGGCGCTATTCATCGGCCAATGTTTGAGTTAAGACCCTGGTTGGTTGGATGGCCCAATGAACAAATCTGGCACTGATTTTGTTGAACGAAGAAACCAGTGCCCGGGACAGAGCGTGCATGTCCCCTTTGGTGGCGTAGTCGGTGGAGGCCGATGGTGGTGGTGGCATGGAGGTGGATGTTGAAGGGGGGAATGGGAGGTTGGTGATTAGGTATCTCACCTCTGTAGTAAAGGAGGAAAAGGCGTCTTCGAATGAAGGGCCTGCAGAGGGAGGGATGGGTTGTGGAGTTTGGGCAAGGATAGCAGCGGGTAATTGGGTGAGGGTGTCTTGTATGGAGGCTATTTGCTGGGTGAGGGTAGTGAGGGATTCATCGATTGATGAAGTGGAGGGTAGGGGGATTTGGGAAGGAATGAAGGAGGATAGTTGGTTTAGGGTGCGGGTGAGGATTTGGAGTTGGGAGATGATATAGGTAAGGTTCTCACCGATCTCAGTTGCCTGAGCCGTGAGGGTGGCAATGAATTGGAGAAGAACTTGGTTGCGCTGGGTGGCTAGGGATGAAAGAGTATTGTGTTGTTGGGTGATTTGTTGTTGAAGGATATGGAGGCGGGAAGAGGTGGTTTGGGTTTGGGAATCAAGTTGGTCGAGGTGGCGTTGGATAATGGCAAGGGACTGGGGGTGGTCTGGGGTGTTGGGTGCGGGTTGATTTTCCACCAGTCCCTGAATGATGAGTTTAAGGTCATCCAAGGACCGCATCACTTTGTCAACGAAGGCTGGGAACTCAGCCTTGGTGACTAGATCAGCAATAGGGGTAACCCCTGCAGCAACGGATGCTGCAGGTTGTGCCTCTGTTCCTGAGGCGCCTTCTTGGCCTTGTGTAAAGGTAGGCTGTGAAGGACTTCCATCGTGTCCTTGATAGCCCTCAAGGGAGGAATTATCTCGCGATGTTTGGACATTCACTTCTTCTTCCGCATCTTCAGAGGATGAGTAAGAGAATCGGATGTGTGTCCCCTTCGATAGATCAAATATCGAGGGGTTTGGTGCATGAAACGAAGATCGCTCTGAACGATCTGTTGGTTCAAGGTTAGAAGCAACCAATGCTTCTGTGTGTGTGAATGGATGTGGCGAGCCCTGAGGCGATGGGGATCTTGTTGCTGCATCACCTCTCTGTTGAGAGAGGGGTGATGGATGTTGAGGTTCCTCAGCTTGTTCATCTCCAGAGGCCCGAAGAATGGTCTCTGGATGGCTGGCATGGGTTGGGATTGGACTGGGTCGTCCTGTTTCAATATCCCTTTGGCTTTGATCGCTAGGGATAGTGGATGTGGTTGCGCTGTGGGGAGTGGGATGGGAAATATGTGGGTGAGGGCCGAGGGAAGAACTAGCATCATCATCATCATCATCATCATCCAATGAAAATGATGCTGGTGTTTCCTCGTGTGGTGGGGAGGACGGCTCTAGGTGCTCCGGGTTAGCTGACCTCGGCTCTTGAGTCAGCAGAGAGCGTTCATAGGCGAGGTGTAGCTCATTTGTCGATGGAATGACATTGAGCATAGCCCTTGAGAGGGGTCTGTTGATGCGATAACCTTCCTTCGAAAGCGTTGGGCGATGAGACTGCATCCTGTAGACCGGGGTGTATGGTGCGGGTGCTGGAAGATCATTTTGCCTCATTGCGTCTCCAATGATGAGAGCAAGGAAGCGAGGAAAGAGGACG
>NC_037544.1:20470870-20472848 GCF_001531365.2 Cynara cardunculus var. scolymus | reverse complement strand
GTTAAGGTTTCTCTTAACTTTCCCATTTCTTCAGCCAATATATCTCTAGTTACAAATTCTGGCTGTGGTGTTGGTTCCGGATTGTTATTCCCAGAGTTAGATTCTGCTTGATTAACATAACCTTGTGATTGATAATTTCTTTCCCTTGTTTGATTTCTCCCTCTTCCTCTGCCTCTACCTCGTGAGTTATTAATAGGGGCTACAATGGGAGAATTTTCTGCCTCACTAAGATCTGGATGGGCTAGTCTTGGTGATCTTCTGGACCGACTTGTCATCTGTAGATTTCATGATTAAATAACACATTTTCACATTCCTAAATACAATAAAGTGTCCAAGTTCAGATATGTACCTGTAGATTCAAAATTACATTGGCCAGATGTAATCTAAATGCACCTTACACACTGATCTCTTAACTTATCATATTTATTTCAAAGGTTCTAACTATGTCCGGGACCCTAATATGCAATAAAATAGTTTAAGTCTAGGCATCATCATGCAATTGATCACCTAAATCCCTTAAACTTAGGCTCTGATACCAATCTGTGACACCCCAATCTCCACACATTGCATATTACATAGAATACACAGATTCCCATATAGGTCAAAAATTACAAGAGTCTGTGCTACAGGTTACGATACAAATTTGCATAACTTAAATTTTCAAAATACATGCATTTGTAAACTAGCATCGCTCTTCTCCAAAACACATCTAGATATGGTCTTCAACATTTAAGCACATAAGGGAAGTAATCATATAATGCTTTTTCCCTTATCGATATTATAACTGGTATTACCTGCACATATAATTTTGAAAACACAAAATGAGGGTTAGACAAAAGTCTAGTGAGATTCCCTTTTTCATGTTATGCAGAGTGAGATCACCAAAAACATTTATCAAAGAATCTCTCAATCATAATGAAGAATAATAAAAGAATCACATCATGTTTAAGTCCATCAGGCCTCTTGTTCAAAATCCCATACTTAGAAAAATAATGGTTTTCCAGTCCATCAGCCTCTGGTTCCAAAGTGTCCATCGGGCCTCTGGTTCCAAACCATACTTAGAATATTATCAATAAGCATGACCAGAGCTTCTCTGGTCTTTCTACCAGAGCTTCTGGTTAGTCGACTAGAGCCTCTGGTTCCTTGACCAAAGCTTCTGGTTGTACTTATGAAAGCCAACCAGAGCCCCTCTTGTTTGATATATAGAAATTTCTAAGTATAAAGGCTCTTTTGAAATATCATTTTAAATTTATAAATATAGCACTAAGCTTGTTTCTAAAAGATATAAAGCTTATTTTCAAACTAATAATTTATAAAAGATTTTGCATCATTTTTAAATTAATATCCAGAATCCTCTAGTTCTATTATGAGGGTCAATCAGAGCCCCTCTGGTTACTTGCAAGGTACAACCAGAGCTCCTCTGTTTCCTCATAATCAATGCTTTTACCCAAAGCATTTTTATTCACAACCAACAGTCATGAACTATATTATCTCTAATCCCATAACATCATTACCATCATTTCTACTAAAGACAACATCTCTAAATCCTTAAATCACCAAGAAATGAAAACTTAAATCTGTTGTAACTTTAATAGATATCATAATAAGAGTTAGGCCACGCAGACAACGACCAACCTTATATCCTCCCAATAATTCCCTTTTTATGATGTTCCACCCTTATATCCTCCCATTAATTSATATGAAGTAGTTCATCCAAAGACAGACCTCAGTCRTATATGTYAGAGTGAACCTGTTCATAATTCCCAAACCAAATCATGGTTTCAACATTGGTTTATACTCAAAACCTTCTATTCTCAAGAACAACCTGTTCTCCCAAAACAGTTTAAAACTCTGTTTTTCTGTAAAACTCTTTCAAACTGTTTAAAAACCCAGATACTGTTTAATTCTTTCCAAAACAATCCCAAAAATAGATTCGAACAGCAACTTCTCAAAGGCTGTTGACGAACACAACTTTGTT
>NC_037544.1:20460504-20470795 GCF_001531365.2 Cynara cardunculus var. scolymus | reverse complement strand
CATAAAAACTGTTAAAGACAATTTATCATCTTAACCTCAAAACCAATATCAAAACTCAACAGTTGATACACAAATATATGAGGAATTTAGTTTCAAAACTACTCACCTTATCAAACAGATTTCTTGATGATAAACACACAGCAAAACTTTACTTTAACACATAATCTTCAAGTACTTTTGAAGCAACAATTCTTGAAGAACACCTTATCTCACACACACATGTTCTTTTCTAAAAAGAATGACAGTGATAAGGATAACCTTATCCAAAKTTTTCTTTAAATATCCTCACCTAGGCGGTGGAGGATTTTAATAATATAAAATTGGATATGACGGTGTGGATTTTTATTATTTTAAAAATCTATTTGCTTCATTACTAAGGTACCACTATCTCAATAAAATATTCATATTATCCAAACATGTATGCACTTATTTCATGTATAATGTATTGTTGCCACATTCACGCATAACATCTTATAATTTATCAAATAATCACGTAAAATTTACCTTGACCCAGGTTATCTGAAACCAGGTTATAACATGAGCCACAGCTTTTGACTCCTCATTCTCATCAGTAAGATTGAGCCAGTGGTCATTTTCAGCCATTAATGCCTTTCCCGCATCCTTTTGTTTTGATAGGAGAAATTTATTTTTTTAGTAGTCGGTATTTTTTGATACCGGCTTTCTACAATTGACAGCAAAATGTCCTAACTTGCCACAGTTGTAGCATTTAGTATTCTCATCTGCCATTCCTTTCACAAACTTCTTCTTTTCTTCTGGTTTCTTTTCATACTTCTTCTCATACCTCTTTTCTTCATACTTTTTCTTTTCTCCAAATTTATCCTTGAAATCATAGTTAGATCTAGAAAAAATCTCTGCTTGTTAGAATGCGGTTTCTTATGGAATTTCTTCTAAAAGGCTTTTGTTAGCATTACCATGGCCTATTTGATCTCTTTCATTTCAGAGTCAGAGTCAGAGCTATCACTGCTTTCACTTGATGATTCACTTGTCTGGATGACCTCTTTCACTTGCTTCCCAGACTTGTTCTTATTCTTCTTTTCAGTCACAAAGGCCAAAGGATCACTGACTTCCTTTTCCTTTTTCTTCTTCAGATCTCTTACTTCTAAAATTTCTTCCTCGTTGTGTTTTAGAGTTTCATAAACTTCATGTATATCAATAACAGATAAAGATTTATTGTATCTGATATGATTTGCATAAGGTTTCCACTCTGGTTGTAGATTGCTGAGGAACTTGACATTAATTTCAATTTTAGACTTTGTAATTTCATTCTTCGTGAGTTCATTCAAAAGTTTGGTTAGACGATCATACACATCATCAAGGCTCTCACCTTATCTGGCCTTGAATTCCTCATACGCAGTTATGCAGTTTGTAATCTTCAACTGAGTTCCCACCTTAGAACCCGTCATCATCTTTTCTATTTGCATCCACATGTTGTGTCCAGAAGTTTTATAGCTATCAATGCTTGTATACATGTCATTAGTAAATGCTTGCATCATATAAGATTTACATAATACATCAACATGTGCTCTATCTCTTTCTTCAGCAGTATATCTTGATTTTTCTTTAATGACTATTTCAGTTGGTTTGTTCAGTTCTGCAATCGGAGGAATTTCTCTATAGAAAACAGCTGGTCCTTTCAATAAATATTTCATGATTAAGTCTCCAAGAAAATTTCTGTCCTGTTTGTCCCCTTTTTGTCTTTCAATGAAGTTCAAGAATCTGTCCTTCCATTGATTGTAGTCTCCTCTGAAGAGGACAGGTGGCTTGGTATCAGTACCAATTGCCATTGCTTCTCTTGAGCTCATTTTATCTGATTTAACTGATATAGGATCTCTGCAGTTCAAAATTTGATTTGAAAGATTAAAATTCAATAATATCTCAAAAATTCACACACAAAAATCTCAACCATTCAACACTTGGCAAAAAAAAAATCAAAGTCTTAGCCTCATCAGGATTAAAAGTTCGGACAAGTTTATCCGGATTAGGAGTCCGGACAACTAAGATTGTCAAAACTAAGTAATACACACTAATCTATCCGGATTTGATATCCGGACACTTAACACTTCACAAAATTCAAACACTATTCAAATACGATCAATCACACAAAGTCAACAAAAAGTCAACAAACAAATCCGATCAATTCAAAATTGGTCAATAAGGAATAGTCAAATTATGATCCGATCAACCACAAAAGTCAAACTAACAATCCGTTCAATGAAAAAGTCAAACCCATAATTCGTTCAATGAAAAAGTCAATCAACAAACACTTAGTCAAATTCCAATATTAAATCAAATAGAGAGTTAGATGATTTAAATCAAATACGAATACAAGCTCATGCGGATTAAGACTAAATCGCATAAAGTACTAATCGGATTAAGCCTACATCGCATACAATTCTAATCGGATTAAGACTAAATTGCACAAAATCAGATTACACAAATCGTACAAAGAATTATGCGGACTTAACCAAATACAATCAACAAACTCTCCAATTTATCTTTAAACACAAACACAAATTTTACCAAATTTTCAACCAAAATGGATCAAAACTCGAAAAAATTATGAATTTTGTAAGAACAATCGGTTTACGAATTATCACAAATTCTTCAAAAACTATTAAAAAATTGATCAGATTGCAAAAAATTGTGAATAACAGTTGTTCAGATCATTATCGCGAACACAATAATCAAGATTTTAACACCTAAAACACAAATTTAATGAGATTAGGGTAGAAAAATTGATGTTTTTGTTCGATATCCTCAAGAACACGAAGAACAGTCGATGAATAGTGCTTAAAAATCAGAATTTTGTGTGAAAATTTCTCAAAAAGTATCACCAAATCAGATAATCTTCAATGAATAAGATGATCAATCTAGAGAGAGAATTTCACCCAAATGCTTTTATATTAAGTCTTGTAATGATAACAAAATGATTAGCTCAACGCTAATTACAACTCTAATTACCCTATTTATACTAGAAAGCATTAAAGGCTAAGCTAATACAAAATAGGAGAAACTTTCTTGAATACAACATTAATGCACAGCATTGAACCCAACAGCTTGTAGAACTCCAAATGCTCGTTCAACATCTTTTCTGACAAACTCTTGATGTTGAGCAAACAAACTTGTGCTTTCGGATTTGGGGAGACGTAATTGACTTGATAAATGCAACCTATGCAGGATATATGCCATTAGTGTCCTACCATTTTTGTGACTATTCATGAAATAAGTATTTTGGTGCTCGACTTACCAATATATCATCAAAAACAAGAGATCAATGGATTACATTAATATCATTTAGCGAACTTGGTGATCCAAAGAAAGTGTGTTTGTTGGGTTTTAGTTTGCGAAAATAACTGGATAAAACGCAACGGAAAAACAGAACCCGGTTACAAAAACATTTAAAAATTTTTTAAATAAAACCCAAAGTCGGATCCATTGACAATTAAAACGAATCTACACAAACCATAGGGTGTTTAAAGTATTTATCTAGTGGTTGAAATTGAAACTTTGATGTAGCACTAATAAACCAAATCAGGTTTCCTCTATCGGTTGTCCACACACGAACACGCTTGGAACTCCCACCGGATGCTAGCCCAAAGAATCCTAATTCTATAATTGTATCGTAAGGATTTTGAGGCTACAACTAGTTATCAGAACTCAATCCCCTACTTTGGTTTAGCCCTTAAGCCGTATTTATATGGTTAGTCTTCGAGATTGACCATAACTTTTAATAAGGCTTAATCATTATCTAAAATGATTATTTATTTATCTAATAATATCTTATATAATTATCTAAACACATTTAAGATAATTACATACATATTTATAGATTAAACCCTGTAATTATAATAATCACAAAACAGTACACATGTTTAAATTCTTTCTTTAGTGGAAGCATACGTGTTCTTTGTGTGTGACCTTTTAGGTTTACATGGCTCGTTGGCAGTGTATAAGGGTGACACGTGTCGTGGGTATAACAAACAACTTACATTATCCCACTTACACATGGCACACTATAACACAGACAATGGTAGGCGTCTAGTAACACGTCACTGCCCCCAACACTATATAAATGTGCTTTTCTTCTAGAAATTTGATTGATCCAATCAATCATATACTGGAGTCATTCATCATCACTTTGCTTCACGATATTTGAATTGAACTTCTAAGGCATAGATCTTGATCATCCTTTATAGTTCAAAATTTTATTTCTCGATCCTAACACGTCTTGATTAGACTGGTGCTATTACCAATACATTAGTCCATGGCCATGTTAATCAAATTGTGTCATCGAAGGGCCCAAAAATATCTCTCTCATCTTGAAAGGAGCAAATCCCATTTTTCATGTATACGACTTATACACTATCTATGTTATGTCCAATATAGTCCTTATGATCACTCGGTTAAGGGTAACTTTAAATTACATCTAAGCACAACACTTTTCATGCATTGGGTACCAATGTACATCTCAAGTCTAAGGATAAGAAAGTTTACTTATTTCAGGAATCATCTTATGACATCGATCTATGAGGTGATCCTGACCGTGGGTCTTATCAAACACTTGTTCCCGACAAGTGCATGTGACTCTGGTTGCACTCATTGCGCTTCCAACTTGGACTATGACCAAACTTCACAATGACCTTGATTTATTACTAGTCCCCTAGTAATAATTGGTCAAGGACAATTCTAAATAATATGATCATCATTTTATTTAAGGATACTTAAACGTACAAATATTAAACACAATAATGTTTAATGTAAATACCCATATCCAATATGCCAAAACATATAAAACATAACTGTTAATCGTTCAAATACTTAAAGTCTACTACTAAGATTCATTATACTAATGTATTACAGAACCTCAAGCCTATCGAACTAGTATCAGCATCATGCTTGTTTTGACTCAAAGGCTTGGTGAGAGGATCTGCTGGAATTTCTTCTGATCGAACTTTGCATATCTTTACATCACCTCAATCAATAATTTCATGAATCAAGTGATATCTTCTTAGTATATGCTTAGAGCGCTGATGTGACCTTGGTTCTTTTGCTTGAGCTATGGCACCCTCGTTGTCGCAATAGATCTCGACAGTGTCACATATGCTAGGAACTAACCCAAGGTTAGAGATGAATTTCTCCAACTAAACAGCTTCCTTTGCAGCGTCTGATGTTGCAATGTACTCTTATTATGTAGTTGAGTCTGTTATAGTGCTTTGTTTGTAGCTCTTCCAACTCACAACACCTCCATTTAACACAAACACATATTCCGATTGTGATTTAAAGTCATCACGGTCGGTCTGGAAACTAGCATTTGTGTATCCTTGGATATACAAATCTCTTTCTTCACCTCCGTACAGTAAAAACATGTCCTTAGTTCTTCTCAGGTATTTCAGAATATTTTTTACTGCTACCTAATGAGCATCACCTGGGTTTGACTGACATCTGCTCGTCATGCTTAAAGCATATGATACGTCCGGCCTAGTACATAGCATGGCATACATTATTGAACCGATGGTTGAAATATAGGGAACACCATTCATGTAGTTCATGCCCTCTTTAGTACTAGGACATTGAGTTATACTTAGTTGTATGTCGTGTACCATTGGCAAGTTTCCTCTCTTGGAACCCTCCATCTTGAAGCGTTTCAAGATTTTGTCAATGTATGTACTTTGGCTTAATCCAATTAAGTGCTTAGATCTATCACGATAGATCTTTATGCCAAGAATGTATGTTGCTTCTCTTAAATCCTTCATCACGAAACATTTCCCTAACCATGTTTTTACTTTCTTAAGTGTTGGGATGTTGTTTCTGATGATTAGTATATCATCGACATATAGGATTAGGAATACTATTATGCTCCCACTRACCTTCTTGTGTACACAAGGTTCATTTTCGTTTTTTATGAATCCAAATTCCTTGATTTTCTCGTCAAAACGAAGGTTCCAAGTATGAGATGCTTGCTTCAGTCCATATATAGACTTCTGCAATTTACATACATTACCAGGATACTTTGGATGTTTAAAACCTTCTAGTTGTACCATGTACACGTCCTCGCTTAAGGATCCGTTAAGGAATGCGGTTTTAACATCTATTTGCCATATCTCATAGTCATGATATGCAGCTATGGTAAGTAGGATCCTGATCGATTTTATCATAGCTACTGGAGAAAAGGTTTCATCATAATCTACTCCTTGAGTTTGTGTGAAACCTTTTGCTACCAACCTAGCTTTATAGATATGTACAATCCCATCCATGTCAGTTTTCTTGTTGAATACCCATTTGCATCCTACGATTTTGCAGCCGACAGATGCATCTACCAAGTTCCAAACTTGGTATCTGCCATGGATTGTATTTCGGCCTTCATAGCATCATGTCATTTATCATATTGCAAACCTGATACGGCTTCCTGGTAGGTAACTAGTTCATCATGAACCATGTCATTTCCAATAATATAACCATATCTTTCAGGCTCAAGACGGTTCCTACATGATTTTTAGATTATTTGTATCTCGTCATTTTCCTCTACAACTTGTTGAGGTTGATCATCTCGTTGTTGTTCAGGGTCAACAATTGTCTCATCTTGTGGTCCTTGAGTTTCCTCAAGATCTACTTTATTCCCCGTTGTGGTTCTTGATAGAAAATCATTTTCTAAGAACTCACCACGTCGCGCAACAAAGATTCTATTCTTGCTATGTTTGTAGAAATAATATCCAATAGTCTCTTTTGGATATCCCACAATGCATTTTTCAGACCTCGGGTCAAGCTTTTTAGAAGCCTCTTGCTTAACATAAGCATTACAACCCCATATTCTCATATAAGACAATTTTGGGATCCTCCCGGACCACAGTTCATATGGAGTCTTTTCAGTCCTTTTGGTTGGTGCAGTATTTAGTATTCGGGCAGCTATTTCTAGGGCATATCCCCAAAAACTCTTTGGCAGAGTGTTACAACTCATCATAGAGAAAACCATGTCCAACAAGGTTCTATTTCTCCTTTCGGGCACACCATTATGTTGTGGTGTTCTCGGAGGAGATAGTTGGGATACTATCCCATAATATCTTAGATGTTCAATAAACTTTTGGCTTAAATATTCACGACCTCGATCAGACCGAAGTACTTTTATTTTCTTGCCAAGTTGATTCTCTATTTCATTTTGAAACTCTTTGAATTTTTCAAAGCTTTCAGATTTGTTTTTCATTAGGTAAACATACCTGTATCTACTGAAGTCATCAGTAAATGTTATGAAGTAGCGATGTCCATTTCTTATGACTGAACTAAAAGGCTCACATACATCAGTATGAATGACTCCTAAAAGTTCTATAGCTCTTTCAGGCTTACCTTTAAGAGGTACCTTAGTCATATTTCCTAATAAACAAGCCTCACATGTGTTATATGAATTATCACATGATTCCAATACTCTGTCCGCCTGGAGTTTGGCTAAAAGTTTCTTGTTTATATGTTCAAGACGACAATGCCACAAGTAGGTTTGATTCAAGCCTCGCTTGATCCGTTTATTGTTTACATTGTATATTGATTCATAATTACAACTATTTTGAATATCAATTTCATAAATACCATTCCGTGGTTTCGCCACAAAATACAAAACATTGTCAAGATAAGCTGAAATTGTATTGTTGCAGAAAGTAAACATAAATCCAGTCTGTTGTAATTGAGAAAATGAAACTATGTTCCTAATAATGCTAGGTACGTATAAACACTTGCTAAGTGATAAAGTAAGGCCATTTGGCATATCCATATCATATGTGCCTTGAGCAACAGCGGCTACCTTAGCTCCATTGGCCATTCTGAGTTCCATTTGGCCTGGTTTCATCATCTTTTCTCTTCTTAGTCCCTGTGAAGTAGTACATATATGAGTACCACAGCCGGTATCCAATATCCAGGAATCGTAGTTAGAAATGATAAATCAATGGTAAACATACTTGAGGTTCCAGCTGCGTCATCCTTCTTCTTCATATTTTCTGCCTGTAGGGCTAGGCAGTTTCTCTTCCAATGCCCTTTTTGGTTGCAGTTGAAACAAACTACATCATCATAAATCTTTCCTTTGCCCTTGTTTTTGTTGGATCTTCCAACTTTAGTTTTACTCTTGGCTACCCCCTTCCTTTTCTTAGTTATCCCACCTTTAGGCTTGATTATCAAGACCTGTTTTGGTTTAGGGGTTTTCAACTTGGGAATACTTCTCTCAACAGTTATAAGCATGTCGTGAAGCTCTGTGAGAGACTTTTCTAAACCGTTCATATTATAGTTCATAACAAACTGGTCATATGATTTAGGCAAGGAATTGAGAACCAAGTCGATTGTCAATTCCTTGTTTAGTGTGAAATCAAGACGGGTTAATCGGTCAACATACCCTTTCATTCTTAAGATGTGAGTACTGACTGGTGAACCCTCGGTCATCATACAGGCATGCAATGCCCTGATTGTGTCAAACCTCTCTTGCCTGGCTTGTTGTTGGAACATAGATTTCAATGAAGAAATTATTTCCCAAGTAGTTATGCCCTTATGATCCCTCAATAACTCAGGAGTCATAGTAGCAAGCATGAGATATGCCACATCCAGTGAGTCATTTTGATGTCTTTCAGAGGCACCCCTGACTTTAGCGGATGCAGTTCTAGCATGAGCGTTTGGAGGGGGTTTTCTAGAACGTAGAGCTTCTTTTCATGCTTAAGGACAACCCTTAAGAAGCAAAACCATTTGAGGAAGTTCATCCCGTTCAGCTTTTCTTTTTCAATGACAGACTGGAGTGCAAATTGGGACAAGTTGTTTGTGGCTGAGTCTGGGTTTGGAGTGGATGCAGACATCTACAATATGCAAGTTCGATTTTAGTCTGATTTTTAAAATCTCAAATTAAATAAATTAACCTTTCAAAAATCAATTTTATTTGAGCTAAGATCCATATTTCATCTATTTCTTCAAATGGTAATGCACTATATGAGAAATAAGTTATTTAGGTAGGAATTATCCAATCATGTTCAACATAACTCTTAGGTGATCGTGATATTCTATTTAATATATCATATATCAAATGGACACGTTTAATCTCACTTCAACGCCTTAAAAATACTTATAGAAGGTCAATTCACATACTATGATATTTTTAAGTAAACTGACCATAGTAAGGTATCGTGATCCCACCTAATTTCTCAATTCAGGTTTAATGGGATCAGTCGTCCAAAACACGACTATTCAAGTGAGTGGCAAAGTGCAACTTTTACTTGAATCTCGTAGTGTCGGCACCTTGTCTCACACTACTATCATCCGATATGACAGGCCAGACACTAATCACACTGGAATCTATAAGACTTGACAAAAACCTTAAATGGGTGGCATTTAGTTTACGTTTTAGAAAGGTTTAAATTTTAGAAAAACATTTTCTAATTACTTTTAAAACGTTTGATTTTATCTCTAAAATTAAAATCCTTTTGTTTTAAAAGTTTACCCATAAAAATCGGTTTGATTTTTCATAAACATTATCATTTTAAAATATCATATTTTAATTACCGATTTGAAATTGTTTTGCATTTGATTTTTAAAACGTTTTGCAATTATCATAGAAATAATAAAAGCAATAAACAAATAAAAACACACAAAATAAACAACCACAAGATAATATATGGATTTGCCCCTAATGTGGTGTTGTGAGTCAACACAACAACCACGGTCAAACTAATGACGTCTTCAAGCTCCCACTGGCCTCGCCATCTTGGTGAACTCCAGGGACTCCATCTTCTTTGGAATGTCGTGTTCGTTGATTTATATAAATACAACAGAATTCTATTCTATTTACATTTGTCCTATCTAGAAAATTAAAAATAAAAATTACAACCTATGCAATTAATACATTATAATTTTTCGACAAAAATAAATATATAAATCAACCACGGGTCTCGGCAGGGCAATCCATATATTACACAATATAAATATTAAACATAATATAAAACTAAAAAGTTGGTACAATTAAATAAACATTAAATAATTGAACAAAAACATAAATAATTAACAACGGAAATTAATCGGGATTTTAAAATATCAAATCTAACAAGATTTTTATCAAAATCCAAATAACAGATTTGGTTTTAATTAGTCCATAATTTAATTTTAAACCAGCTCTAACTTTAAACGAAATACGGCCCAAAATTTTATCTTAAAACCAGCTCAATCATTTAAATTAAAAAAACCCCGAGTTTTTAATTAATAATAAGCCCAAACATTTTTAATTTAAAATGGCTTAAAAACAGACCCAATGAAAGAC
>NC_037544.1:20458014-20459659 GCF_001531365.2 Cynara cardunculus var. scolymus | reverse complement strand
GTATGGAAGGACGGAGTGCAATAGCCAATAATCTCTTGAAATTGATAAGGAGACATAGCATGGATGAGTGTGGAAGCAAGTAACAAATTGATAACACATGTCTAGCAAATAGCAAGTTAAGTAGCCCCATAAACTCACAGTGCTTTTCGATACTCAAAAATCGAGCCAACTTAGGCTCTAGTCCATATATGACTAAACATCGTCCAACGGTCACTCTGGAAGTACCAAGTGAGCTTATTTAACACCTGTAATATGTACCCAAAGTTTCATAAAGATTCAACAACAAAAATTTAACCAAACTTAATTTAAACTCATTTTAGGTACTATAATTCACAGCTCAAAATCAACTTTTTATCAGTTTTTAGACGCAATAATAACCAACTTAGAATCCATATTTCTAAAAAGTGTCTAAAGGACAGGTTTAGATCTACATGTTTATATTATTGATTACAAGATCAATACTCAAGAATTTCACCAAAATAGCCATTAATGAAGAAAATCAAAGTTCAACCTATGTTCTTCATTTTCGGAAGCTCCAAATCATCAATCAAGCATCATAACAACTTAGTTAGGCTATAGGCAATCTAAATACAACATATTACTAATATAACTCAGATTAGGTTTCATTGGTTTCATCTCTAACTAGCTTCAAATCAAGAGATTAACCTTGATTCACCCCTATGAAGCCAAAATCGCCCCTGGTAGTAAGTTTTGGAGATGAGAATCTGTTTTGGGTGAAAAAGAAGGTAAATAACATATATATCCGACTTTTACGAGTTGGGGCTGAGTTGACTCGGCTGAAAACTCGGTTTGACCACTAATCACTAAAAATCGCATAACTTTTCGCTCGGACCTCCGTTTTTGACGTGGTTTTCGCTCACGCATTCGTAAAGAGATAATCTACAACTTACAATAGAAATATTTCAAAAAATATCTTCCAATAAAAGTCAGTTTTTATGTATCCGTAATGTAGATATTGATGCTTTTGACCCGTTTCTTTCCAATTGTTTTDCCYCGGGCCTCGTACGATGATTCCGACTATTTYATATRTAGTTTATTGCATTCGGGTTTGCTTCCAAATTTTACGTTTTGATCACATAAACACGTATAAAGGGGATAATTGCAACGTATTTGCGAAAGTGTATGTTACAATTACCTCTTCCTTTTGAGGATTCTGTCCTTGGAATCTTAATTTCTCGAGTAGCTCGGGATATTTGGCAAGCATCTGTTCTTTGTTCTCCCACGTGCAATTCGGACCACGATGATGCTTCCATTTCACCAATACCAAATCGATTGTCTTGTTCCGAAGATTTGTCGTTCTTTCGTTTAGAAGTTCTTCTGGTTCCTCGATATATCTCAGTCGTTCGTCAATCTTCACCTCAGCTAAGGGAATTGTTTCATCATACTTACCCAAACACTTTCGAAGATATCCAACATGAAATACATCGTGAATACCAGACAGCTCTTCTGGAAGTTCAAGTCGATATGCTTGTTTGCCAATACGTTCAATGATTTTGAATGGTCCAACGAAATGTGGACTAAGCTTACCTTACTTACCAAATCGTAGAATACCCTTCCAATGGGAAACTTTCAACATAACCATGTCGTCCACGGTGAATTCAATTGGTCGTCGACGATTATCGGC
>NC_037544.1:20446258-20457914 GCF_001531365.2 Cynara cardunculus var. scolymus | reverse complement strand
TTTAAAATACCAAAAATATCCTTGCATTAAGATTTTAATTTAAAATTACCAAATTTATAAATTTTCTAATTTATCTATTGATTTGTGGTTAATATTGATTCTCACAGTTACCACAAACAACTCAGTTCTCCCTTGAATAGGCCCCTATATATATATATATATATATATATCAATCTTGACAACCTGGCGATGTGGGACAAATACTATTTTAAATAACGGTTACAATTCACATTGAAAAAAGATTTCAAAGTCAACCTGAGCCACAAGTTGGCTTATGGTGTCGGCCGTAGAATTGAACGTCTTTAGAAAGTAATCAGTGCCCCACTTAATGATCTCTTTAACATGGGCAAGCTCTCCAGCAGCTTCATATTTGGCGCTGTATTCGATCACGCTCCAACTCAACATAGTCATGGCAAAAGCCTTGGGGAAATGAAACTTTATCGCATCCCCGGCATCATAATACCCACCCACTAGATCTTTAATTACAGCCCCAGATTTGTCCAACTTCCCATCGTTTAAACATGAATTACCTCTCCACGACACATTATTATGCTTGGGGAGCTTTCCGGCTGCAAGAATTAACGATGATAAAAGGGAGATACATTCAGATAATACAAGTTAAGCATAAACAAACTGAAATTCGTAACCAAAAACTACAAATTTGTGATGAACAACCGAATCTTAAAATAAACCCTCACACTAGAAGAAGCAAGACTATGCCAAGAGCCATTACACCTTTACAAACAAATGGTATAACGATAACACTATGCCCTTAAACATCCATAGTGTTGCGCCTTTGTAAGATGTAGTGTATACTTAAATAAAACCAAACCAAACAAAAACAATAAGGCTATGTTAAACAAACTAGCTGTCGGCTAATAAGCTAGTTGTTATCTGATAAACTAGTCATGTTTGTAAATACTAGATGATAAGCTAGTCACGTTTGATACAAAATAATTGATAAGCTAGATACAAAGTAAAATGACCTAAAAGGAAAACATAAGCACAAATTTACATAAATTAAAAGGGGCGTAATTGGAAGGAAAAAAAATGGGAACCCCCCCCCCCTCCCCCCTTTAAGCTATCTGAAGTAGCTCTTGAAATGTTTGTCTTACCAAACAGGGGCTCATCAATAAGCTCAAAGAATAAGCTATCTTATGGTTGCCATCACGAAGTATGAGTAAGATGTCCCCAGACCTTTCCTCTACCCCAAGGTAGCCAATCAATATGATCAAATGTGACCTCAAAAAACACTTGGGGGCTGTTTAGTTGGTTTTCCACCGAGTCCAGTCTGTATGGATTAATCTGTCTTAATAGATTGGTAAGGTTTTTGTTTGGTAGGGTTTTTTCACAAATGGAAAGGAGAGTGTTTTTTGATTGAGGGCTGGTTTGGAAAAAACTTGGCTTTCTGCGTAAAAGCTCTCCCCGAATAAGCAACTTTCTATATCATTAAACCACTACCAAATGGTCATATTAGCTGACCAAATACTTGATGTAGACTTCTCATGTTTAACACTTAATTATTAAATCATCCATACACATAATAAGTATAAAAACACATAACAAACTATAATCAAATGATAATATATCACTTTCAACCACATAACAAATCAAAAAATTGATCAGATCAATCTATCATGAATCATACCTCTGTAACATGCAATGGAAGCAATTAAAAATAAAGATCTGAGCAAACTAGGAAGGTTAACTTACACTTTTGGGCATTGAAGAACTTGAGAGCTTTCTGTAGAGCAATAGTGTAATTATCTGGTGCTGGTGGATGTTTGTGATGCCTAGGCACATTCTTGACTATTACTGTAATAATTCCGGCAGTGAAAGCAACGGCTAGGATCGTTCCAACAGTCCAAATAAAGATCTTACGGCTGACGATGATACAACCCAGATCTACATACCTCTTCTTCTTCTGTTCTCCAGGACCCAACAGCCAGCTCTGCTGCGTCTCGTCTAAAGGACGGGAAAGCGCCGCCCTGTCAAAGTCATTCAGGTTCCTGCTCCGGTCATCGTCGGTCGCGGAATCCGCCGTGTTTATCTCTAATGGCCCACCCCACGGATCTCTGCCGTACATACTCATGACTGCAACCCAGATGAAAGAATCAAAGAAACTGAGTGTTGTTAAGAAATTAAGTACTACCAAACACACGGTTATTTAAGATTTGGTCTTTTGATAAAATCAATCGAAACCCCATATAGAAAAACAGAAAATTGAAGATAAAAAAGATGAAATCAAGCACTTTAGAATGCGAATCTATCTGGGTGTAGCTTGAAATTCACACGCTAAAACGCACACACGGTTCTATTTTCTTATGTGTGTGAAGTGACAAAGAGAAGACAGTGGGGTTTTTGAGACCATGTGATTCCAGGAAAAGTAAAGTGAGGTTAGTGACAATAATTCAACGACGTTGATGGGTTTGTTGGTTTTCATTTTTATAATCCTATGAATAATAGGAGTAAATTACACTTTTAGTCCTTACGGTTATCATTTACTATCAAAAGTAGTCCCCTATTTTAAACTAATTATAAATTTGGTCATTGCCATTCCTTTTCAATAAAGTTTCTTCCAGTAACTCCTGTTAAACTGTAACCCCATCCAGGGGTAAGAATGTCCAACTTTTTTGTTTTTAGTAAAACCTTCCACCCTCTTATTTACTTTGACTTTTAATCTCAAACAAGAAAGTTCACCACACGATCTGAAACCCTAGTTCTCAGGGTCTCGCTTCATCCACACGATCCCACGGTAAATCATGATTGACAGATAAAAATCGGTCAAAATTGGTGAATAGTCGATATTATGTGGCACATCAGAGGACGAGATGAAAAAATTCGATCCTAACGAGATTTATGGTTATGTATGTCAGATTCTTACTGATGGGTTTAAGTTTTGTATTTACTGAAATTTGTATATTCATCTAGTATTTGTATCTTCTCTTACAGAACTTTACCCCACCTTAATGTCTATGAAGATACATCAATTCACGGTGGAGTCTTTACGAAGGGTCATGATAAAAAAAATACATGGATGGTAAAATCACTTATGTGGATTTGATAGATATTGACCATTTATCAGTTATGATCTTGTTTCTATTACACAAGATTTAGGTTACCCAAATCATGAACTGATTTTTTACCGCTTCATGAGTTCCAATATTGATATGAAATTTGGTTTGCAACCATTAAGGAACGATAAATATGTATTGATGTTGTTGAAATACTTTCCTGAATTCAAGGTAATTGATGTACATACAGAACATTTGGAGACCAATGTGAACACCTATTCGAAGTCCTCACAAGTATATAATGTTAAAATTCAGGAACTACCATACGAGGGAGGTTCGAATGTGGGAACTGGTAAATGTAAGAAGAAATTACTTTTGGAATAGCATTCAGACAAAATGGTATCAAATATTGGTGAAGGCAGTGGGTTGGGTCAAGGGTTGCCGACAATGGAAACCGAAATGACTGATGGTTTTGATCTTTTCTTCGGTGAAGGCATAAATGTGGAGGAATCTGAAAACAATAAAGAGAGTATGGAGGTAGATGAAAGCAATAATGTGGAAGCAACTTTGGGTGATGAAGGGAATATGATAGATGATGTTGAGGTTGATATAACCAACCATGAAGATTCTGATTGTGAATCAGACTCTGATTTCGAATCAAGAAGGAAAAAATGTTTAAGGAAGGTTCAAAAGCAGAAAGAAGTAGTAGTTTCTTTACATCCCAGCTTCTATGTTAGGCAAACATTTGGTAGCAAGGCAGATATGATGAAATTTGTAAAGCTTTATGCAATAGAAACTAGAAGGAATAGAATGATAATAGAAAATGATCAGACAAGCTTGGGGGCAGTTTGCAACAGAAAATTACCAATATTTAATACCGGGGTAAGTGAGACAATAGAGGAAGAAGCTGTAAATGAAAAATGTACTTGGGTGTTGCATGTCTCAACAAGTAAAGATGATGAAACTTGGATGGTGAAGACATATATTGATCCCCATAAGTGTTTGCAAACTAGAAATGTGAATGCTTGTTGTTGGTCCCAAACGGATCTATAAAAGTTTAAAGATAACAGTTTGTAGAAGAGGGGATAAATACAAACACACTAAATTTCACTTTTAGAATCCTTTTATTGATATAAGAAGATTAATACAAAATTTAAAGATTGTTTGTAGAAGAAGGACAAGTTAAAGAACTTATCTAAACATTCTAAAGAGCACACCAGATACATAAAAGCATGAGAGAAAACATGAGAGAAAAGACTTGCTTAAGAAGATGTTATAACTTCGCTTGAGAGAAAGCTTAGTTTTGCATGTAGGTGCAGTTCTTCGCTTGAAGTAAGGTTAACTTCGTGGGATTAAGATTTGTGCTTCTTGTGTCTATAAAGAAAAGAGTCTTCATAGCTATTTATACTCATCGCATTAAATGCAAGTCAGAAGGTATAAAGCACGTGACAAGCTTCTAGAGGTGATTTTGTTCTTTGTCTTCAAATATACCTGCTTTTAGTCGTATATGAACAGTGGTTTTTCACAAAGTAGGTAAGCACGTTTGGAGACAATAGAGTGACTCCGTACATGTGTTTTGCTTTAAGAGGTATTGGTTTGTCCTTTGTGTGCAGGAGGATAAGACAAGAACTAATCTTGTATAGCCAAATTCATTTGATCGATGTCATTGACATAACTCTAGAGTTTCTTCAGTGTTCACTGAATCTTGAACATACTTTACACTTGATTGTAAATATGTTTGTTATCACTGAAAACTGTATCAGATCACAAACAACTTGTCTCTATCTTCAGCTTTATCTTTGACATCGCTAAAGGTTATTTTGGTATGAGTTTTGTCTTCTTGAAGAATACTTGTTTACTAGATATGTTAAAAATACATTTTCAACGATCACTGAACAAACTCAATGAAAATCGCTAAAACTGAATAAAACAGAATTAAGTATTTTTCGCTAGATATAAAAGGATCATCATCAAATCATTAAAAGAGTATGGATCAAGAATATCCCCCTATTTGATGATGACAAAGCAATATAAATAAAATTTCTTAGTTGGTACAATATGGAAAAGATACTTGTAAAATACATGTCCCTTTTTACTATATTTGGGATTTGTTTCAGAGTCGGAGTTTATTATGGAAATTCTTTTATTTGTAAAGGATTACAAAGAAATAATGAAATTACATAAGCTGGATAATTCAACACTGAGAGCATATTCACCGACAAAAAATGTGGTAGAGATGTAAGATAAAAAGAACTCGTAAGTACATTTCCCATTTACTCTTTTCAGGGATCTTTTTCAGTGAACCAATCATTACATTGAAATTATCATTCAAGTCAAAATATTACAAATGATTACAATTGGTTTGGTGAACTTAAAAAATAAAAGCTATACATTGAAAGAAAATAAAAATTACAAGGGTTACAAGATTGAAAGGTTCTTAATTTAGATCTTTGAAGTTGATGAAGCTAGGGACATCTTCTCCTCGAATCTTTTTTTCCAGCATTTCTTTTCGGATCCCATGGTCCATCATCTCTCTAAATAGGTCTTCATTCAGCCAAATTCGAAGATACTCTAAGTGATCCATCAGGCAGAGATTTAACTCAGATAATCACTGAATCCTGTATTGACCATCATAGTCAATAAACATAAGTCCATACTCAGGTTTCACATGCACTGTGTTAGGAATGATAGGTCCCCTCTCAGGCGGTGACAGATTCAACATTAAGATATCTGGCTTCTTCTTAGTCTTGAAGAGTTCATCCACTAAAATTTTTGTTTCATGTTCATTTTTTGTGGGACGAACCTTCTCTAGGAGCAAAAAGGTTCTTTCTTCTTCGAGAGGACTTATGTGGCAGAGATGGAACCTCGATAATCTTCGACACTTTGTTGAATAGTTCATTAAGAACTTCTTCAATTTAAGCCTTATGCTTGGATTTGGATTTTTGAATTGCATGTCGAATCTAGAGCCATTCATAGAAGTCGTATCTGCTGAGAAAGGAAGGATACTTCGTAACAGCATCATCATTGTCTCGAAAGATGGCCATAGAAACTAGATGGCCACCATCTTTCATCACGTTGATCATCTCTCTCAATGATTTGATGATGATCTTTTTTATCTTTTGAAAAGTATTTTCTCTTTATTCAGTTTCAGCGATCATCACTAAGTCTGTTCAGTGATCGCTGAACAAGTATTATATTTCTCAGAGATAGTATTCTTCAAGAAGACAAAACTCACACCATAAGAACTTTCAGTGATATCAAAGATAAAGCTGAAGAACAGAGACAAACAGTTCGTGATCTAATGCAGTTTCAGTGATAACAAGTCTGTCTACACATGTGTGAAATCTACTCAAGGTTCATCATACACTAAAGAAGTGTTATTCTAGCATCAGCGATCAAATGAATCTTGTTGATCAAGATTAGTTTTTTTCTTATCCTCCTACACACAAAGGACAAAACCATACCTCTCAAAGTAAAACACTCGTACAGAGTCACTCTATTGTCTCTAAACGTGCTTACCTACTTTATGAAAGTCTATTGTTTATATACGTCAAAAGCCTGTATATCTGGAAACAAAGGACAAGCACACCTCTAGAATCTTGCCACGTGCCTTGTACTATCTGACTTGCACTTAATGCAATAGATATAAATAGTTGAGAAGCTCCTCCTCCTCAGCAACCATCCAACCAACTAAGCCAAGAAACTTATATATTGAAGATCAACTTTCTACCCAAGAAAGGACTTCCTTACAAGCACAAGACTTCTTAATCTTTCAATTTTACTTCAAGTGAAGAACATCAACTAAGCTCTTCTTTAGCAAAGTTATTGTTTCTTCTTTTAGAAAGTATTTTCTTTCTTGTTTTTTGTATCTTATGTGTTCCTTAGATTGTTTTAGATAAGTTATCTATCTTATCTTATTCCGGAAACAGTCTGTAAATTATGTATTGATCTTCTTTATCAATAGAGGATTTTAAAAAGTGAAAACTGATTTGTTTGTATTCACCCCTCCTACAAAATGTTACCTCTAAACTCTTGTAGATCCGTTTGGGACCAACAAGTGGTATCAGAGCAGTTTTTATTATCTCTTCTTTCTTTAAGATAACTTTTTACCATTCAAATGGCATTACAAAACACAAACACAAACTTTCACGATAATGACTCTCTAGCCAAACCTCCCCGGTTCATCAGAGACAACTTAGTCTTTGGAAGAATCGGATATCTCTTTTCTTGGAAGATGTGGATCCTGAAATTCTATACTATATCGAAAATGGACCTTATGTTCTATTTGCAATACCTCCAGCAGTTCCTACAACTGCTACGATTGTCGCCATTCCTGAAAGGAAGATTCTGAAACTCCCTCATCAATGGAGTGACGAAGAAAGAGAATGGCTTTAGATACTAGAGCTAGATCTATAATATCCATGTCCCTTCCTAACGAGGTTTATCACTCCGTTATGAAGTTAAGAACCTCGAAAATCCTTGTGCGACACTCTTTGTGTTCAATATGAAGGTACATATGAAGTACAAGAATCGAGAAAGATTAATTTAGTAAGACAATATGAATGTTTTGTCCGTGCAAAATTTGAATCTTTGTCTAACGTACATCATCATTTTAATTGTCTTCTTATCGATTTAAGGACAGTTGAAAGAGATTATTCCAACTCCGAGACACTGACAAAGTTCTTAGAATGCTTGCCAGAAACATGGGATAATAACACCATGCGTCTTAAGATGTTTGTAACACCCCCAAACTCACATTACATATAACATATAATTCATACAAAAAATACATGTTTCATCCCACAAAGGTCCAAAGTACAAGAACTATATTACAAAATACACAACCCAAAAATTCCAAAATACATGCTCTTGTACCACTTATCATCTAATTCCAAAACACATCCATTGATCTTCATATAGCTAAGCACATAGAGAAAACAATTCATATTTTGCATTTTCCTTTACTATCATTATACTCTGTATTTCCTACAACACATATATGAAAACACAAAATGAGGGTTAGACCTGGAGGTCTAGTGAGATTCCTTTTTCCATGTAATTGTAGGGTGAATAACACCAAAACATTATTTAAATAAAGTCATTTGTTAGGACTGAGAAATCAGTATTAATTGTATTCGTCTTGAAAGTTTATAAATAGTCTATAATTGTAAAAAGTCAGCGTGTTTGACTTTTCTTATAGGTTTGACTTTGACCTTGTCTTTGTATGTTTGACCATATAAATATGGTTAAGTCTTTGTAATTAGTGTAAGAAGAGCTCAATTGTAAGATTACGTACATAATAGATGGATTGACCATTTGACTTTCTCTCTCAATATTCTTATGTGTTCTTGATGATCTTAATGCCATATCTTAATCTGCCATGATGATTGTGAAGATTATTGAAGATTGATCAGAGATTTTGGACACACATCATTTCACATGATGAAATATAAATCCACATTCTGTTTGTGTCAATCGGACCTCTGGTTCCAAAGACCAGACTTCGAAAATATTTTAGCAAATAAGAGGACCAGAGCTCCTCTGGTTCCTCTACCAGAGCTTCTAGTTAAGCCAACCAGAACCTCTTACTTAAGTAAATCCCCAAAACATTCATAGACCAACACCATAGACAATAAAATAGCTTTCCTAGGTATAAAAACTCCTTCTAAGAAAATCTTGTATGACCAGAGCTCTGTTCTACTAGCCAGAGCTTCTGGCTTAAAAGCTTAGACCAACCAGGGGCCTTCTGGTCCAACGTGCAGGTCAATCAGTGCCCCTCTGGTCTGTCTTCCTTTATATGAAAAGTTTCTAAGTATGAAATCTTAAAATCAACTTTTAAAATCTGATTTAGACACAGAGCTCCTATATAATAGATATAGAGCTTCTAGTTTAACTAAAACTTTAGTAAATGACTTGTATCAATATCGAAACATCATTTAGAACCCTCTGGTTCTATTATGAGGACTAACCAGATCCCCTCTGGTTCCTCTTAAATCAAACACTTTGTTTCAAAAAAGAATTTATCCAAAACCATTGGCCATAGGCCAACTTTTCTCCTTCTCAATAACATCAATACTATCATTTCTAATAAGAACATCTCTGAGTCCTCAAATTACAAAGAAGTAAGAACTCAAATCTATTGTAATCTTAAGAGACATAATAGCAAGAGTTATAATAATTCCACACACAAATGTCACCCTTATATCCGAAGGTATATCTCTCCTTGATAAGCCACCCTTATAACCGAAGGTATACCTCTCCTTAACATGTCACCCTTATCCCATGGTACACCTCTCCTTGATATGCCACTCTTATTTCCTCATCAAAATCTATGGATTAGTTCCAAACGAAGACATATCGAAGTCACAACCGTTTTGATGAAAGAGCCTCTATAGTTTTATCCACAAAATCTATAGATTAATTCCAAACGAAGACAGACCGAAGTCACAAACGTCTTGAAGGAATATCCTCTATAGTTATAACCAATAATGGTTTTAAAACCATTTTATCTTCAAAACTTTAAAACTCAAGAACAACCAGTTCTTTCAATATCATTTCCAAACTCAAAATTCCCTTTAAATCCTTAAAATAGGATATCATTCATGACTGTTTTCAAAGAAGCAAATCCTTCTTTATTTTCCAAAATAGTTTCCCCATCCAGATTCATAAAACTCAGCTCAAATTGTTCAAAAACAGGAATTACCATTCTTCTCCAAAGAATCAAATCAACAACAACCTAGCAGTTCAATTAATATCATTTAAAATGATTTGGTAACAAAAACTCACCTCATTATGCACGGATTGCAGGTTCAAACACACAGCAGTTCTTAACACAGATTTCCTCAAATCACTTTTAAGCAATAGTCCATCTCAAGAACCCTTCCACCGCCACACTCACACATTTTTATCTCTAAAATTTCCCAAAGGTAAGATAAGATAAGGTCTTATCTTTTTACCTCCTTTATATATATTTTCTAATAGAGGCAGTGGGGATTTATTAATATAAAACCCTTTGGGCGGTGGGTTTTATCATTTTTAAAGCAAATCTTACTTAACCATGAAGGTTGCATTATCCACATATTTTTACTAATGACTCATGCATGCTTTTCACCTTACACATACGCACATATTTTATCATATTCTTATGCATGCACAGTAACATATTCTCATGCATATATATATATATATATATATATATATACAATCCATGCATTTCTAAATTAAACATGCATGTTTTCACTAATTCACATTATAACCACATAAAGGTTACCTCAACCAATGTTGTTTGAAACCCAGTTATCACATTATCTCCCCCTCAAAAGAATTTCGTCCCGCAATTCATTTAACCGAACATCTAATGGTATCGGGTTCTCATGTCAGATTCTAATTCCCATGTAGCTTCTGAACCTGTTAGTCCCACTTTAATCAATCTTCAAATAAATTTTCAAATCAACAATGGCAGAGATGATATTCATTAAGAACACTATGAAGGAGATGAGAGGGAGAAGGTCAATACTTAAAATATGGTCAAACTATTATTACGTAATCTGATATTACAATAAGCATCCTTCCTAAAATTACAAGCAACTCACCCTTTATATAGGGTCAAACATCTAGACAAAGTCAAAGTCAAACTATCCTATAAAAAGTCAAACACGGTGACTTTTATACAATTATAGACAAAATTAACTTTCAAAACGAATACAATTTTACACTGACTTTTAGTCCTAGCATTCTCCCCCTTTGTATTCGGACTTGAAAGAATTTCCACACTTTGAGTCTCGTTTGAACTTTGATGCTTTGCACACTATATCTTCTTCAAAACAATCTTCAACTCGAAATCTTCAGACAATCATTTGTTGAGAAAAATCTTCTAACATTCTCCCCCTCGAACGCAGAACCGCGATGATCTTCTCTTTTGACAATATAGATCAGAAACAATAACGATTTTCAGAATTGAGCTTTAACAAATTCTCTCTTCAAAAGCAATCTTTATCAGCAAACTGTTGTAAATTGATCTTCACATCCAACAACTCTCAGACATTGTAGCATCAGAATAATCTTTTGTAATCATCTCCAGTCGCACTCCTTTTGAGTCTTTTGCCAATTTTTGTTGTTACTCCCCCTTGATCTTTACAACAAATTCCCCTTATAATGTTCGGAATTGGACATTTCATTCATTATTACATACTCCCCCTTATGATGAAATGAGAATCATAACATCATACACATGAATGAATGAAATTTTCCGTGAAAATCGTCAATTCATGAAATTGTAAGTAGATCTTTTCAAATCCAATTGTTTAATCTTTTCAGATTAAGGGAATGGGCAGGTAACAACCAATTTCAACGAATGAAATTGTTTTCAATCTTATAAAAAGATTGTCATGTGAGTATAACAGATATACTCAGTACAACGGATGTACTGTATATATGAGACTTTTTGATGATCATCTCATCAGGTCTTCCATTCAATCATCGATAGCTTAATAATAGCATATCTATGAATGTTTCGGCAAAATAACATATAAATTGCAAAATCTGTGTAGTGTAGAAAGATAAAGCAACATATGCTTTTGTTTAGGCTCAAAATGTAACGCCCCAACCCACACATTGCATGTAATACATATTTCATACCAAAG
>NC_037544.1:20444167-20446158 GCF_001531365.2 Cynara cardunculus var. scolymus | reverse complement strand
CCAACTGAGCATGAGCAAGGGTACAGAAGCCCCAGACCCTTATCAAAAGCCTTGCTCAGGTTCCTTAGTCACGGAGATAGGAAGGCCTACAGACGTAGATTCAGGAGGCCAGAGCCGGTCCCTGAGACCCCATCACGCATAGGAATCCCATTAGGTGAGGAAATTGAAAAAATGAGGGTTGAAGGACGAACGGAGGAGCCAGAAGTGGCTGGTAAGGTGAGTGAGGCTGGCCCTACAATCCCAAGTCCCCCACCTAAGAAGACCAAGAAGACACAGAAGGGTGTCGACTCTTTTGTGAAGAAGAAGGGGAAGAAGAGGCCCGCAGAAGAAGAGGGCCCAAGTAGTACAATGCAGAAGCCTAAAAAGAAGAAAACCAAGAAGGCTAAACCGACAGAGGTTGTGGTCACAGAAGCTGCTGTTCCAGAGAGCCCCGCAAAGGCTACTACTCCCAAGCGTAGAAGGTTGCGCAAGGTCGTACAAGAGGAGTCACCAACGGCGCAAATCCATGATGTCGTTTTCAACCTCCAACAGGAGTTCATAGCGCTAATCGACGTGATAGAGTTGGGGACAGAGATCGTCTTAGACGACGAAGAAGAATAGGAAGTGGAGTTAGGAGAGGGAGAAAAAGATACCTCAGGTACACATCCTAGCCCTCCTCCCAGTGCTACCCACACYACTAGGGGCCCTGTTCTAGAGGGATCCCCTATTGAACAAGGCACGGACATGCCAAGCCCAACCCAAGCTAACCTCGCAGAGGACATTCTTTCGTCCTTTGTCGATCGCACAACCGGGCAACCACCTCATACTCCTACATCCTCTCAAAAGGATGAAGGTTTTACTACAAGAGTCCCATCGCCCAAGGACTTGACACAACCAAGAGAGGCATCCGTTGCCTCTTCACACATGAGTGACCAACCAAAATGTGCTTCAGATGCATATGTGAGAGTCACCGCGGCAGAGGGTCTAGAACGCCCAATGTCCACACTTGATCCCTCTGCCATGTTAGGCTTTGAACCTACAAGGCACGATATCGACAGAACACGGGTAGGCTCTCCTCTTGGAGATGTACGAGGATCCCGTGGAAGTCCCCGAGCAGACTACGACAAACCAGTTGCTGAGGGCGCCTCTCGCTCCAAGGCTACTAGGTCACCATGTGTTGGTGATCTAGGCTCCCAGGATGCCTAGGTGACGAAGAGGGAGCTACAAACCTTCGCCACAGCAGTATTCCAAAAGATGGACGAGTTGAAAAGCTTGTTCATCTCTCGCACGATGACAGAAGACCTTTCTCCAATCACAGAGGCTTTGAAGGAGTTGACCTCTACAACGGCAGACTTGAAGACAACTCTTGCAACCCTTCAGAGCTCTGTCCTATAGAAGGATGATCTTATAGAGGTGTTCAATGCTCTAACCCTCAATCCTTCTTCAATCCAGACGTTGAAGACAGAACTATCAGAGATGGCCGCCCAGTTTGCCGCTGATTTTGTCTCTGCGGGCTATACAGACTACTCAACATTCAAAGACGAAATCAAGCAAATGTTCGCTTCTGTAGTCACTTACGGCATGGATACCAAGTCATCGAGGGCCAATATCAACCATCTAGCCACTCGCAGAGAGCTAGATGCGATGGTTGAAGCTCTGGGAGACATCGTGCGCAAACATACAGACCAACTTCTTAAAGAGGCCCGAGCCTCCAACACGGCGATCAGAGACTGCACTTCCCAGCTCGTGAAAGAGGGAGACCTCCTTAGAAGCAAAATATATCGAAGCGTCTCCAAGTTGAAATGGTCGAAAGAGATAGACATAAGCCACGCCTCTGTGCTCGCAGAAGAGGTCATTAAAAAAATGAAGAAGGCGGCCACCAAGATTTTGAAGAGATTGGAGAAGGCTCCCCTGGAAACATGCAAGGCAGAAGCCACCAAACACCATGACGATCAAGGAGATGATGACCATGATCGTCATGAGGGGGAGAAGAAGGCTGAGAAGAAAGATGA
>NC_037544.1:20429646-20444147 GCF_001531365.2 Cynara cardunculus var. scolymus | reverse complement strand
GTTCTCAAAAGGCAAAGAAAAGGCACCAGAGCCTAAAGGCAAAGGCAAAGGCAAAGGCAAAGGCAAAGCCATGGAGGAGACACCACAGAAGGGGTCGGCAAGCTGAGAGACTCCACAACAAATAAATGAAGAGGAGTACAACGACCCAGCACTCATTCAAGCATTAAAGGTGTTTCTGGCAGAGGCTCAAGCAAGAAAGGGCAGAGGCCCCATCCCCAGAGCAGTAGAAGGCTCTTCATCAAAATTCTCACAAGTCCAAGGAAAAACGTCCACGGGTACGTTCGATGCTCTGCAAGGAACCGTCAAACCTATCCTTGCAGAAGGGTTAACCCAGAGGCCAATACTTGAAGAAGAGGAAGCCAAAGTGCCAGAGTCCGCCACAGTAGGAAGGGTTTCTGAGATATTCGAATCAATGAGCAAGATTCCCATGCAACAAGTACGCACAGAGCCTGTTACTACTGTGGAAGAGATTCTAATGTGGAGATACTCTGCAGTGGACACAGAGCCCCCCTATGATCTAGAGCTCACAGGTATTCCTTCTGCTGATGCCAAGTTCCAGTTCTCTAAGCTCACCAGGCCACGTGAGCAAGTCTTCTCAGAGCACGTGATTGTGTCACTTGAAACAATTTCTCCAAGGACCCTGCTTAAGAGGATGGTGCTCTATGCTCAATACGTTGTGAAGAGGGATGACGGCAACCTGTACACGTTCATAGATGTTGACCTCCACAACCTCTGTGTATTTGATTTGATCTTCTTGCACAAAATACTTAACAAATACATGGAGATGAGGTCAAGCTATGCCCTGTCGCTTAGAAGGCTTATCGAGGTCATGCGTGCACAAGTGAAGTACTACAGCCAGAAGGACTTCGAGATAGCAATGAGGTTAGCCCAGTCAGATCTTAAGATCACCCCTCCAAACAACAGGCCAGGATGGATACTTAGGTGTCATCCAAACTCCATTGTTCACAACCCTGTTTTTGGGTTTGTGTTTTTGGATAAGGATAACATCCTAAGGTTCTTCATTCCGACATAAGCGAACAAATACTCCACAGAGACCCTTGAATGGGTATTCAACAAAGCAGTGGCAGAAGTGAACAAAGGGCATCTAAGGAAGGGTGAAGTGTCTTGCATTCTGGAAGCTATCAAAGTACAAGTCAACTTCAGAGAATGGATCTTCAATGTGTACAGAACCATCAAGACTGACATGCTATATGCCGTAGACAACTATCCAGACTCTGTGGTTGGATAACCTTCTGTAATAGTTTTGGCCTAAGCAACATTTTTGTAATTCCTTCTTTACGTAATTCGTTTTAGAGGCTGAATTTTTATCTCCTCTTGTAATTTTTTCAATTAAGTCATTTCTTGCTTTAAATTGTCATTTTTTACTTTTTCATACTTAGGGGGAGATTGTTAGCTCTCATATTTCATTTAATGTAAAAGTATGAAAAAGTATTACTACAAGTATTGACAGAAGGGTTCTACCATAGAAGACCACAGAGGACCAACAACAGAAGATATACAAAAGMGTWCAAGTCAAGAATGACAGAACCTCTGTTGTCTCTCACAGAGGTTCTGGAAACTGATCCTCTGTCATCAAGTGCTTACAAGTCATATCCAGCAGAGCCTCTGGGATGGCTCACAGAGGGTCTGCAGTCTATCTTCTGTGAAGAATCACTTCTCACTGCTTTACTTAGGTTTGTTAGCTGCTCGTGCTTAACACGTGACTATGTTTGTAATCCGCTTTATTTGAACGGCTTAGATCATTTCTCCTGTCTAGGTCATGTCAGAAAAGGCGTTAGGAACTAATATAAATACCAGCATAGGCCTTTGTAATTCAGAGCGCTTCCGAATTGTAATTGTCAATATTTTCAATAGAATTGAAAATCATTTGAAGCTATTCTCTCGTGTTCTTTATTCTTCATCTGTGTGTTCTTGATTGATTTCTTACTCTGTTTGTTCATTCATTGTTTCCACTGCACTGTTATTGTCTAAAAGATCATCCAGAGTATTTGATTAATATCATAAGCTGAATCTAAAGGTCCTAACAGAAGAGTTAGATAACTGAATGATATCATTATGGAGAACAAGAAGCTTCCTTCAGCAATCAACCCAACGCTAATCTCCTTGAAGCTGATGATGATCCACTTATCATTCCTGACACGACTAACAATGAAGTTGAATCCTTTTCAGAGATTGTTGTTGTTCCCATTAGTCATATACCCCTTTTTACTTTAAGTACTGATCCTTCAGCTACTGAATCTCCTTTAGTTACTGAACCTCTGTCAGTAGATAAATATCTTACCAAGGCTCCTTTAGCTATTCAAGTTAATGTTAAAGAATCTCTTGTTGAAGCCTCATCCTCTATACATGAGCCTCCAAAATCAAAAGATGACAATTTATGTCATTTACCAACACAATGATGGATGTAAATTCATCCCATCGATCAAATTCTTGGTGATCCAAGCGCAGGTATTCAGACTCATTGAGGTCTAGGTAATATTTATCTCTTTGTCAACTTTCTTTTTTTAGTTGAACCCAAGAAAATCAATGAGGCCATGACTGATCCAAGGTGAGTCAATGCTATGCAAGAATAACTTATTGAGTTTGATAGAAATAAAGTCTGGTACCTTGTCCTACATCCTTCTAGCAAAACCGTGATAGGTACCAAATGGGTCTATCACAACAAGTTGGATGAACAAGGAATAATAACTTGCAATAAGGCTCGACTAGTTGCTCAGCGATATAGACAAGAAGAAGGCATCGACTATGATGAAACCTTCGCACCAGTGGCTAGACTTGAAGCAATTCGACTCTTCCTAGCCTACGCTGCCCATAAGGACTTTAAAGTCTATCGAATAGATGTAAATAGCACTTTTCTTAATGGAAAACTTCGAGAAGAAGTTTATGTTGAACAACCTCCAAGGTTTCTTGACCGTAAATATCCAAATCATGTCTATCAATTGGATAAAGCTCTTTATGGGTTAAAATATGCCCCTCGTGTCTGGTATGGCACACTTTCTTCATTTCTCATCTCAGAGAAATTTTTGTGTGGAAAGATTGATCACATCTTATTTCTTAAATAAGTCAAGGGTCACATCATTCTTCCAAATTTATCTTGATGATATTATTTTTGGTTCCACTAATCCCTCTTTGTGTTTTGTTTCTCTAAACGCATGAATAAAGAATATTAGATAAGCATAACGGGAGAACTGACATATTTTCTAGGTCTTCAGATTAAGCAATCTGATAAAGGAATCGTTATAATTCAGAGTAAGTATGTCAAGGATATGTTAAAGAAATTCGACCTAACCAAAAGTCATCTATGAAAACTCCCATGGCTCCTCCCCTTACGTTGAACAAGGACTCAAATAGGAAACCTGTAAACATTACACTTATAGAGGAATGATCGTATCCTTGCTGTAACTTGTAGCTAGCCAACCTAATATCATGTATTCTACTTGTCTCTGTGCAAGATATCAATATGAACCCAAAGAATCTCAATTGATTGTCGTAAAACACATCTTCAAATATGTGAAGGGTACTCCCAGTTTGGGGCTATGGTATCCCAAAGACTCAGGTTTTGATATAATAGGTTATGCAGATAGTGATTTTGTAGGTTGATAGATAGATAGGAAGAGCACCACAGCAGGCTGTCAGCTTATTGGTGGAAAGTTAGTGAGCTAGATAAGCAAAAAGAAAAATTCAATGTCTACATCAACTGCTAAAGCTGAATATGTAGCCGCTGGAAGCTATTGTTCCCAAATTCTTTGGATGAAAAATCAACTCAGTGATTATGATCTTCAACTCTCTAAGATCCCTATCTATTGTGATAGCACCAATGCCATTCTCATTGCAAACAATCATGTACTTCACTCTAAGACCAAACATATAGATATCATTAATAATTTTATTAGAGATCATGTTATGAATGGTGATATTGAACTTCATTCCGTACCCACTGACTACCAACTAGCCGACCTGTTCACTAAACCTTTTGATGAAACAAGATTCAATTTTTTAGTCAGCGAACTTGTAATGTTGACGGCTGAGGATTAATTCTTTCAGCTCTAAGCATCCCTCATTGATACAAGGTGAAATGATTAAGTGTTTCTTACTTAACTCTTAAGTTAAATGTATCTTTCTCTCCAAGGTATGTCTACTTATCTCTTCTTTCTCAAAACTTAAAACTATCATTGAACACCTTTTTTATTCAGTGATCAAATTGTTTTAAAAGAAAAAGGCTAATGAACAGTCATATCTTATGATGTCATTAAATTTTTACAATGAATGGACTAATTTCACGCGTGTCCTTTTGACACACTTTGTCCACTGCTCTTTCCGAGCCAATCACCTTAAAATGACGTGCAAAAGAAATCACCATTGCACATCTTTTCAAAGCATCGTTTTTCTCTCTTCTCTTTCTCTCTCCTCTCACCTATAAATATCTCCCTTACCCTCTCATTTTTCCCTTACGCGAACTATTTCATACACATTATTTCTCTCTCTAACTGTGTGCAAGCAAGAACACCAAAAACCTTCCTCCAAACCAGTTCCTTCTTTTCTCTAAAAACAGGTTTGTTTATCTACTTTTTGGTTGTTTATCTTTAAAGAAACATGCTTGTTATTTGAAAACTTTCTTTCTTCTTTTTAAATACAAACATAGGTTATATAAATCCTTCTCCTTCTTTATTTATATTAACTGTGTTTCTAAATCATCTCGAAAACCCTATTTTCTTTTGGTTTTTTGAATGAAAAGTTTATCTTTCAAACTTTTACCTCAAATGTGATTTCTAACATAATCTTGTGTACTACACTTTGGTATTGAAGAATTCTCATTCAAACCAAACAACCATGTTGCACTTTTGGAGATACCCGCAGACAAACCTCACTTTACGGATGCTGCTTCCTTCCTCAAGAACTGTGTTCTAGGATATGCTCTCACCTTCCAACCTGTCATGGTGAAGGATATCTTGAGACAGTTCTGGTACACTGCCGACGTGAAAATGTTGAAGGAGAAGGATGGAAACTCTATTGTCAATATCTTTTGTGAGATCAACAACATGACGGTGAGTTTTGGTTACTGAATGGTTCACACTTCTATACAGCTCCCAAAGACAGTTCCCTACTCCTGCGATCCAGACATTGAACATATCGTCAAAATTCTGAACGATATTCACTATGACTAGCCATTGAAGAAAGACTCCGATTCAGAGCTCAATAAGTCGCTGACCAAGATTGAGAAGAACCGGATGTCAACGGTCTGGCAATACTTGTTCTCTCACTTTATTCAGTGGCATGGGTGGGATAACAGGAGGCCAAGATCAGGCAAGTAGGGTGGCGCTGAACTTTGGATGTTCAGTCATCAGAGATATCAACGTCAACTAGGAGAAGCTCATCTTTGACGACTTGGTACTGAAGTTGAACATGCGCCAACGGGAAAAGGTAGTTCCCTACACCAGGTTCCTAAGCGGGATTCCAGCTAGAATCCTTGCAACAAAATACCCCGCTTAGAGAGACCTTCCCCTCTGCAGGCTTGGATCAAGGATTATTGATCACAAGTCCAAGCCTTTAGACATTGGTCTATTCCCTCCAACGTTGAGGACAGCCAATGTCCTTTTCTTCCTTCCTCAACTTCTCCTCTTCTTCCTCCTTTTTTTTCTTCAGTAAACATGATTGTGCCAAACCCCCCTTAGTCTATCCTAACTACTACCTCTTTAGCCTCTCGGAAAAGAACACCCTCTGAAGCGACTCTTACTCTCTCAAAGAGGGATAAGAAATCAATAAAGGTGAACCCTTCTTAGCTATCTGAGACCTCTCAACAGGTCTCATCTATTGAATTTCACCTTACCCCCGAGGGATATGCTTTTCCCCTCTCTTCCTCTTCAGCAATATCTTTTGTTGTTGTAGTATGTGTGGCACCTACCCCAACCACTTCACTGACTCAAATCACTTAATAGGTGATTCCCAACATTGCCATTGCTAATCCTTCACATATCTTCTCAATCATTCTCTCCTCCCCTTCTTTTTTTGTCTCTATCACACGGGCTTATGAACCAATAGTGGTTGTCCCCACTATTGGTGAAGCTATCACCATAGGACCTGAGGATGCACCTCTCGACCACCCTCAGCAACGTGTAGTTGATCCTAACTACAGCACATTCGAGATGCTCGGCCTCAGTGGTAATCATTTGTATACTGTTGAGGAACCCTTAAGTATACATCAAACCCCCTCCCTTTCATTCTTTGCTACTAACCCTAAGCTTTTTCATGCTCAATGTTCTCCTTTCTTTGCAGGTCCTATGGAGACTGAACCCCCTGTCACTGAGACTGACGCCTATGATATGGCTGGGGATGTGAAGCTGTTTCACTCTGCTGTTGTGACCATCGTTGACAAGATGAATGAAGTTCAACAGGGAATTCCCTTGAATGATGACTTGGCTCACGGCCTCTATGTTGTCCAAGATGAGGTTCGTGAAGTCAAAAGCGAGCTGAACTTCATAAAGATGGGAATTCAAAAAAACTCCGACGCTATGACTGCTTTCTCCAATAAGGCTGAGGATGTCTAGGCTCAGCTTATCATGGTGAGTTAATATTTTGAAGTTATCTTTACTTCAAGTGAAGAACACCAACTAGGCTCTTCCTTTATCAAAGTGATTGTTTCTTCATTTAGCAAGTCTTTTCTTTCTTGCTTTTTGTATCTTGTGTGTTCTCTAGATTGTTTTAGATAAGTTTTGTATCTTATCTTTTTCCCTAAACAGTCTGTAAATTATGTATTGATCTTCTTTATCAATAAAGGATTTTAAAAAGTGAAAATTGTAACATCATTTTCCAAAAAATTCAAATGATGTAACATCAAATCGGATACTTTCATCCTCTCTCAAGTCTAACTCCTCAACAATCTCTTCATATATTTCATCATTATCCTCTTCCTCCAACTTACAAACCTTTCTAATTCCTCCATCATGACATATTGCTTCTATCTTAGTAATGCCTAAGCACTCCTCCAAGTAATTAGGGTACTTTAAGGAGTTAAAGATATTATATGTGACTTTTTGGTCCTGAAGCCTCACAGTTAATTCTCCTTTTTGGACATCTATCAAAGTTCCACCGATGGCTAAGAATGGTCTCCTTAAAATGATAAGAATATCATTATCAGCCTCAAAATCTAGAATGATGAAATCTACCATAAATATGAACTTATCAACTTGAACTAAGACATCCTCAATCTTCCCTTTAGGATAATCAATGGATCTGTTGGTTAATTGCAATGTGACAGTTATGGGTGTAGCCTCTTCTATGGCTAAAGTGTTGAAAACAGATAAGGGCATCAGGTTGATGCTAGCACCTAACTCACACGAAGCCTTTCCAATCTCTTTTCCATATATAGAATAGAGAATAGTGAAACTTCTCGGGTCTTTAAGCTTAGGAGGTATCTTGCTGGTCAGAAGTGCACTACATTCTGTAGTAAGAGCTACGGTTTCATACTCGGTCAACTTCTATTTCTTACTTAAGATGTCTTTGAGGAACTTGGCATAACTGAGCATTTACTCAATTGCTTCAACAAGGGTTACGTTGATATGCAATGCTTTAAACACCTCTAAAAATTTCTTAAATTGTAGTTCTTCCTTTTGATTCCTTAACCTTTGGGGAAAGGGCATATAAGGAGGGACTGCTTATTACAACTTTATTTGATTGTGTCGAGCAAGATAGGTCCTAAATGCCATGAGTCTTGGTATTACTTTCTTGAGGTTCAGATGGGGTCACAACTTTGGTCTTAGGATCTACTATAACCTTACTTTCAATTGAGTACTTCCTAGCAGCCTCTTCTAGGAATAGCAAAGGATAGTCTGACTTGGGGGAAACAAAAGTAGGGACCTCAGATGACTGGTGCTCTAATGATCTTCGTGGATTTTCAATAACAGGGACCACTGGTGTAGTCTCAGATTTAGACACAACATGTTCACTTTCTTTTTGTATGGTCTTTGTTAATTCCTTCCCACTCCTAAGGGTCACTACTTTCACATGTTCCTTTCCCAAGGCTTTTGGGACTTCTGTGTTACTAGGCAAAGTACCAAGGACTATATTGGTCAGACTAAGTGCAAGTTAACTAACGTGAGTTTCCAAATTTCTGATAGCAACACTTTACTAATAAAAAAGAGATTGATTTTGGGTCAGCAATTGCTGTTGCTCTTGAGACTAGGCCACCAAGCCTTTTATCATAACTTCCAAAGAAGATGGTGATTTAGCTTGTGGAGATGGCTTGTTTTGAAAAGATGGTTGAGCAGTTTGAAAACTTTGGTGATGGTTTTGAGAATTAGAACTGCTTGCATGCTGGTGCGGTTGAAAATTCAAGGTTTCTTGTTGTTTATGAGCGAGTGGATTCAAACATGGACTGTTCAAAGAAAATTTTGAATGCTGCCTCCAAGTAGCATTGTATGTATTGGAATAAGGATTAGATCTATTATGAACATAGTTTACAGATTCAAATTTATGAGGACAATTTTCATATGAGTGTTCCCCTCCATAACAAACACACTGCATTAAGAGGCTGTTGGAGCAGGTGTAGTAACAGTTGGCAACACTCCTTGGCCGGAAGTTAGGTTTTTAAGCATGGTGGTCATGGAAGTGAGTTGTGTTGTTAATGCAGTGTATGCATCTACATCATGAATTCCAACTGTCTTCTTTTATGGTTGGGCATGTGGATCAACCCAATGTCCATTGTTTGTTGAAATATTTTCAAGAATTTCTTATGTTCCCAGGTTTTAATCAATCAAATCATGAATTAACAAGAACAATCACAAGATCTTCAATGGCAGAAATGTAGAAATGTAGAAATGTAGAAAGAGAAATTATCGTCAAAGGCTTAGATTGATCTTCAAAGGTTTACACAAAAATTACTTTCTACAACCCTTCTACACTCTTACTCTACTCACAAACTACAACAAAGCATCCTATTTATACACAAGGAATACAAAAGAAGCATAAAGTTTGGATACAACATTTAAGTACAAAATATTGAACCTAACATTCTCCCCCTTTGGATTCAAGCTTTAAAAACAACTTTTAAAAAAATCAGCAAATTCTTCAGACTCTTTAGCCGTAACAATCTTTAGAATTTATCAGCATCTTTATCTTTAAAATTTATCTTTTAAAACTTTGTACATTCTTCTCCTTGTAGAAACATTATAGAAGCTCCTTATTTGAGTAACAAATTCTCTTTCTTCAAAACTTCAATTCTTCATGATCTTTCTCAGACTTTAACAATCTTTTAATCTTTAATAATCTTCTTCAATAAACAAACGTTCTTAACTATCTCTCCCCAAACTTTGTAGACTTTCAAACAATTTCTCTTTAAAACAAACAAACAAATCATCTTTTCAACAATCTCTCCCTGAAATCATATTAGAAATAATTTTCACATTCACTCCCCCTTAAACATAACAATTCAAAAAAACATCTTCAACAATCAGCAATAATCTTCAGAAACTATCTTCACCTGATATCATCTCTCTTCCTTAATCAAGTTACTCCTCTTGAATTAGCACTTTTCATTCATATCTTCATATCTTTGCATCATGTCTTTGATAATGTTTCTCCCTCTCATGATGATTAGGAGAACCATGCACATCATAAACAATAAAAGACTGAAATTTTATCCTTTACAAACTTCTACAAATATACTCCTCTTGAAAAAATAGATCTTTTTCATCACATTATCGCACTCCCTATTGAATCTTGGGTAAAATTCTAACATAGATGCACATTTAGCAACTATTATCACATCAACTAAAATTAATTGTGTGGCCTATGTTATTAACAATAATGAATCTCTGATAGGACTTCCAGTTATCATTGAAGCAAAGTTTCATAACTAACTTCTCAAACTGTTATGACAATATCACAAAGATATGCAATTTGAATCATAAAGACTCATGAAAGTGTCAAAGAAAATTATCATACAGATATACTTGGCTCAATAGACTCAATGTGCACAGAATAAAGTTCGAAGACCGGAGATGTGTCTTCTTGTTTCAATATCTAAATCTTCCGAATAAATAATAGATAGATTATATGATAATTCTCCATGATATATGAAACAAGCACCTCTTTTGAGATACATGAGTAGCTAGGTGGGTGACACAAGTAGTCGACACTGGGTCCATGTCTGTTTTAATATTTATTTCTAAAGAATGAGAATGGATAGATTGTATAGCTACTCGGTTAACTATTTTGGTTTAGAAAGGACTATATGTATTTCTTTTAAGTCTTGTTACACACTCATCATTTTTTTAGCTCACAAACACTCAATCTCTCAATATTTTACCTCAAACATTCCTTTTCAAAATATATCTAACCTAGGGATGTGTTTCATGAGTTGGTCCTTCCGGCTCTAGATTGACCATTGAAACTTCTAAATTCTTAGCACTCAGAAAATTATTGCACATTCAGAGATATATTTGTTAAATCTCATGACAAAACAATGAAGAATGAGTCTTGAATTGATGTACTCAGAAATCATATATGTAGAACAGGTTCTGAACAGAGTTTTTTAGAAGTTAAAACATTGAAGATATATGTTTAGAATTATCAAGAAACAAATTCAAACGCAACAGAATGACTCAGTACGCACAGTGTTTATCAACAAATATTCAAAAGTTAGAATGTTTAATTATGAAGAACAAATCACAATTATTATTTCAGATAAGAATTGAAACATTGATATTAAATAACGCACGATGAAAACAATGAGAATTTCAAACGAGTTTATTTCCCCCGAAAAATATCAATGAATATATGATACATGTAATTTGAGAACAGTTGAATCAGATATTTGAATTATGCATGAAGAGAAAATACACAAGTATTAACTCAATGAAATACCTGTTCAAAGATAGTACTCATTTCAAACAAAAATATATTTAAATTCTCACTTCTTAAAATCATAAAAACATTTGAGATCAAAGAAATGGTTTGAACATTTGTAAAACATTTCAATATACTTAGAAGTTGTCCTTCTTCTAAGCATATGAAGATTAAGATTAGATAAAAAAAAATTAAGCATAAAAAATTGATTAAAAAAATTCTTTTATCACTCAAAAATTTTATTGCTCAAAGTCTAGCAGATGAGAGGAATTGTTAAAACCCACAATGCAAAATGTAAAAAATAATGAAAAACAACAAGTGATGAAGAACTAGAAGACCAATGAAGACATCAAGGCAGAATCAACTAAGTCTGGAATTCAACCATTGGATTAATGGATAGCTCAACCATTGGACCGATGGACAAGTTCAACCATTGGACCGATGGACAAGTTCAACCATTGGACCAATGGACAAGTTCAACCAGAGGATCAATGGACAGGTCCAAGGATGCGATGGAAAGAGCATCCTCATCGATCCTCTAGACAAGCAAAACTTAGAAGATTTTCCAGCACTCCATCCAAGCATGCAATGAAGATTTGAAGATAAGGATGAAGTCATCATATCATGAATGACARCTGGAGATGACAAATCAACAGCTTGGAATTCAAGTTTATCTTATTATTAATGTTTATCCATGAAAAAGATAAACTCTATCTGTTAGCTAGACGATTTGCTAGAAAGTAGCATTAGATAGTTATCTTCTTAATAGTCGTTTAGTATAAATAGATGATTAGGTCTATTGTAAAAATAAGGCTTTTACTCTTTGTTTTACGTTCATGAATCTATAAAGTAAAACCTTTGAAGCTCAAAATTGTTCTTAAACTTTCTTATTTTATTCTTGAGACTTCATAACTTTCTTCATTAAATCACTATAATTTGGTTATTCATAACTAGATTATTAGTGTTATTGAGAGATCTGGGATCAACAATTGGTATCAGAGCCTATTGATTGATTATCCAATCAAAACGATCTTTTAAAATCTCTCAATATTTTAATCTTCTTTCTCATCAAAAATTCTCTCTTCTTCTTCAAAATCTCCAATGGCCAACTGGAATTCCGCTTACAATGTTGGTTCCCTCACAAAGCCTCCAACTCTTCAACGAGAGGAATATCCTTAATGGAAGATTAGAATGGTAAATTTTCTGGAGGGAATGGATAGGAATCTCCTGCGATCCATACAGGAGGGTCCCTACATTCCTCAAACTCTAGTTCCAAGAGTTCCAGGAACAAGTACCACAGCTGAAATTCCAGCATATAACATGCCTAAAGATGAAAGAAATTGGGATGAAGATGATAAAGAAAGAGTCGAAACTGACAGAAAGGCCAAAAGATTGATAATCATGGTGCTACCCAATGAAACTTTCAATCCCTCGATACATGCTCCACTGCGAAAGAACTTTGGGACGAATTGGCAAGTCAACTGGAAGGAGGAGCAAAGACGAAGAAAAATCGTAGAGCACAATGTCTCAATGATTACACCAACTTCAAAGCCCTCCTTGATGAACCCATACAAAAGACTAATGATCGCTTCAACACATTGATAAATCAATGTCGTAGAAACAATATCATCAGAACCAAGGAAGAAAACAATGTTTTATTCCTAAAAAGTCTAGGCGATGAATGGACTCAGTTATCCATGTCTCTACAAGCAAACCAAGACTTAGATGGCTGGTCTCTTCATGACGTGTATGGAACTCTTGCAGCGCAAGTGTTGGGTTCAAGTTAGTGCTTTAATGTTGTATTCAAGTTTCTCCTTAGTATAGTTGTTTTGTAATAGTTTAGCCTTTACAATTTCCTAGTATAAATAGTGATTTCCTTGTAATTGTAATTAGCAATTGTCATTAATCTGAATATCAAGATTTGTTGATGTAATATTCTCTCTCCTCTCAATCTAATCATTTTTTATCATATTCTTTCTACCTTGATGTTCATCATGATCTATGAAGATTATATCATGTTTGTATGAAATCTGGACTCATCAATTAGTATCAGAGCAAGCTGCAGCTGTTTGGATTTGAAGATATATCCATTTTACACGATTTTTAGAATTTTTTTTCAATCTGTTCTTCACTGTTCTTGAACTTTTTTCGTCCGGATTGGTGTTTTTGAGCAAAAATCGTTCAATTTTTGGGTGTTAATTGTAAAGATTTGTATTGCTAGATTCGGTTTTTCATTTCAAACAATCTTGATTCACATCATTTTGCATTTTAAACAAGTTTTAAGGCTGAAATAGTCGAAAATCGATTTTCAGTTTTCTGAAAAAAGTTCTTCAAAACTCATATTTTTTCGTATTTTGATCCAATTTTTTGGTAAAAAGTGTGAAAATTTATGTTTTTGATTGAATCTTTGTCCGTTTAAAGCTTGTGCGGTTTAACTTCCCTGTGCTTCGAGTTGTTTTGATATAGGATAAATCGGACATCACTTGGGCGGATACATTGACCGGTTTAGCTAATCCGGCTAGCAAACCGTTGATGCTTTGTGCGGATTAGTTGATGCATTGTGCGATTTAAGGAATCCGGTTGATAAACCGTGTAACACTTGAAAGGTTTAGTGAGCGATTTAAAAGTATCCGGCTGGTAAGAAAATTATAACTTGTTCGGATATTGACCGGTTTAACCAATCCGTATGGTAAGTTTGTGCGATTTAGAATCCGTTTGGTAAGTCTTGGACTTTTGAGCTGTTTATTTCTACAATCGTATATATCTTGGACGGTATACATTTGAACGGTGTTTGACCTTGATCGATTTAATTGTTTGACTTTGATTGGTTTATGTTTGAATTCTTTTGATCGGTTTAATAAGTTTGACTTTGATCGGTTTAAGTGTGTTTGATCTTTTGAACGGAGTTTGACTTTTTGATCGGATTATTAAGAGTTTGAGTTTTGATCGGTTTAATTCTTAGACTTTGAACGTTTTATCTTTGTGCGATTTATATTTGTGCGGTTTATGTCCATGTGTTGCCCGGATTTCTAATCCGGATAACGTGTTAATTTTGTCTATCTTTTTTACCGGACTTGTAAACCGGATAACTTGACCGGATTACTAAACCGGACAAGTGCTTTTGTGCTTAATTGTTTAAGTGTTGAATGTGTGCTTATTCAAGTTTACACTTTATCAGATATATTTTTGTAAATTGATCTTTTAATTCAAACTTTGAACTGCAGTTGATCCTATTTTTCATAAAACTGAAAAGATGAGTTCAAAAGAAGCAATGGCTATTGGTACTGATACCAAGCCACCAGTTCTTTTTCGTGGTGATTATAATCAATGAAGAGACAGATTTCTGAATTTCATTGAAAGGATGAAAGAAGGAGATATGATCATGCAATATCTATTGGACGGTCCTGCTGAATTCTTTGTAGAAGTACCTGCTGACAATATAGTAGGCGTACCTACACAGAGATTACCTAAACGGAAGGATCAATATTCACCTGAAGATAAAGAAAGAGCCCATGCTGATGTGCTTTGCAAATCTTACATGATGCAAGCACTGACTAATGACATCTACACCAGTATTGACAGCTATAAATCATCTGGTCACAGCATGTGGGTTCAGATAGAAAAGATGATGATGGGTT
>NC_037544.1:20427554-20429546 GCF_001531365.2 Cynara cardunculus var. scolymus | reverse complement strand
TGGTCGTGCTTGATTTGTGTAGGGCCTTTGATTTCTTCTAGGACAAGCGCTTCGGAAGTGATTTGGGCTTCCACACTCAAAGCAACTCCGTCCTTCTCTGACTCCGCAATCCTTTGCAACATGTCCTGTCTTGTTGCACTTAAGACATGTGGTACATTTCCCCAGTTGTTGTTTATTGCACTTGTCACACTTTGGGTAAACTCCCTTGCCCTTTTCTCCTGCTTGAGATTGAGCTCCAAAGTTTCTTATTAATTTTTGGTTTTTGGTACTGTATAGGATGTTTCAGATAATTTCGGGTCGGAACCGGACTTTCTAAGCAACTGCCGGAAATTCTTAAAATTTTCAACTAAACCAACCTAACTAACTCCTAATCTTATAAATTACCTTCAATAACACTAATATAATCTTAATAAAAGCTAACCTGGGATTTCGAATTTGACAGCTGTCACAAATATTTTACTTTTTTCTGTTAAGATTGATAATTTTGATTGTCCCCGTTATTTTGTGACACTTGAGTTATCTAGATGTTTTATACTTGCAAAATTGAATGTTGTTCTTGGTTGTAGATTTGTGATCCGAGTTTGTATTATATCTGCCTTTCATTGATCATAGGTTGTTCTTGAGAATCATGATGTAGAGAGAAGATTATTTGATTTCCGTGACTTTTAAGTAGTGTTAACCATTTTTAAAAGCAATACTAAATCGGAGAAGTATGGTTGGATGGGAAGGTATCAGAACTTTCCTTGTGATCATGTTTTGTGCACTTGAAACCTGTTGGTAAAACTAAATAGGTGATAATCATGAACCATTTGTAGTTATGGCCTTAAAGACAACTGAACAAATGCATCACTTGACAATATCAAATGATTTGTCTATGCGTCTCAATGTACCCTTGGTATATGTATTATCAGAGCCATGCAGTAGTTATTTGGTCCTGTGGCAGACCAAGGATACTAAGGAAGAGAGGTGATACAAATTTATATAAACACTAATAAATGACATTTGTGTGGAACTAGAAACCACTAGTACATAGTTAAAAACGATCCGATTAAGCCATGTGTGATATAGTTAAAAGAACAAGACAAATTACATCTAATACACAAATAGTGGAGTATTTTTCAAGCATTCAACTCTACATGAAAGATAATTTTGACTCTATCCTTAATATGTTGATACTTGACAAGAATTTAGTAACCTACAATAATTTACATTGGCAGGTTGCAGCTACCGTGTATGACAGACAACTGGTGGCTGATCATGCGCAAAATCTTGCCACCAAAATCCGAAATAATTTAACCAACTCTATGAAATCTCTTGGTGTGGACATATTGACAGGTTTTGGTACTGCTGTGGTAAGTCGTGCATTTCAGGCATTTGTATTAGTGATCCCATTCGCATATTTCTTATAAATTGCATTAAATTTTTTAATGAATATATATATATATATATATATGCAGGGTCTACAAAAGGTGAAATATGGAAAAGTTGGGGGGAGTGAGACACTTATTACTACAAAAGACATAATCATAGCTACTGGATCAGTACCATTTGTCCCCAAGGGAGTTGAAGTTGATGGTAAGTGCTTGTTTCTTTRTCCAATMTCCCTCATCGAAGTCTTCCGATTGGGCTATAAGCTAATAGGTTTCTATCATAAAAAAAATAGAGGAAAACATTAGAAAATAAAATGAAAGCAAGAGAAAATATTCAATGAAAACATTCTGATGCAATAGTTTTATGAGGTCTTCTCTACTCGGTTCATTTTTAGGATCCTTGATAACATAGAAGTTCAAGTCAGAAAAAATGATAGACCACTGCCATACTTAACCTGTATCTTTTACATTTAGAATGCTTGAGAAGAAATACTATTTCGGTATTTCAATGGAATATGTTTGTTATATTACAATGTTTCATAAATCATAATATTTATGGGATATATTTAGATCCCTTAGCTTTGCCCTATGCCAAAGATATTAACACTGGTTAACTAGCACT
>NC_037544.1:20419180-20427179 GCF_001531365.2 Cynara cardunculus var. scolymus | reverse complement strand
CACTTGAATATATTGTGTTGTTTATTTTTGTACTATAGTTCCCTATTTGCAAGAGCATTTTAATCTGATGCTGAAATTAACTGTTTAATACCTTCATAATGTTACTGATCAGCTGCCTGCAGGTAAGACCGTAATAACCAGTGATTATGCACTAAAACTATAGATAGTACCAGAATGGATAGTTATTGTAGGAAGTGGTTACATTGGTCTTAAATTCAATGATGTTTATACAACACTTGGAAGTGAGGTGGGCACTGTTAATTCTTTCTGCAGATATCTGCTGTAAATACACATCTTTTCAAACATTCTTTCCTTTTTTTACCTTATACTATGTAACCATATAGTAYTATTTGACATTATTAATTGAACTCTATGAGAGAGAGAGAGAGAGACAGAGAGGTGATGAAGTTGTTGCCTCGCCCTGATGTGGAAATTTTAAATATGTTCTGGTGTTTCATTGTTTATTTGTTTTTTAATACAATTATATGACAAAGCTTCTCATCGTTTTACAGGTGATTTTTGTAGAAGCATTAGATCAGTTGATGCCTGGTTCGACCCTGAAAATGGGAAATTGGCTCAAAGGGTTCTCATAAATCCTCGAAAGATTGACTATCATACTGGTGTATTTGCATGCAAAGTTCTTACACTATTAACCCTTTTTATGGTAAGGGTGGGATGGGGGGACTAAAATGCATCATTGTTCATATTTGTCTAATTCATCTTTTATATTGACGGATCACTCTAGTAAGAGATGGTAAACCTGTAGCAATTGAGCTTATTGATGCAAAGACAAAAGAACTGAAAGATACATTGGAGGTGGGTTTCTATGATTAAGTCAAAATAATTCCATCACATATTTCTACATCATCCACACAAGCTATGAAGTAGTGCCTTGGCATTGTGGATTAGATCTATATTATTTCAAAAGATCATGATGGTATTTTCTCATCATTTTCTACTAGAATATAATAATAAGGATCTTGATTGTGGTAAGCCTTACAAAGTGCTCTAATATATATATATATATATATATATATATACTACATATATAACCATTTAGACACTTATCTTAATTACAAACAACAAGGCACAAAGTACTGCCATTTTATGCATAAATTTCAAAAAACTCTTAAGAACAAGTTATAAAGCATAATGTACAAGATTTTGATGCAAGGGTTTTAAAACCCAATATTGGAAGGTTTCAGACCCCCTTTCTTGTCACAGTCTCCCACATTTGTGTTTCAGATACAAATTCAAAATTCAAATTCAAAATTCAAAATTCAAAGACGTCTCTCCATTATTGCTCTGCTCCACCACAATTCAAAACCATGGATCATCTCCTTCAGGTTTGGTAAGGTCAGGTTGCTTACTTTTTTCTGCTTCTTCTCCCTTTTCCAACTCTCACCTGTGCACCAAAACAGGTTTGGTAAGGTCGGAGCTTGCTTTCTTCCCATCCTGACCCCTTTGCACAAATGGACGATTTGAAAATCAATTTCGTGGCTCCTAAGACGACCTCATCTGTGAATATAACCAGGGTTTTGAAGTATTGAGGTTCAAGAACGATTTCTCTGAGGTATTGATTTACGTTATATTATGATGTGAGAATTATTTGCAACTTTTTATATAATTCGATCTTTGCAAATACTCGGTTACTTGTATTTGCGAAAGTTGTTCCGTTCTGTAACCAATTGATTCAACAAGTCTATTTGGTAAACCCTAGATTTACGATTCACAAAATCACTTGTAATGATTCCCGTGGGCGCTTGATCATTATACAGTGATATCCTTCAACGTCAGTGTAGGAATTTGGTGTTACACATTCTCAGAACTCACGAACGTTGTCTACCATGGCCACCATAGCTACTTCCGTTCTTTCTCTGTCTTCCCTACATACAACGCTTCAAGCTCATAGACCCACCCTTCTCAGAAATTTAGTATGAGGTGTAATTGCAATACTTTTGTCAATAAAAATGTAGGGTTTTGAGGCTTACAGTTGGACACAAGTATCTTTGAGATTTCCCAACAGGCAAGCGAAATCGTAAGCTTGACTCAGATGAGTTCATATATGTTTGAGAGAAGATGAGGAAGGCATTGCAAAATCTCCTAAGATTGTGTCTGGATTGAAATGTAGGAGTTTCATATGCTGATGATGTAGCTTGGACTTCCTCTTTCGATACTTGGTCCAAGTATGCTTGGTAAGCTACTTCATCCTACTAATTTGCTTTGGAACACTTTGTTCAAAGATGAGTATGCAACAGACTTGGTTTTATTGCAGCAACGTTCTTTATCGTCGTCCATGGGAATTGATGTTCGCTGCATGCACATAAGGTTGCATCTTATGGTATGTTGTATGTTGTATGCATTGTTGTGAACTGAAGTTCCATGTTCGTTATGTAGCAAAGAAAGTCATGATTTTAATCAACAAGCTCCTCCATCTTTGTTGCATCTCATAGTATGCATTGTTGCTGTCAACTTCTTCTATGGATTTCATGGTATGTGAGCCTCCTCTCAAACTACTATGGATGCAGTTGGTTAGTGGTATATGTTGAGATTCTGATATTTAAGAAATATATTTAATTTCAATATTAGAAATTAGTATCATTACAGAAAATATAAAAAATATATATGAAACAGACACAATATAAATTAAATTTATTAACAAAAAATTTATGAAATTGCAACCAACAACTTCGATATTGAGGTTAAAATCTATCTTAAGGCCATTTATCCATCACTTAATGGGTAGGTGTTTAGTRAGTGTTAGGGGCCRATTACCAAATACCTAGKCGGTAARTGCTTACCARTAAAATTTAATACTATTATATACCAAATACCTMTCTTTGTGATTTGGTTGGAATTGGTTTTTCTATTGATTGCTACTGAAATCGATTAGTTCCATTTTTCTAAATTTGCCTTTTCTGTATCGATTGCTTCTTAGCTTTAGTTTTCTATATAAATGGTTATTACAGTATCAATAATTATTGAATATGAAAAACTATCTAAAAAACCCGGCTGTTGACTAATCAATAATTACAGGTTCATCTCCATCTCATCTCTCAATCTGTTCATGGTAGCTTCATCTATGTCTTTATTTCATGGCTGCTACTTTAGGTTTCTGGTTTAGATCAACAATTAGGTGTTTGTGAAAATGGGTTTCTTTTGTTTTCATTTTTGCCTGAAATCTGCTACTTTAATTGACGTTATCGTTTTCACACTTGATGTTTTGATTATGTGGTTGGTACTTTGTAATGTAGGTTTGCGCTTATGAGCTATTAATTTTGTTTGTTTTAAGCTTTTACCTTTTTAAGCAGCACTAATTTGGATTTAAGCCTGCTAATTTTGTTTAATTTAGTTAATGTTAGTAAGTTAAACTTCATGATATGGTGCTTGACCTATATGAATATAATGGGAGTCTGTGAATCTTGCATTGCAGACACATTACATTATAGTGATGCTTGCTGCAAAGCTGATTCAATAAGTTAGGTTGATTGTCTGTTAGGTTATTAGAACTTGGTCAATCATCTTGATAAGGGTGCAAAAAATAAGAAGGATGATTAGGGGATCCAAGGTTTGATAGAATATAGTGGGAGACATTAATGGATTCATGAAAATCCTCAATCTATTTTTAGTGGTTGTTTGGTTGGTTTTCCATTAAGTTCTGTTTAGATTAATCTGTCTATATAGATTGAGAAGTGTTTATTTGGGAGGATTTTTTCATAGATGGAAAAACTTGGCTTTTTACATAAAGCTTCCCCCTAGAAGCTTATCGAATTTCAGCAGCTACAGGGCTGTTTTGTGGCAAAAAATCGGCACCTAAAGAAGTTGTTCCGTGGATAAAAAATCAGCAGCTAAAGGGCTGTTTTGTTGCTAAAAAATCACAGGATTACATGTCTATTCTCTAGCAAGATCTGAGAGCATGTTTCATCTAAGGTAATAATCTTGCTCTTTTACATGTTTCTTCGACTTCAATAAACTTGAAAATGGTTATCTTCATCTAAACCTTGTCGCATAATGCTAATGTCGTCTGTTTGTCACTGTCTTTGGACTTCAAATTCTTTTGATTAATGCTACTTTTGGTGATGGGTTGTTCTTACTTAGTCGTGAAAATTGTGATTCCTTTGTGATCATCATGCATTGTTTAATGTTTATGGCTTGAAGGTGAAATTTCTGTTGAAATACGGAACGTAAAAGTTTGATTCAAGTAGAGAAAGAGAGCACCAAATGACAGAAAGAAAGTCTGGAACATCGGAAGAAGCTCTGAAGCGGGAATTAACAGATTTGGTGTTGCCATTGAAAGACTTGGAGAAGAGAGACGATGAAAATGACAACCACAAATACATCGTTTATTGAATAATACTCTTCTAAGTCTCTATTTGTTTTCTATGAGGTCACCTTGAATGGCCGTTGTTTGGTTTTCAAATAGCCCAAAACGCGACCGTCAATAAATTGGGGGACATTATTAATACTCGGTCTCACAAAAACCGGCGATTATTATCCAAATCACCTCTCCCCGGTGAAGACCTTGTCGAGTTTGTTTCTTGTTTTATGGGTGTTCTTGTATAATCTTTATGAGCGATATTAAGTAAAAATCTTATCTTTCTGATTAAAGATCTTTTCATCGGTTTAATTTAGACAAGAAAGTGCGATTTATGGGAAGTTTATATGTTCATTAGATCTCTACTTATGTTTCTTTCTTGTTTTATGGTGTTTAAGGGTATTGTACTTTGAATCAAAATTCTGCAAAATTTTCACATTTCTGCAATAGACAAAGGTTAAATAGATCACCTCCCCTTGGTGAAAAATGGTCATAGTTGTTTTTCTATTATTGTTCATTAATTGATCCTATTTTAGGAGTTAAAAAAACTTAAACTCGAATTATGAGGCATAATGATTCTGGTATGGTAACAAGAACCAAAAGAGGGGTTCAATAATTGAAAAGGTTGGGAATGAGATGACCCATTTAAAGCAGACAAAGGAATGAGAAGTGAAGGCTTCTTTCTCTTCAAAAGGTTGGCGAGAATGAAAGAATTTGGAGGGTCAACTTTGTTATTAATAAATGATCTTGATTTTATCTTGAATTGTTGTTTTATGGCAGCAAACAAGGGTTATCATCTCGAATGACCACCTAATAAACAGCAAGTTGTGGTATCGTAGTCTCTTAAGTCTATTTACAAAATGGAAAAGCCAAAGTTGCAGGCTGCAAACAGCAAGGAAAAATGTTATCGAGTATTTTGTAAGAAAATTTAACCCAATAAGAAAATTCAACTAAATTTAAATTCAAATTTTTGTAATGAGTTCTGAGTCTTTGGGTTTAGAAACCCAATACGTGTGCAAGTATTTTTTCATTCGATCTTGTTAATACACCATATTAACCTTCCACTTTATATATTAGTTGACGTACAAAATAGCCACACAAACTTATAATTCAAGGATAAACTAATGTTTCAAAATTGTAAATCACCCGCGCTGCATCGCGCGGGTATACCACTAGTATATATATATATATATATATATATATATATATATATATATATATATATATATACACACTACATTAATATGCATTTAGATCAAAAGTTTTAATACAAGTTCCAAAGCAAAAATTACTATCAATCTATGCAAGAGATTCAAAAATCTCTTAAGTACAAATTATTGTGCATAATGTACAAATGCTTAAAACATACCATTTGTTTGGTCAAAGTTTTAGACTTAAGTAAACCATATTTACATGAAAAATGTATGTTTGGTCTTCATAAAATTGTTTGACACTTTGTTTGGAACCGAAATTCAAATTCAAAGTTCTTATTTCTCTTGAAGTAAACTGAAATTTGAAGCAACAATATCATAAAGGGTTTTAGATTCTGCATGTACCCCATCCCAACCTTTCAACTTTATATGGGTTTAGAAACTCAACATGTGTGTAATTATTTTTCCACTAGATCTTATTAATACACTATATTAGTCTTCAATTTTATATATTAGTTGACTTATAAAATAACCGCACAAACTCACGATTCAAAGCTAAACTAATGTTTCAGAATTGTGATTCACCCGTGCTGCATCACACAGGTACACCACTAGTATATATACATATATATATATAATTAAAAAAAATCTTAAATCAAAACTTGAAACCCGAATATTACAAACGCCTTTGGAACCAGAGCCCCTCTGGTCTCAAAGACTCAACCACTATACTCTTTCCCATACCCTTAACCATTTTCTCATACATCTTTCTCCTCGACTTTGCTAYCAGAGCCTYTRGTTCTAAAGACYAGAGCCTYTGGATTCATTGTCTTTGGATCCAGATCCCTTATGCATATCYATTTGCATACTTAGCCATATTTCATACATCATTCCATCATCTTTCACAACCAGAGCCTCTGGTCCCCACATTCATACCTTTTATTGGTTCAAGGGGGAGTTTTTAAAACTCAACCAATATACATGCTTCATTTGAGGGGGAGCTATTCATTCTTCATGAATGTCCATTGCATAAATATGTATTTATCATACCAGAGCCTCTGGTTCCACTATCCAGAGCCTCTGGCCATCTAAATGCCAAATAATAAACAAAGTATCAAACCAGAGCCCCTCTGGTCCCACATACTGGATTGAACATGCTTAAACAGAGACTATGGTTTGTCATCCAAGGTTTCTTAATCATGCAATCCAACATTCTATTGATGAATTCCTTCATCGATATCCAACCAGACCACCTCTGGTTCCCCCCAAAAATGAGTTTTGTTCAACCAAAACTCCTCTGCTTACAAGACAAAATCATTTTTCAATAAACCCATCTTAATTGAAAAAAAAATTGAGATTTTATGAAATTGCAGCTTTTGTGACTAAAAACTATACAACATGGGTTTTTAGAAGACCAAAACTTCGTAATTTGTATTAATCTTACAATTAGATGGATTTTTTAAAAATCATTTTTGGATCAATACTTAACGAGATATTATTTGGAATAACTTCTTATTTCAAATAATCCATACGTCATCCACACACGCGCCTGACACCATATACAACCTGTTCCCCATAAACCTTTTCAAATTACCCTTCCCTAACCCCGTCTTGAAACGTGTCCTCCAACATTAATGGCATGTACAATCAAGACGACTCACGATCTACAAATCAAATCGTCTATTACCCAACTGCCTCTACTTTTTCATGATTATTTTAATATAATAATCAAGAAACCGTTTCCCATTCCCACCCCCCCACCTCCTTCTGTTTGTCCCTAAATTCACTGATCAATCTTCATGAAGCTCCATAATATGGCAGATCTATGATTTCTTGAAAAAACATCAAGATGAATATTGATAGGAAAAGTCAATGCTTTACAATTCAGTCAAACCTATTATTACGTATTATGATTTACAAATGAGCTCTCTCTTTACAAATTACAAAGACAAACCATATTTATATGGTCAAACCTACTAACACAAGTCAAAGTCAAACTCCTATAGGAAAAGTCAAACACACTGACTTTTACAATTATAGACTATATTTAACTTTCAAGACGAATACAATTAATACTGATTTTCAGTCCTAACATTCTCCCCCTTTGTATTCAGACTTGAAAGAAATTCTGCGCTTTGAGTCCTTGTTTGAACTTTGAAACATTATGCACAATATGTCTTCTTTCAAAAGAAATCTTCAACTTGTAATCTTCAAGTAATCATCTGTTGAGAAAGATCTTCTAGCATTCTCCCCCTCGAATGTAGAACCGCAGTGATCTTCTCTTTTGATAATGTAGATCAAAAACAAAAACGATCTTCAGAAACAATGTATAAGATGTGATCTTCAAAGGATCTTCAAATAACAAGTCTTCAGTAAACTTTTGTGAAAATGATCTTCACATTCAACATCTCTCAGTCGTTGTAGCACACAAATAATCTTTCTGTAATCATCTTCAGTCGCACTTCTTCTTTTGAGTCTTTTGCCAATATCAAAGTTACTCCCCCTTGATCTTTGCATCAGATTCCCTTTAACA
>NC_037544.1:20392671-20417905 GCF_001531365.2 Cynara cardunculus var. scolymus | reverse complement strand
CAAGTAAAATCTCAGGAAATACCTGTTCAGAGAATGTACTCGTTTTAGACAACATTTCCATTTCCGAAAACATTTATTCAAAATTCTAGAGACTTCCCCAGAAAACAGATTTAATTAATGATTCAGTTAAGCTCAAAAAAGTAAAAAAATTTGAAGAAAACATTTTAAGTATGGGTTCTAAACTGAGTGTTTAGAAACCACAATCGGTAAAGCACGGGTCCTGAACTGAAATGTTCAGAAGCCTCGGTATTTAAGCTCGTTTAGAAACTACCTATAAATACCTTTCTTCTACCTCCATTTCCTCTTTACGCTTCCTTAAACCTGCAAATCACCTTTGATGAACGAATGTACCTGCAATCTCCTAAGCAATGGCCTCCTCCGCCTCCCACGAGTCACATAACAATGACAGCCGAGTTCAATCCACCGGCGCCGATAGCCGCTCCATCGTTTTCCTTCCCATGAAGCCAAACAACCACGCCATTGAACTAAGAAACACACTGTTCGACGACCGATTTTCCGTCATGATCGAGTTCTTCAAGAAATGTATTCTCCTTCCCGCCCTGACTCTTGCTGACACCGGCATACCACTAAAGTACGTCCAACAGTACTGGCAAACATGTGAGTTCTACCCCGACAGCCATGGAACAATAGGGGACATGGATGTCCCAAACGATATGATTTGCTCTCTCAAAATATCATGGGCTAAAGTTTCTCGAGTTCTGTGCATTCCCACTCGGCGAGAACTTGGAATTATAGAATATGACGAACCACCCACCACCGATGACATTCTACGCTTCGTTAAAATGCTCGGTTACAATCGTGACCTACGCAATGTCTCAGACTTCAAACGCCAATTCCTCCCGCCGATGTGGAACATGTTCTTCTTCATCCTCAACAGGGCCCTCACATGCAAGCTAGGGTCCTTGGACCAAGGGAACATCAACATCATGACAGTCATGTACGGGCTGTTCTTCAACCTCAACGTTGACTATGCCTTTCTCATCTACAATGAGATCCACTCGGCGGTGGTCAAGAAATGCAAACTCCAAGCCGCTGGCAAGCCTTTTTCTGCGGTTCTCTTCCCTCGTTTCCTCGCCCTCTTCATTGGGAACGCAATGAGGAAACATGGACTACCGGCTGAAGAACCCTTCACTCCAGTCTACAAAATGCACGGCCATCGACCAACCCTATCGAAGGAGGGTTACACCATCAACCGCCCACTCTCAAGGTCTATGCTCAATGTCATTCCATCGACATCTAAGATACGACAAACCTATGAATGCTCTATGCTGTCCCAAGAACCGAGGGCAGCTACCCCAGAGCGACTAGAGCCGTCCCCATCACCAAGTGAGGGAGCACATGAGACATCTTCATCGGATGATGAAGAATATGGTGATGATGCTACTCATCGTGCCTCCCCCGGCCCTACTCAAACAATTCCTCCACCTACTTTCCAAAGGGCGACCACCACATCTACCCCTGGCGATCAAAGCCAAAGGGGTATTGAACAAGGACGACCCAGTCCAATCCCAACCCAAGCCAGCCTTCCAGACGTCAATCTTCGGGCCTTTGGAGATGATTCAGCTGAGGAACCCCATATTCCATCACCCCTCTCCCAACAGAGAGGTGATGAAGAAATAAGAGCCCCTTCGCCTCAGGGCTCGACACAACCAATCACACACAGAAGCATGTTTTGCTTCTGACATTGAACAACCCCAAGATCGTTCAGAGCGATCTTCCTTTCCTGCATATCCCCCTTCGATATTTGATCTACCGAAGGGGACACACATTCGCTTTACTTACCCGGCCTCTAAAGCCGAGGAAGAGGAAGCCGATGCAGCAACATAACGAGATAGCTCTTCACTTGAGGGCTATCAAGAACATGATGGAAGTCCTTCACAACCCACATTTTCACAAGGCCATGAAGGCGTCTCAGGAGCAGGGGCCCAACCTGCAGCATCATTTGCTGCAGGGGTTACCCCCATTGCAGATCTGGTCACAAAGGCCGAGTTCCAAGCCTTTGTCGATTCAGTTCTACGGTCCTTGGAAGACCTTAAACTCATCATTCAAGGGATTGTTGACAACCCACCCTCAACCGATAACACCGACCTTCAACAATCCCTTGCTATCCTTCAACGCCACCTCTCCCAACTTGAAACCCAAACCTGAGACAATACAACATGTCTCCAAATGCTCCAACAAACCATCACCCAACACCACAACACCACATCCAAACTTCCCACCCAAAGAAACCAAATACTCATCCACTCCATCGCCACCCTCACGGCCCAGGCAACTGAGGCCGATGAGAACCTTACCTACATCATCACCCAACTAAACACCATCCTCCAAAACCTTAACACCCTACCAACCTCCATCATCTCCCAAATCCCTCAACAAGCCCCACCTCAATCCACTTCATCTATCGATGAAACCCTTGCCTCCCTTACCCACCATACAAATCACCCTCACCCAACTCCCAGCCATAATACTTGCCCAAATCCCCCAGCCTACTCCACCCCCACCTCCCTTTGCAGGCCCATCCTTTGATGAAGCCTTCTCCTCATTCACTGCAGAGGTGAGAAATCTGATCACCAACCTTCCCATCCCTCTATCTACATCGACCACCACCTCCATGCCACCACAAACTCCATCAACCATAGAGTTCTCTACCAGAGCTGATCTGAGGGCTCTGTCCAAGGCACTTGTCTCATCTTTCAATGAGATAAGTGCAAAATTCATTCATCGTGCTATTCATCCGACCAGGGTTCTCTCCCAGAACCTGGCTGATGAACAAAGGCGCACCATCTCTCTCCTTCAAATGATGGAGGAGAGTCAAAGACAAGCAATCCTGAAGGGGTATCTTGCGTCTTTTAGGAAGGAGAAAAAGAAGAAGAGGAGCAGAGCATCATGCTCCAGCAGCCACCAACATAAGAGGCCACGACATGAGGACCCAGACCCCGATGATCAAGGTCTTGGACCTCATGAGGGGAGACACAGGTCGTGGCTGCTCAACAAATGGAATCCGCTGTACCACCACCACCACTATCACAAACACAACCACCACCACCCTCAACCGAAGGAACCCAAGCAAGGGAACCAGAGGCTCAGCCCTTTGAAGATGTACAAAATGTATATGTTCCTTTCGCTACTACCCAAGAACCCATCATGTTGAGTTCCTGAAGCAATGAATATCCAACCTCCCCACCTTTTACTCCATCACCTACATCAAACCTACCCCTAACTCCTTCACCAACCCCTCACACCACATAACCCTTCACCACCTTACTCATACAACCAGAACCAACTATTATCCAACCTTCATCACCCCAACAACCTCAAACCCAAACAGAACCCCATGAACCAAAAACCACCCAAGCCGAACCCAATGAACCAGAACCAACCCAACAAGAAACCATACCTTCACCAACCCTCAACCCAACCATCCATGGTGCAAGAGGATATTCCCTCTTCGTCAAGGCAACCTCTGCATAGCCTAGTCGACGAAATTATTCAGAACATGGAGTCGCTGCGGAGACGTCCAGAGTTGCCATCCAGGGAACCCATAATGATGGAAAATATCCATCAATACCTGTATCATGACCACAATGAAAGTTTGACCCTCAATCCTCCTATTCTATCGTCAGAGTCCATGGACCTCCTATACCATAGATTTATTAGACAGACCACCCAAGCACCACAGGCTGTCTTCACAAACGATGGGATAAGGAGGGTCATGGATCTAAAAGTGAGGACCTTTACCAATAGAGCCATACGATACATTGAGTACACAGTGGAAATAGCACATGGTCAAATCAGCATGTTCAACGAAAATGACCTCATCAACCTCAATCCCTATGACTTGATCGAACTTTATACATACACGGCTCAGCGACAGGATCATGGCATCAAATTTGGGATGGCGAACAGAGCAGTTGTGAAGACAATGGAGTCCCTGGTAAACCATCAAGCCAAGAGTGATTTTGAAATTGCTCTTCGCTTAGGCATCGAAAGACTCTTCTGCGCTCCACCAAATGAAGACTTCCCAGGCCTGCAGAAGAAGAGATCTGCCTCAGTCTTAACTCAACCCGAGGTTGGACTTGTTTACAAGAATGAGTTCGAGGCAAAGAAATTCTTCAGACTAACTGAGGCATTCAAGTATTCATCGGATACACTTGAATGGTTTCAGAAAGTCATCAGAGAAAGACTTCGTAGAAATCACGTGCCAAGAGAAGAAGGGAATCAAGTCATCCATAAGATATCAACAGTCATCGGTTATCGAAGACTGCTTCTGCGCTTCAGGGATATATCTCAAGGTAGATCATGATGAGTTGTAAACTTTTGCCTTAAAATGATGTATTTTGTTTCCAGTATTGTAAGAATTCATCATCCAATAGAAATTTGGAATTTGATGTTTTTCTTTAGATTATTCTCTGTTCTTCAAATTATGTTCATAGATTAGTTTATGTTCTTTAATTACTCAGGGGGAGATTGTTAGACCCCATAATCCATAAAGTGTAAAAGTAATGAAAAACAATAAGTGATGAAGAACCAGAAGACCGATGAAGACATCAAGGCAGAATTGACTAAGTCTGGAGAACAACCAAAGGGTCGATGAACAACCAGGGATGCGATGGAAAAAGCATCTTCATCACCCCTCTGGTCAATAACACTTAGAGAATTCTTCAGCAATTCAACCAGATGCATACGATGAATATTTAAAGATAAGGTTGATTGATCGTACCATAGAAGACAGCTGGAGATGACAAGTCGACAGCTACACTTCAATTTTATCTTAATATTAAAGCTTATTCATAATTTATATAAACATTATCTGTTAATAGAAGATTAGCTAAAAAGTCTCAATAGATAGTTATCTTATAATTAGCTTACTAGTATAAATAGGTGATTAGGCCTATTGTACTAAATCTCTCTTTTACGTTTTTCTTATTAATAAAGTGAAACCATTGACGCTCAAGATTGTTCTTTAATGTTCATAATTTATTCTTGAGTATTCATCACTTTGTTCATCAAAACACTATAATTTGGTTATTCTTAACTTGATTATCAGTGTTATTGAGAGATCTGGGATCAACAGTAATCATAATGACGAGTGAATATAATTTCGTGAAAGAACTTCAGGAATAGATTGTTGCATGTATCAATCCCGGCAGTCTTAGACGTTAGGCACTGGTTGAGACTCGAAAATAGCAAGTGCCATATGGATGGAAGAAAACATCTTTTGAATTGAGACGGATTAGTTAACTCTTGCGAGTATCCTAATCTTTTGATGTCTTTACACAGCTCTTCATCAGTGATCAGCTGTTCGAATCCTGAAGGAGTTGGTCCTGGTAGACGTAAAATTCTTCGGAGTCTTTTCAAAGTCAACCGACTTGTGTATTCGTCTACATTGCCTTCAAAATAATAAATGTCGCCATATTTTGAAAGAGAAAGTGTATGCCAGAATTGTTGTAAGTACACCATCGGAACTTCAGCTGTAGCTGAAAGTGCATAAGCAATTGGATGTCTATGAAGGATTTCAAGTATAATTTTGTATTCACAGGGCATATCAAAGCTGAAGTGGTGATTATTTGGCTTGATTTCTAGGTAAAGGCATTGTGGGAATATGGATTCATCTGGAATGGGTGTATTTATCGGCTGGATTGGGTTATTAATATTATCAGATCTGATAGAGGGAATGTGATGTTCCCAAAATCAAATAAATCAGAATAATTGTGCAAGAACTTGAATAAAGATTGAGTAGAGAGAGAATTTCACCAAATATGATATTGAATTTCTTGAGAGAAAGTACAAGATGATTAACAACACTAATGTGAATTATGAACTGAACTTATGACAATTAAGAGAGCTAAAACTATTTATACTAAGGAAATAGTAAATGATAACTATTACAAAACAATACAATGGGAGAACTTGAATACAACATTTAAAGCACAAACTTGAACCCAACAATCTCCCCCTTTGGATTCAAGGTCGAGACATTGTAAATCTGGTCTTTCTAAGTCCGAGCAGTGTCTCTAGACTCCTTAGTGCATTCCGATACTGCAATTTATCATAAAGCAGGTCTAAGGCATTGATCAGCAAATACCTATCCTTTGGACTTATCCTCTCCGACTTCGTAGCTCCATCGTTATCAGCTCTTCTCGTCTCAAGCGCCCGTCTCACCATCCTTATCGTGCCATCAGAATATTTATTCAGCTCACTGAACCTCATGAAGTTCTTTATCCGACCCTCGGTACTGTATACCACCCCGAACTTCGGTTCTTCAAGAATTATATATAACGGATAGCCTTCAATATCTTCTAGCTCCTGATCAGGTCTTTTCAAGTTAATGATTTTCTAACTGTCTTCAAGACCCATTTGGACATCAAGAACCATAGACACTTTGACATGACTTCGCATAAATCTTTTGATAGCACTAAAACCAACAAGTGCTCCTTCTCTTTTAACCATCATGTTCCGCAGTTCATGGTACATATGCTCCAAGTCTTCTAAATAAGGTTAGAGAAATCAGTTTCGCTAAATACCCAGACCTTCCCATCTTGCCGTGTAATAGTGAACACTGGACACCAGACTCTAAGAAGTCTTTGGGCATCAATTTGTTTGATTGAGACGACTCGATGTTTGGTCCGAACTTGGTTGATTGGGAGATGCTTTGCCTTGAGAAAGTGCTTGTACTCTAAACGACAGTCTCGAGATTCTTTATGAATCCCAAGAATCTTGTCAGCACTGAGAGCTTTGCGGTGCCGCAGGAAGATACCGAAGTAAATATCCTCCAGATAAGGTTCTCTGATTCTTGCACAATCATAACCTGGAACAATGGCGCGAATTGTAAATGGCACATAGTTCTTTGCAAATATCTCAGTCAGATCAAATGCCGCTCTTGGAGTTTCGAACGCACCAAGATTAACTGTAGTGGAGGGTTCAGGCAAAGTTTGACGATCACCCTGGAATGGGAAGACATGATCTTCTTCATTAATATCATCTTCAAAGTCAAAATACAAACCAGATGATTCATCAATGTTGTCAATATCTTCACCAAAATCCTGATCTCCACCCAGTTATGTAGCAACCTTGCCCTACCATGGAGTCTGTCGGCTTTTCAACCATTGGCTCGATCGCTGGATTTGTCTCCGAAACAGTCTCATCTTCCACAATTATTGGCTCAGTAGTCCTTTCCCTTGTTAATTCCGGGACAGAACTTTCAACGTTTACTGGTTGAGAAGTTGGCTCTCTTTCAACACTTTGAGCATGAGCAGACGACTCAGCCAGCCTCTGTCTCTTTCTCTCCCCCTCATGATGATCAGGATCGTCCGGATCATCATATTTTCGTTTCTGTGAGGTGGCTTGAACTCGGCAGGTCTTTTCTAAGATAGATACCCGTTCGGAGAGGGCATCAATTGAACTTTTTCGGGCTTGAGTTTTTGATGTGATTAACTTACTAACTTTTGAGAAGTTAGAAGCAACCACATCTTGAAAGGGCAAAAACTCTGAGGCTCTAACTATGGGATCATTATCAGCAAGCTGTCAGAGGAGCCCAACCAGGTCTGCATCATCCGCATCAGGGTTTTGTATTGACATCAGCTTGGCGTACAACAAAGATTTAAGCTCATCCACCGATTGCTCTTGTACCCTCGGAGGCCCAGGTACAGGCGGTGGTGACGGCACAGACGGTTGATCTTCTACTTCTGGCTCCTTGCCCTTCAACATCCTTTTGAGACTTAGGATTTGTGCTTCCATGTTATCTTGAACAGCCTTTAGGGCGCCGTCCAAATATTCCCTTGACACGAAGTCGGGTAAGATCACTCTTGGATCACTTAGATTGCCAGTTGAGACGACAGTTGAATAAACTGTTGTGCCTACGTTTAGTGTTGGTAAAATGGTTGCACTGGTAGGACTTCCGACCGGTCCTTGTGGTTGGTCAATAGACAACACTCTGGTCGTTCCGGCGAGTTCACTAACAATAGTAATTTGAGCAACAGATGCTCTAGACTCTTGTGTACTTATGTGTATGGACTTTAAACTCGAGGTGCACAGAATCGAAGTCGTAGGATGGGGCAGTGACCTACTTATTTCAATATATACATTCTCCGAGTGAGAAGTAGATAAAGTATGTATTATATCCCCGTGATGAATTGAAACAACTGGTTGTTGAGAACCAGTTGAGTGGCTGGGATGGGTGTGCAAATGCATAGCTGGGCTAGCTATGTTTTCTTCAATACCAACATTCAATGGATGAATGTCGATAGCAGATGTGGGTGCCCGGCTATCTGTTTTAGCTGGGATAGGAGCTTGTTCTTCATTTTGTGTTCCACTCTCACACTCACCATCTTTTTCTCCGTCTCTTACACTCAACCTCTCAATTTTCAACTTGAGCTCCCTCATCACCTTCTACTGAAACACGTTCCAGCATGCGATCAAAATTATCATATCTGCCTCCAAAATCATCAACATTAAAAGATAGTGATTGTAGACTTGGGCAAGTCTGTGTAGCTTCAAATTCTGGAAAAATATCTTCAATATTCTCAATCACTACTCTGATTTGAATATTCTGAGAAAGTATCGGTTGAGCAAGATTGTCAGCATCATCATTATCATTATCATTATCATCATCATCATCATCATCATCACCTTGAGCTTCCTGGTCATCAGATATAGTATCTTTTGAACTTGTAGAAGTTGTGGAAGTACTTTCTGTTGAAGTACTATGCTGATCAGAGGCTCCCCGCTCCTCATCACCCCTCTCATTTTCATTTTCTCTCAGCTCACAACCCTGTTCAGGTAACCCTTGTTCCTGAACACTCTCAGCTAAATCTATACCCTCTCTCTCAGCTGAGGCATTGGTTGATCCCGGGGAAAGTTCAACCGGTTCTGGTTGAACTATAGGATCTATCACTCTTCTATAGTCTATTATACACTGAGCCCTCTGATTAGTGAAGGCAAAAAGCTCGGGTGGGATTTACATAATAGAGTCCAAATCTTCAACTTTGGTGTGTTGTCGAATACGAGTCATGATAAACGATGGCCCAACGTTACTGTTTGCCCTGGCCGGAATGTCATCGTTTGAGTTCATCATGGCTTTAATGAATAATTGCAGAAATCTATGAAATGGCATGAACTTCCTTGCTTTGGACGGAAACCGTTTAGCATTGACGAGCTCGACTAGTTCGTTCCATATTATCAACGCGTAATCATACTTGCGCGTGAATACAACTCCATGGAAGAATTTTAGAAACAAACTGCTGCAAGTATCGATTCCCGAAGTCTTTAATGTTAGGCATCTGTTGAGAATTGAAAACATAAGATGCCAAATTGACGGATGAAATCATCGTTTGAACTGCGATGGATCAGTCAACTCTTATGAGTATCCTAATCGTTTGATATCACGGCAGAGTTCGTCGTCGGTAACAAAGATTCAAATCCTGTCGAGCCTGGTCCCGGAAGGCGCAATATTCTTCGGAGTCATTTTAGAGTCAAACGACTGACATATTCTTCTATGCTCCCTTCAAAATAATAGATGTCTCCCTCTTTGGAAAGAGTTAACGTGTTCCAAAACTGCTGGAGATAAATCATCGGGACATGAGAATGGGCAGAAAGGGCATATGATATCGGATGTCCGCGAAGAATTTCTGAAATTATCTGGTATTCAGAGGGCATGTCGAAATTGAATGAATGGTTATTGGGTTTAATTTCGAGAAATTGGCTTTGTGGTAAAAGGATTTCTTTTGGGATTGGTTGGTTTAATATGATAAGGCTTAAAAGAAATAAAAGGCTTAAGCAACTCATTCAATCCACACGTAGAACAATTATTTTTACTATTTCTTATATCAAACAATTCATCTACTGAATATCTTTTTACAGAATTATTCAATGTCGAATTATTTAATACAGAATCAGTAAAATTATTCTTCTTCTATTGAGTTGAAGGTTTTTCTTCTTATTTTACTCTCCAAACCTTCTTAAACTTCAACGAGTTATCTGAAACAAGAAAAATAAAATCATCAGCTTTAATTGAATGATGAACTTTATGTTTATTTTTCTTATTAGTAAGATTCTTCTGTTTCCTCGAATTCTTCTTTGTTTTATTCTTTTTATAATACCAATTGTCGGAAACAAGTTTTGCATTAAAATTCTTTTCCAAATCTGAAGCTAAATCAGAATCCTCAGTCATTTCATTTTTAACAAGGAAATCTTCATGACTGGGAAGTTTCTTAGAAAAGTCGAACTGATCAATCTCATTATGCAAACAAATTTATGAATTCAAGATATCTGAAAAATTAATTTCTTCATTTAAAATATTTATTTCTTCTGAATCAGAAGTGTCACTCGAAGATTTAGCACACGAAAAATATTCCGACTCAACTCGTTCCGTTTTAGTTTTAGAATTTTCTAAATCCTCAATTTTATTTAAAAACTCTTGCTTTTGTTTATTGAAAGACAACCTTTCTTCATTTAAAATTTTTTCTAACTGAACTACTTGTTTTTCTAAAATTAATGTTAGAGTATAAAGCTTTGGTTCGGCTGGTTTAGATTCAAGCTCTACTTTTGAATAACTGTGAAAATAATCAGTTGAAAGTGCAGAGTCTTGTGTTTTGTAACTGTCATTTAAATTTTTATAATCAAACGAAACTTGCATCTTGTCTTTTCTTTTTCGGTTAAAATCTTCTTATTGTTCTACTTCATCAGAAGATTTAGTAAATTTAATTTGAAACTCGGGTCTGCAATCAAGATATTCAAATTTATATAATGTTTGGGTAAAATATAAAGCTTTTCCTAAAATATTCGGACTTTCATATCCCAACCCTTCTCGAGGGTTAAAGAATCTTGTTTCGAAGGGTTTGTTTAGAAAAATTGTTTGATCAGTTTGCCATCTCTTATATAACTTCTCTTCCTTAGCCTTCAGTTTTTCATTTAAATAAATAATCTGTAATTCAACCTTACTAATTTTAACAATTAGATCTTCATTCACTAACTCTAACGACTTATATCATTCCTTTGAATTAGATAACTCAGTTTTTAAGTTGTTGGATTTTTCATGAAATGATTTAGATTCAGATAGTAAAGATTTTGCCCAATCCAAATTTCCAGTATTTTCCTCAAAGATTTTGATGTATTTTTCTTTTTGCGTTTCTAATTCTTTTTTAAATTGATTTAAACGCAATTTTTCAGTTTTTAATTGTTGTTGAAAAGATTGGAGTTTAAGCATCATCTTTTGCATCTGATTAATGCATGAATTCTCCATTACCTCTTCTTCCATCTTAGCATTCTCTTCTTCTCCTTCATCTGAAGAACCATTTTCAGTTTTCGCCATCAAGCAGATGTGAGCCACAACTTCTGACTCTTCCTCCTCATCGGTTAAGTTTAACCAATGGTCATCCTCTGCCATTAATTCTTTGCCTGCATCTCGTTGTTTTGATAGAAGAAATTTGTTCTTGTGGTAGTCGGTATTTCACGTTACCGGCTTTCTGCAATTGACCGCAAAGTGACCTAGCTTGCCACAGTTGTAGCATTTTGTATTCTCATCAGCTACGCCTTTCACAAATATCTTCTTCTCTTCCGCTTTCTTTTCATATTTCTTCTCGAATCTCTTCTCTTCATATTTCTTTTTTTCACCGAATTTATCTTTAAATTCGTATTTTGAGCCTGAAGAGAATCTCCGGTTATTCGAGTGTGGTCTTTTCTAAAACTTCTTTTGGAATGCTTTTGTCAGCATTACCATGGCATGTTTGAATTATGTCATTTCAGAGTCTGAATCAGAACTGTCACTTCCTTCACTTGCCGACTCACTTGATTGGCTGATCTTCTTCACTTGTTTTCCAGATCTGCTTTTACTCTTCTTTTCAGATACAAAGGCTAAAGGATCAGCAACTTCCTTTTTCTTTTTCTTCTTAGAATCTCGGACCTCTAAAACTTCTTCCTCGTTCTGTTTCAGAGTTTCATAAACCTCATGTACGTCTATATCAGAAAAGGATTTGTTGAATCTGATATGGTTAGCATAAGGTTGCCACTCTGGTTGTAAGTTGCTAAGGAATTTAACATTTATCTCTATGACAGTTTTAGAGATTCCATTCTTGGTCAGCTCATTCAGCAATCTTGTAAGTCTATCATAAACATCGTCAAGGCTCTCTCCTTCTTTAGCCTTAAACTCTTCATACGCAGAAATACAATTAGTAATTTTTAACTGAGTTACCACTTTGGAACCCATCATCATTTTCTCTATTTGTACCCACATGTTGTGACCAGATGATTTTTGACTGTCGATGCTTGTGTATATGTCATTGGTCAGTGCTTGCATCATGTAGGACTTGCATAACACATCAGCATTCTCTCTCCTTTTCTTCTGCAGCGTATCTGGATTTTTCTTTTATTATTCTTTGAGCAGGTCTGCCTTGTTCAGGAATGGCAGGTGTCTCTCCATAAAATATTGCTGGTCCTTCCATCAAAGATTCCATGATCAGCTCACCTTCTTTCATTCTTCCGATAAAGTTCAGGAATCTGTCTCTCCACTAGTTGTAATCTCCTCTAAACAGTACCGGTGGCTTGGTGTCAGTAACGATAGCCATTGCCTCTCCTGAACTCATTATATCAGATTAGTATGATATCGGATCTACTGCATTTCAAAATTTGATTTAAAGGATTAGAATTCAAAATTTATCTCAATAAATCGCACACAGAAAATTGCACTCATTCAAGACTTAGAAAAAATTAAGCACACAGACTTATCCGGATTAGAAGTCCGGACAAGCTTATCCAGATTAGATATCCGGACAAAAAGATAGTCAAGAATTTCTAATCACAACAGGTTATCCGGATTAGATATCCGGACAACAAAGGCAATCAAGCTCGCACAATTCACAACAAATCCGGATGACAAAATCCGGTGATTTTAAACACTTAGTCAAATTCGCACAATTGAATACGGACGTAAAAAGTCAACAAGTCAAGTCAAACTAGCCAACAAGTCAAAATACGATCAAATCCGCTCTAATACAAAGTCAACAATTCAATTCACTCAACTAGTCAAAGATATCAATCCGCTCAACAATGAAAGTCAAAATCCGTTCAACAAGTCAAAGTCAAAGATCGCACAAAGACTAAATCGCATAAACACTTGAGATCAATATTAAATCGCAACATTAAATCGCACAATTAACAACATAAATCGCACAACAAATCCACAATATATCAGGCTGATAAGATAAATCGCTTACTAAATCGGACACATTACAAACGATTTACCACTAAATCGCACAAACAAATAAGCGATTTAAATCTAAATCGATCAAGCTTTACCCGGTTTATCCTAAATCGTACAATCACAATTCACACAATCACAAGTCTTAAATCGTACAAGTACTAAGCGATTTACACTAATTCGATCAAGAGTTATACAGATTAAAATTCAACCAAAAACACAATCTTAACACTTTTTCACCAAAAATTTGGATCAAAACATGCAAAATTATGAGTTTTTGAAGAACAGAAACAATTTTCGTAAATTCAAAAATCGATCAAAAATGATTCAAAACCTGATTAAAATAAAAAATTATGTGAATCAAAGATGTTTAGATCATAATTGCGAATCTAGTAATGCAGATTTTATCAATTAACACTCAAAATTGATGCGATTTAAGCCAAAAATGTGCAATTCTGAGCATAGAACTCAAGAACAATTGAAGAACAAATTAAGAATAGTCTGCTTAAATCCCCTAAATCCGTGCAAAATCCTCAAAAAATTTGTTAATCCTCTAATCAAATTGCTCCAATCTGAGCTCTGATACCAATTGATGTTCCCAAAATCATACAAATCAGAATAATTGTTCAAACTTGAATCAAGATTGAGTAGAGAGAGAATTTCACCAAATATGGTATTGAATTTCTTAAGAGAAAGTACAAGATGATTAACAACATTAATCTGAATTATGAACTGAACTTATGACAATTAAGAGAGCTAAAACTATTTATACTAAGGGAATAGTAAATGCTAACTATAAACAATACAATGGGAGAACTTGAATACAACATATAAAGCACAAACTTGAACCCAACAGAATGTGAGATTCCTCATCAGATTGGTGATGTTCATCAGCCATTTTTCCTGTAAAAACACGGAATGTTAGATCCATAATGAATAAACAAATTGATACAATACCAATACCAGATACAAAAGTAACCACACTAGATTTGAAAAATTATTAAAAGACTAAAAAAAATTCACAAAGAAACAAAAAAATTTAAAAAAATAAGAAAGAGGAAAAAAGATATTAAGACTAAAAACATCTAACTATAAGGTAAAAAATAATCTAACTAAAAACTAAAAAAAAAATTAAACCAAACGAAATACCAAAACAAGTTTCTAAAAAAATAGAAAAGAAAGAAAGAATAAAAATGTCATCCGGATTACCAATCCGGATGAGAACAAATAAAAAGAATCCTAAGTCAAAAAGAAATCGGACAACCAAGAAAACCCTAAACCGGTTGAGATTCATATGTAGCTATTGGTCAAAAAGCATCTTCTGTGGCTCAGGTAGTGACTAATTTCCAGGAAAGGGGCGCGATGGAATATACTATTATGGTAGCCGAAACGGCGGATTCCCCTGCTACATTACAATACCTCGCTCCTTATACAGGAGCAGCTCTGGCTGAATATTTTATGTACCGTGAACGACACACTTCAATCATTTATGATGATCCCTATAAACAAGCGAAAGCTTATCGCCAAATGTCTCTTCTATTACGAAGACCACCTGGGCGCGAAGCTTATCCAGGGGATGTTTTTTATTTACATTCACGCCTTTTGGAAAGAGCTGCTAAATTAAGTTCTAGTTTAGGTGAAGGAAGTATGACCGCTTTACCAATAGTTGAAACCCAATCGGGAGATGTTTCGGCTTATATTCCTACTAATGTAATTTCDATTACTGATGGACAAATATTCTTATCTGCCGATCTATTCAATGCTGGAATCCGACCCGCTATTAATGTGGGTATCTCAGTTTCCAGAGTGGGGTCTGCAGCTTAAATTAAAGCTATGAAACAAGTAGCCGGTAAAGTAAAATTGGAACTGGCACAATTCGCAGAATTAGAAGCTTTTGCACAATTTGCTTCTGATCTCGATAAAGCTACTCAGAATCAATTGGCAGATTTAGATTTTAAGTTCAATCACTAAGTCCAAATGATACGAAACAAGTTCAAATGATATGGTGATCAACCTTAGAACATAGATGAATCAAAGAAGAAACAGGAACTTGAGCGGTTTACACGAGCGATGAAGACGATGAACAGTAGTAAGCGAGAAGATAAAAGTAAAATATGAAAAATAAAAATCGGACGAGTATATATAGGATTGAAAAAGATCCTTGAACTGCTAATCCGAACAAAGAGTTGTCCGGATTAAGATAAACCGAACAAAGGATTGTCCGATTTAGACTTCACTCGCACCACTAAGTCGTTAAGCCGGATGAACATCAAATGACTCGATGAGTGTAGGATCTGAATTCAACTTTGGTATTGATCTAACACTCTAAATAAGCTCTAAAACAATTGAAGTGCAGCAGAAGTATTAATAAGAGCAAAACATAGTGAGAAAGTGATTAGAAATTTTAAACACACCAAGAACACACAGTCTCAACGAAGAAGATGAATGCAAGAAGATTGCTCCAAAGTTTTTTCAATTGATTCAATTGAAAATTTTGACAATTACAATACTGGAAGCACACTGTTTAGAAAGGCCCTATCCGCAATTTATACTAGTTCCTAACGACCTTAGAGACTAGATCTTGACAAGTGTCTTCATCTGGGTCGTCCAAAGAAAGTCGATTAAGTCCTAGTCACGTGAGAAGCACATGCGGCTAACAACCTTTGAAAACTATTAGAATAGAAACTTCACAGAAGATGAAAACCGCAGACCCTTTGTAAGCCATCTCAGAGGCTCTGCTGTAAATGACTTGCATGTTCTTTTGATCAGAGGACTATTTTTCAGAACCTCTATGAGACGCATCAGAGGTTCTGCCACTCTTCACATGTTCACTCATACGGCTTTTGTTGTTAATCCTCTGTTGTCTTCTGTGGAGTTAACCTTCTGTCAAGACTTGTAATATACTTTTTCAATACTTCTACAAGATAGGAATAATGGAGGTAACAATATCCCCTTAAGTATTGAAAAAGTAATTGTGGACAGTTGGGAGCAAGATTTGACTTAAGGAAAAATACAAGAGGAGATTAATCTCAACCTCTGCAAAAAAATTACATTATTGAAAGAAGTAAAAATTGTGCAGGCCTACACTATTACAAAAGTTTACTCAATAGCAGAGTTTGAATAATCGTCTACAGCAAATTGCAAATCAGTCTTGACAGTCTTGTAGACCTTGAAGATCCATTCTCTGAATGAGACTTGTATTTTGATGGTTTCCAGAAGGTCCGTTACTTCATCCGCCCTTATTCGCCCTTTTTGCACCTCTGCCACCACCAAGTTGAACACCCATTCGAGGGACTCTGTTGAATACTTGTGCACCTCTTTCGGATCGAAGAATCTTAGAATTTCATCCTTGTCCAAGAAAACAAACCCAAAGATGGGATTGTGGATAATAGTGTTGGGATGGAACCTATGCAGCCAAATGGGTCTGTTCTTTGGAGGAGTAATCTTCAGCTCTGGCTGGGCCAACCTCATAGCAATATCGAAGTATTTCTGGCTATAGAATTTGACTTGGGCACGCATCACTTCTATCAACCTTCTGAGAGAAATTGAGTAGCTTGACCTCCTCTCCATGTACTTGTTCAGGATCTTGTGCAAGAAGATTAGATCAAATACGCATAGATTGTGGAGGTCAGCATCTGTAAAAGTGTAGAGGTTGCCATCATCCCTCTTCACCGTATATTGAGTGTACAGCACGGTCTTCTTCAACATGGGCGCAGAGAAATGGTTTCTAGAGAGCAAATAACATGCTCTTAGAAGACCTGCATATCACACCCCGCTAAAGCGAAAACACGAGATGTAACAGGCAAGCGAGTATAGCAACAGTTTATAAATAACACCATACCAAGTTGTTCAAAAACAAAACAAGTTCATCGACATAACTAAAATTAGAATTTACACAACGTTCCCAAAATACAACAATTCTGACTTRATCGATCCTGGCTCGAGTATGCTCCCAAAAATCCAAACAACTTTACTTAGATCCTGAAAAGCATGGAAATAAAACATGATCAACTACAAAGAGTTGGTGAGTTCACGGGTTTTCATATGCATAAAACGTTTCAATGCATAAACCAAATAATAGCAAACTTATGCGAAATTCTTTGCACTTAATAAATGTAAATCTCTCACGATGTAAAACTTGAGATGCTATTGAGCCTTACCTGACCAACTTGCCCCATTAATTTTCGAACAACCAGAAGTAGCCCGTTCACTACTTAGGTCCCACAGTTCGATAGAGTACTAATTCAGCGGTGGTCCAAATTCCACATGATTAGACTAGAAAAACGTAGGTAATTATGCACCCCTTTCTGGGTGGGATTGTCAACACAATAGCGGCTATCCACAATACCACGACCCGGGGATGTACCCGAGTTAACAAGTAGCGTTTATGGACGGGGACTTTTATTTGGAAACATATACTCCCAACGACATCAATTTAGCATTTATTCTAAGTGCAATAACAGTTTATCAAAACAAAACATAATAAACCCGACTAAGCAGTTCCTTAGTCCAAAGGTTTCAATAGAGCTTGACTAAGCAGTTCCTTAGTCCAAAAGTTTTGAACAAAGCATCGACTAAACAGTTCTTTAGTCCCAAAATTTCATATAWCATAAACATGCAAAGTTTGCTCAATCTCATGCTTTTCCCCCATAAAATATACAAAAGCAGTAAAAGTGGGACCGTAAGAACTCACTAGTTTGATGAATATCCAAGGTTTCCTTTCGAAGCTTCCTAAACTCACTCGAACTTTCCTAACAGACCAAACCAGCGCCACATTACTAAACGGTTTCTTTCCTAAGGTAGAGCATAGTTGATTTCAACACAAGCCATCAAGTGTTTTCATAAAATAAAGCTAATATTTTATTATTTATTAAAAAGGAACCTTCCAAAATCCTATTAATGACATCATTTTAAATCATCCCAAAACAATGATGACAGCCGCCAATTACCAAAATCAAGATATTTTGAGTGGGTTTAAAACCTCTTTCCAAGAACTCTACAACCTTGAGCCACACGCCTCCAACACCGATTGCATGCACCAAGAATGGTAGCAATGATGGAGAGGGGTTTCAAGCCCAACATTTTCAAGAATTTAGATTTTAACACAAAATCATCATCTTCGACAGCTCTAGAAAACAAATAAATTCCGATTCCAATGAGTTTTCAAGATAATAAATTCGATTAAAGTTGCATGCAAGACCTGTCATCCGAAAATATGATCAATCCTCTCCTCACATGCAAGGATTTGATTCTTTCTTTCTTAGAGATTAAAGAACTTGGGTCACAGATTATCATCCCAACGAAGACACATGCAGGTCTTTGATAAATAATCTCTCCTCTTTACATCCCTTAATTTTTTGCTTAAAGAGTCGAGAAGGGAGAAGGATAAAAACTTTCGGACTATTAAGAAAATAGAACAGCTCTAAAGCGTACCTTTTCTGAACAGAAGCTTTCGAACAAGCTCTTAAGGACAGCGAAAGCCTTAAGTTTTGCAAGAAGATTGGAACCGGCTGGAAGGTGATGGCGTTATAGAGAAAACAGAAAGCTGGAAATTTGGAGAATGAAGATTTTCCAAAAGAAGAGGGGTATTTATATGGGGCTTTTTGAGAAGAAATGGGCTGACCTATAAAGGCCCAAGCCCAAAATATTTTTATTTCCCTTAAATAATAAAACCCTACTAATTTAAACAAACAAAGCAATTTGATAAAAGATTTTAAAGGAAACTCCACTCTTTAAATTAATTGGCAAATAAATATAAAAATGGGACTTTGGAAATTTTAAATTTTTAAAGAGGACGGAACTTAAAAATATCAACTTTATTTTATGTGAAGTACTTCAAGACTATTTGGCATTGCATAAACTAGCTTTGTTAGCTACCCGTCGAAACGTGATCTAACGAACTAATCTTGGGAATTAAGCAAGATGATCTCTTATCATCGAAGCTAAATCCTAGAAAGACTTAGTTTTCTAATAAAGATCCTGAAATAAGGTACTAACCTGAAATCCCAAAATGCAGGATTGTCACAGTCTCCCCAAGCCAGAAAAATTTCGTCCCGAAATTTAATCGTCAAATTCAAATCATCGTTGGCTTTGAGAACAAGTGGGGATACTTGCTTTTTCATGAAGTCTTCCCTTTCCCACGTGTACTCCGGCCCATACTTCGAGTTCCAATGAACTTTTACTATAGGGATCCTGCTACGCCTCAACTGCTTAACTTCTCTATCCATAATTTCTATGGGTTTTTCCTCGAAATGCAGTTGATCGCTAATTTGCACGTCCCCCTGTGGCACCACTTGAGTTTCGTCCGTTAAGCATTTCTTGAGATTTGATACATGGAATGTGTTACTCTGGGGGTAAACTTAACTTGTATGCCACTGGTCCAATCCTTTCTATTATTTTGAAGGGACCAATGTATCGGGGACCCAACTTACCTCTCTTTCCAAAACGCATCACCCCTTTCCATGGTGAGACCTTTAGAAAAACTTTATCTCCTTTTTGGAATTCTAATGGTCTCCTCCGATTGTCGGCATAGCTTTTCTGACGATCCCTTGCAGCTCTGAGTCGATTTCAGATTACCATAATCTTATCAGTAGTTTTTTGGATAACGTCAGGTCCAGTTAACTGTCTATCGCCAATTTCTGACCAACACAATGGGGATCTGCACTTGCGCCCATATAAAGCTTCATAAGGCGCACACTAGATGCTGGTATGGTAGCTGTTGTTGTAGGCAAATTCCACTAACGGAAGATGCGTGTCCCAGCTTCCACCAAAATCTATAACACAGGCGCGCAATATATCTTCCAGGGTCTGGATAGTTATTTCACTTTGTCCATCAATCTGGGGGTGATAAAAAGTACTTAAATCCAACCGTGTACCCATCCCTTGCTGGAGTGACTGCCAAAACCTTGACGTAAAATGACTGTCTATATCCGATAGAATAGAAATAGGTACTCCATGCCTAGCGATGATTTCATTTATATAAATCTGAGCCAACTTTTCCATCTTATAATCCTCTCGGATTGGTAAGAAATGAGCAGATTTCGTCAATCGATCAACAATCACCCATATGGCATCATGCCCTTTTCCAGTTCAGGGTAACTTAGTTATAAAGTCCATCGATATTTGTTCCCACTTCTATTGAGGAATTTCAGGTTGCTGGAGCAGACCGGAAGGTTTCTGATGTTCGGCCTTGACTATTGCACAAGTTAAACACTTATTTGCATATAGTGCAATGTCTTTCTTCATTCCAGGCCATCAATAATGTGCTCTTAAATCCCTATACATCTTATCTGCTCCTGGGTGAATCGAATATTTTGATCGATGGGCTTCGTCCAAAATGGTTGATCTAAGATTGCCAATCTTAGGTATCCAAACTCTATTTTCTAAATAATTCACCCTGTAAGACTTTATCTGAAATTTGGACTCTATGCCGTACAGAATCTCGTTCTTTAAGTTTTCTTCTCTTAGAGCTTCTTTTTGATCCTCTAGGATTTAGGCCTTCAAACTAGTATTCACCAAGGCTCCAAAAGCTCGCACTCTCAATGGTTTTATTCCTCCCTTTTGGCTCAAGGCATCGGCTACAACATTGGCTTTGCCTAGATGGTATTTAATCTCACAATCATAATCACTAAGCAGTTCAACCCATCTTCTTTGCCTCATATTCAGCATTTTCTGATCGAGAATGTGTTGAAGGCTTTTATGATCAGTGTAAATGGTGCATTTGGTGCCATAAAGATAGTGCCTCCAAATCTTAAGTGCAAATACTACTGCTCCCAATTCAAGGTCGTGCGTGGTATAATTCTTTTCATGCACTTTAAGTTGTCTCGAGGCATATGCAATGATCAATACGCATCCTAAACCTTGATGCGATGCATCACAAAAGACCACGAAGTTTTTCGAACCCTCTAGTAAGGATAAGATAGGTGCATTGCATAGTTCCTGCTTGAGAGTCTCGAAAGCTTCTTCTTGTTTCTCACCCCAAATAAACTTCTTGTCCTTCTTGGTTAAGGCTGTGAGCGGCAGTGCAATTTTCGAAAAGTTTACGATGAATCATCGATAATAGCCTGCTAACCCGAGGAATTGACGGATCTCTGTAGGGGTTCTTGGGGGTTCCCAATTCCTAATGGCTTCAACCTTGGCAGGATCTACCTGAATTCCTCTTTCATTGACTACATGGCCCAGAAACTGAACTTCCTGTAACCAGAATTCACATTTGGAAAATTTGGCATACAACTTCTCGTTTCGGAGTACTTCCAAAATTATCCTCAGATGTCGCTCATGGTCTTCTCGGCTTCTTGAATAAATTAATATGTCGTTTATGAAGACGATTACGAATTTATCCAGGTACGGCCTACAAACTCTATTCATTAGGTCCTTGAAGACGGCTGGTGCATTGGTTAGCCCGAATGGCATAACCATAAATTCGTAATGACCGTACCGGGTCCTGAAGGCTGTTTTGGGAATGTCCTCTTCCCGAACCCTCATCTGGTGACACCCGGATCGTAAGTCAATCTTGGAAAAATAGACTTCCCTTTGGAGTTGATCGAACAGGTCATCGATTCTAGGGAGAGGGTATCTATTTTTGATGGTCAACTTATTAAGTTCCCTATAATCAATGCACATTCGCATTGACCCATCTTTCTTTTTAACGAATAGTACCGGTGCACCCCAAGGTGAGTAACTTGGTCTTATGAATCCTCTGTCTAGTAACTCCTGGAGTTGGGTCGAAATTTCTTGCATTTCTGATGGTGCCAAGCGGTATGGTGCCCTTGCCACCGGGGCAGCTCCAGGARTTAAGTCGATACCGAATTCGACTTGTCTTTGTAGGGGTAGGCCTGGTAAGTCCTTAGGAAAAACATCGGAAAACTCCCAAACTACAGATAATTCTTCAATACTTTTCTCCTTGATCTTTCCATCAATCACATGTGCCAAGTATGCCGTGTACTTCTTCTTCAGATACTTTTGCATCGTCATACATGATACCAGCTTAATTTTTCGATCCAACTTGTCTCCCTGGACCACAATTGGTTCCAATCCCTCTTGAGGAATTCGAATAAGTTTCTCTGAACATACAATCTCAGCTTGGTTTTTGGATAGCCAATCCATACCTACAATTATGTCGAAACTTCCTAGTTCGATCGATATAGGGTCTATGCTAAAGTCCTTATTGGCTAAGTTCATAGTGCAATTCGTAAATACACTTCTAGCTTTGAATTCCTGACCAATGGCAAACTCGATTACAAAGGCTTTTTTCAATTTCTGGGGCTTTAAGTTAATTTTCTGCTTAAAGTCTAGTGACACAAAACTTTTGTCTGCCCCTGACTCAAATAGAACCGATGCAAATTCATTATTTAGAGGAAACGTACCTGAAACCACGTTGGGATCCTCTCTAGCTTTTCTGACTCCCAACTCAAATGCTCTGCCTCGAGCCTGGCTTCCTGAGTTGCCTGAACTGACCTACCGGGTCTGTTTTGTGTTTGTCCCTGCCTTCCTTTTTGGACAAACATTCCTTATGTGGTCTGGACTTCTACAGTCAAAACATAAACGCTTTCGGCAGTCCTTTGCCGTGTGACCCCCTAGATGACATCTTTGACAGATGATGCAATTCCCCTTATACGGAAATTTGCACTTATTGCATCTAACGGTGTCCTCTTGTCCTACCACCTGCGTTTGAGCTCCAAAATTCCTTGTTACCCTCCTGCTTCTGTCAAACTTCCCTCCAATTCCTCGATCTCCATGCTCTTCCATCTTTCGCTTTCCTTTTACGAATCCTCCGGATCGCATAGCATTATTTGTGAGCTTGGTGGCAATTTCTATTGCCTCCTGAAGAGTCTTTGGGTTGGCCATGGTGATGTTTCCCCTAATTTCTGGAGACAATCCCCAAATATACCTTTCTATACGAACTTCCTCTGATGTCACAAGATGCGGCACCAGGTTTGCTAATTCATGAAATCTCGTTGTGTATGCAGATATATTGTCTCCTTTCATTTCGAGGTTCCATAACTCCATTTCTAACTTTTGGAGTTCGCTTCTCGGGCAGTATTCATCCTTTAGTAATTTCTTAAATTCTTCCCAGGAGAGTTGGTTAGCCGCTTCTCGACCTCTGGTTTGTATTAAAGTGTTCCACCAAGTGAGCGCTCTTCCTTGCAATAGGCATGCCGCATACTCYACCTTATTTCCTTCRGTACATTTGCTAATGTGAAGAACRGACTCCATGCTCTCGAGCCATGATAGTAGTCCTACTGCTCCTTTGGTTCCATTGAATTCTTTGGGGTTGCAAGCTCTAAARGTCTTGTAAGTGCATTCCCGAGGAGGCCTAGACTCAGAGTTTGAGGATTGGTTGRCGTTCAAGCCAGCAGCCACTTGGCTGACTATATTGGGAAGTGCGGCAATAAGTTGATCTGACACGAGTTGCGCTATATCRGGATTCTCCCTCCTTGGCGGCATTTCTTTAGATCCTAATCAGAAGGGAATTCGTAAGTTTGATGGCAAAACAAGGGTGATAGCTTCCCAGGTATTTCGATGATACCAAAAGTGTTCGTCGCATGGAGAATAATCAAACATTTACCATAACCAAATTAGAGTAAACTCATTCGTATAATAAATTGACATAATAAGCATTCTTCAAAAGATGTTCATGCATTGATATTTGATKGCAAGTACAAAACAGGGTCTCTAGCAATGGAACAAAAGAGTGAGTATCCTATTCTTAATTCCCCTTCTAGAACAACATTCATCATATGGCTAATCCCAATGCTAACATCATCATACCACAAACTACCAACCATCTATACAACCTCCTTATTTCCCGCCTGGCGGCAACAGCAACCTCTCTGTTCCTGATTATGCTTTGGTGGTACGCTTCCAATACATCAGACAGGTTGTTAAGGATGTGATGATGATATCCTAGACGAGACTGGTGCACTTGCGTGTCAGCTGCTATCCTCCTCACCCAATCTCTTTCAGTCGGATTCATCCCTTGAGAGTAAGACGCAGGTACCCCGGTCACAATTTGAGTCATCCTGCTCCCTTCATGGGGTTGGGATGACTCCCCTACAACCCTATGGGAGTTCTCGAATGTCACCCGCTGCGGTAGTGGGACACTCTTTCTGGGGCGTGACTCTGATCCTTGGGCCATGATGGGTTCATGGTGGAACATCAGGTACCGACTCTGTTGGGGGTAAGTAAGATACTTGAGGCGTGGCAGCTACATCACTCATTGCCGTATCTTGCTCATACGGGTCTATTTCTTCATTGCAGTTTCCGTTCCTTCCAGAGCGACCAACTACATAACCGGATTCATCGGTGGAGTATTCACTCGGATCGGAAGACATTGTAGAGATCTGCAACATGCACAATCTTGGTTACTAAAGTGCATCCTCTAACAAAAGCTTAGTGATACAATAGAAGTTTCTAAGCAAAACTAAGTCATGACGACCATGCTGGATCTCCTGGACAATACCTCTGGTTACACTACCAGAGCTTCTGGTCGCGAGACCAGAGCTGCTGGTTGTACTAAAGTCCTTAGAGAAGGATTTCTTATCCATTGGTTTTCTGACAATCCAATGGAATTCTATCTTTATGAACCACTGGCTTTAACCCTCATGCTTAGAATAGTAATAGATCTTACATCCATCGATCCTCTGGTTCCTCCTGATGCACTTACCAGAGCTTCTGGTAACAAAGCCAGAACCTCTGGTTCCACTTCTACACTTAGAAAAACATTAAGTCATCCGTCCATCGATCCTCTGGTTCTTCTACTCGTCCTCACCAGAGCTTTTGGTTGCGAGACCAGAGCCTCTGTGGCAACATCTACACTTAGAGAAATTCTAAGAAATCCTTTCATCGATCCTCTGGTTCCCCTGCTCGCCTTTACCAGAGCTTCTGGTTGCGAGACCAGAGCCTCTATGGCAACATTTATACTTAGAGATTCTAAGAAATCCTTTCATCGATCCTCTGGTTCCCCTGCCCGCCTTTACCAGAGCTTCTGGTTGCGAGACCAGAGCCTCTGGTCCTGCA
>NC_037544.1:20385589-20392107 GCF_001531365.2 Cynara cardunculus var. scolymus | reverse complement strand
CTACAAAGAGTTGGTGAGTTCACGGGTTTTCATATGCATAAAACGTTTCAATGCATAAACCAAATAATAGCAAACTTATCCGAAATTCTTTGCACTTAATAAATGTAAATCTCTCACGATGTAAAACTTGAGACGCTACTGAGCCTTACCTGACCAACTTGCCCCATTAATTTTCGAACAACTAGAAGTAGCCCCTTCACTACTTAGGTCCCTCAGTTCGATAGAGTACTAATTTAGCGGTGGTCCAAATTCCACATGATTAGACTAGAAAAACGTAGGTAATTGTGCACCCCTTTCTAGGTGGGACTGTCAATACAATAGCGGTTATCCACAATACCACAGCCCGGGGATGTACCCGAGTTAACAAGTAGCGTTTACGGACGGGGAATTTTATTTGGAAACATATACTCCCAAGCACATCAATTTAGCATTTATTCTAAGTGCAATAACAGTTTATCAAAACAAAACATAATAAACCCGACAAAGCAGTTCCTTAGTCCAGAGGTTTCAATAGAGCTTGACTAAGTAGTTCCTTAGTCCAAAAGTTTTGAACAAAGCATCGACTAAATAGTTCTTTAGTCCCAAAAGTTCATGTAACATAAACATGCAAAGTTTGCTCAATCTCATGCTTTTCCCCCATAAAATATACAAAAGCAGTAAAAGTGGGACCGTAAGAACTCCCTAGTTTGATGAATATCCAAGGTTTCCTTTCGAAGCTTTCTAGACTCACTCGAACTTTCCTGACAGACCAAACCAGTGCCACATTACTAAACGGTTTCTTGCCTAAGGTAGAGCATAGTTGAATTCAACGCAAGCCATCAAGTGTTTTCATAAAATAAAGCTAATATTTTATTATTTGTTAAAAAGGAACCTTCCAAAATCCTGTTCATGACATCATTTTAAGTCATCCCAAAACAATGATGACAGCCGCCAATTACCAAAATCAAGATATTTTGAGTGGGTTTAAAACCTCTTTCCAATAACTCTACAACCTTGAGCCACACGCCTCCAACACTGATTGCATGCACCAAGAATGGTAGCAATGATGGGGAGGGGTTTCAATCTCAACATTTTCAAGAATTTAGATTTTAACACAAAATCATCATCTTTGACAGCTCTAGAAAACAAATAAATTCCGATTCCAATGAGTTTTCAAGATAATAAATTCAATTAAAGTTGCCTGCAAGACCTGTCATCCGAAAATATGATCAGTCATCTCCTCACATGCAAGGATTTGATTCTTTCTTTCTTAGAGATTAAAGAACTTGGGTCACAGATCATCATCCCAACGAAGACACATGCAGGTCTTTGATGAATAATCTCTCCTCTTTAAATCCCTTAAATTTTTGCTTAAAGAGTCGAGAAGGAAGAAGGATAAAAACTTTCGGACTACTAAGAAAATAGAACAACTCTAAAACGTACCTTTTCTAAACAGAAGCTTTCGAACAAGCTCTTAAGGACAGCGAAAGCCTTAAGTTTTGCAAGAAGATTGGAACCAGCTGGAAGGTGATGGCGTTATAGAGATAACAGAAAGCTGGAAATTTGGAGAATGAAGATTTTCCAAAAGAAGAAGTTTTCCAAAATATTTTTATTTCCCTTAAATAATAAAAGCCCACTAATTTAAACAAACAAAGCAATTTGATAAAAGATTTTAAGGGAAACTCCACTCTTTAAATTAATTGGCAAATAAATATAAAAATGGGACTTTGGAAATTTTTAATTTTTAAAGAGGACGGAACTTAAAAATATCAACTTTATTTTATGTAAAATACTTCAAGACTATTTTGGCATTGCATAAACTAGCTTTGTTAGCTACCCGCCGAGACGTGATCTAACGAACTAATATTGGGAATTAAGCAAGATGATCTCTTATCATCGAAGCTAAATCCTAGAAAGACTTAGTTTTCAAATAAAGATCCTGAACAAAGGTACTAACCTGAAATCCCAAAATGCAGGATTGTCATACTGCACTGGTGGCTTGGTGAGTTTAGAGAAGTGAAACTTTTCTTCGACAGAGGGCATGCCAGTTAGCTTAGGATTGTATGGGGGCTCTGTGTCCGTGGATGAGTAACGCCACCGCATAATCTCTTCGACAGTGGTTACGGGCTCTGTACGCATCTTCTGCGTGGGAATCTTGTTCATTGAATCAATAATTTCAGAGACCCTCCCTACTGTGGCAGACTCTGGCGTTCTGGTGTCTTCTTCGAGTATAGGCCTCTGGGTAGACCCCTCTGGTAGGATTGGCTTGACTGTTCCTAACAAAGCGTCAAACATACCCGTGGACGTCTCTTCAGGTATCTTGGCTAGTTTGGAAGAGCCTTCTCCAACTTTAGGGATGGGAGCTCTGCCTTCCTTCATCCGAGCCTCTGCCAGAGAAGTCTTGAGGGCTTGAACCAGATCAGGGTCGTCATATTCATCTTCATTAATCTCCTCCAGTGTGTCAGAGCTAGACCCTTTCTTTGGCGACGCCTCTTCCACTTTACCCTTGCCTTTTCCTCGTAGGCTCTGGAGATTTTTCTTTGGAGAATAGGGCTGCAGCGGAATCCACTATTTTCAGTGGTTTGGCAGAGGTTGATTTCTTTGGCTCTGTCTTCTTCTCCCCCTCATGACGATCAGGGTCATTGCCTCCCTGATCATCATGGATTTGAGTAGCGTCTGTCTTGCACGAGGTGAGGGGAGCCTTCTTCAAGCTCCTGAGAACTCTGGAGGCCGCCTTTTCCATATTTTCTATTACCATTTCAGCATTCAGAGTGGCGGTGTTGATATCAATCTCTGTGGCCCATTTCATTTTAGAGATGCAACGATAGATTTCATTTCAGAATGAGTGACCTTCTTTGATGAGTTGCTTCGTGCAGTCTCTAATGGATTCGTTAGTAGCTCTGGCCTCTTTGAGAAGATGGTCGTGGTATTTTCGCACGGTCTCTCTAAGGGCCTCAACCATTGCGTCTATCTCTTTGCGAATGGCTAGATGGTTAATGTTAGCCTTGGAGGATGAGAAGTCGACGCCAACAGTGATCGCAGAGGAGAACACCTCTTTGATTTCATCCTTGAAGGCGGAGTAGTTTGTGTAGCCGGCGGAAATCATGTCTACAGCGTATTGGGCGGCGACCTCTATCAGTTCTGTCAGAAGTTGTAGAAGTCAACTCCTTCGGAGCCTTTGTGAGAGGTGTAAGAGCCTCTGTTGTCGGAGAGGAGGAGAACAAGCTTTTTAACTCATCCAACCTCTTGAGTACCTCTGTGGTGAAGGTTTGATGCTCCTCCTTCGTCACATAGGCACTCGGGGAACCTAGATCACCAACACATGTTGACCTAGTAGCCTTGGAGTGTAAGGCGCCCTCAGTGACCGATTTGGCATTGTTATCTCGGGGACTTCCACCAAATCCTTGGACATCCCCAAATAGAGAGCCTACCGGTGTTGTGTCGATTTCATGCCTAATAGGTTCAGAGCCTAACTTGGCAGAGGGATCGAATGGAGACTTTGGGCATTCTAGACCCGCAGTCTCGGTGATTCTCTCGTATGCCTCTGAAGCATGACTAGGTGGTTTACTCATGTGTGGAGGGGCAACGGATGCCTCTCTTGGTAGTGTCGAGACCTTGGGCGAACGGACTCTTATGATAAAACTACCATCCTTTTGAGAGGATGATGGAGTAGAATAAGGTTCCCGGTTTGTGCGTTCGTCAGAGGATGAAAGAATGTCCTCTGCGATGCTGGTTGGTTCAGGGTTCAGCGTGTGCACGCTTTCTTCAATAGGGGTTCCCTCTAGAATAGGGTCCCTAGCCATGTGGGTTGCACAGGGAGGGGGGTTTGGATGTGTGCCTTCAGCATCTTTTTCACCCTCTTCTAACTCCACTTCTTTCTCTTCGTTGTCTAGTACAACTTCTGTCCCCAAATCTACCACCTATGTGGGCGCTGTAAAACTCTGTTTGAGATCGAAGATTATATCTTGGATTTGCTCAGTGGGGGACTCTTCTAGAACAGCTATGCGCAACCTTCTGCGCTTAAGTACAGCCTCTATCGGGCCTTCTTGAACCTCGGCCTCTGTGACCTCAACCTCTATGGGTTGGGCCTTCTTTGATTTCTTCTTTTTGGGTTTTGGCAGAGGACTGTTTGGACCCTCTTCTTCTACGGGTCTCTTTTCCCTTTCTTTTTCTCAGAAGGATCAACATCCTTGTGAGTCTTCTTAGACTTCTTTGGCCTTCCTGAGGGACTACTAACTACTCTCGGTCCTTCCTCACTCAGCTCCCTTGCCTCTGCAGGCTCCTCCATTCTTCCCTCAACTCTCATTTTGTGCACTTTCTCACCTACGGGGATACCAATTCGTGGAGGGGTTTCAGGGACCGGCTCTGGCCTCCTGTATCCACGTCTATAAGCCTTCCTATCTCCCTTGCTAAGGTACTTGAGCATAGCTTTTGATAATGGCCTCGGGCTTCTGTAACCTAGCTCAGGCCTCGGGCTTCTGTAACCTAGCTCATGCTCTGTTGGATGAAACTCCTTCATTGGGTATAAATGAGCATTCAGCTCTGCAGAGGGCAGCTTCTCTGCAATCATGTCTCCAAAGAACAAGCCAAAGAACCTCTTTAAGATCAAGTTTGGGTAATTGAGGTCTTCCTTGGCTTTCTTCTGTGCTTTTACCTTCGATTTCTCACCCCGTTAAGTAGCACATTTTTTCTTGATTAGACCCACCATATCATCAAAGATGAGTTACGCATAATCCAGGGGCAAGTTGAAGTATATTCCATAGACTATGGAGAGCATGGCGTGAGATGCTTGATCGTGGCTGCCGACCTTCCCCGTTAAACAGCAATTGATGATAGAAAACAGAGTGTTCCACATAGGAGGAAGGCCCTTCCTCTTGAATTCAGTCCGTTTGATGATTTTTGTCTTTGCCGAATATGAGTGGAATTTGAGGAATACGATCAATTCCGTATATGTTGGAGTTGGTGCGAAGGCATCCAGATTAAGAACATCCAGTGTAGGTAGGTGTAGGGCAAAACACAGGGTCTCGACGTTCATCTCCATTGGTACAAGGGATTTGATTATTGGGTGTGAAGCATAGCCCACTATGCTTAATCCAGCATCTTTCATGGTGCAGATATACGAACTGAGTAGAAATTGGGTGAGATAGGTTTCAGGGGTAGGTTTTGTTGTGGTGAGTGCGTAATAGATGGGATGATTGCGAAGGATCTCCAGTAGTGGATAAGTGTATTCAGGGAAGCCATTTGAGGATGGAGCAAAATAGTAGTTGTTTGGTTTCTTTACCAGCATCACTTTCTCATATCGATTCTGTAAGAAGGATATGGCATGAGAGGTCAGTGCTTGAGATTGGTTGACTTCATTATTGCTTGGGTTGTTTTCAGATTGAGCTGAGAAGGATGCTGAGCTTGAAGACATATTTGCAGGTTGCCGGAAAGCTTGAGCTTTTGCTGGAGGAGTATTTAGGGAAGTGAAGGGGTATGTGATGGGGGGAAAAGGTATTTATAGTGACGAATTTTGAATGTGAACCGTTTATTTGGCGATATACGTGATGAGTGGCTTATGGGAAAGACGAATCAAAATATGTCACGTGTGTTTGGGAAGACGCACGATTGATGACGTGCTCCCCTGTTGACACGTGCGTGGTCAACTTTAACCCTTATCCACAGAACCACACGCACCATATCAATAAAAGAAAACTATAGAAGAGTTTTGTCAGAGGCCTAAGGGTAACAGAGCCTCTGTGATATGTGCGGAGCCTTCTAACATGTTACACCTTTGTATACCTAAACGGTTTGAAAATTCTCAGAGAGATGAGCACTTGCTCAGTTAAAACCCACAGAGCCTCTGCTAGAAGCGCCAGAGGTTCTGATGAGTTGACCTCTGAGATCAAGATACTTCAAAAAATTTGGCATCTTCTGAGGTTTTGATTTCCAATTCAAACACTCCCCCTTGAAGCCAGCTTCCATGGCTCCCCCAAAAAGAAATATTTAAAATCCTAAGAAGAAAGTATCGACAGAGGACCTGTTCAAAGAGCCTCTGAGAGTTATCACAGAGGATCTGTGAAAAGACTTTTGTGATGAAAAACATGTTGCTTCTTCAATAGGTTTTATTCCTTTTAAAGCATATACTCCCCCTCAAATCTTGCATGTCTTTGCGACGTAAACCTATTAACTAAGAAAACAAGTGAAGGTTAATCAAGAAGTAAAACTTTATACAAAAAGAGATAATTAAAAGTAAGACATACAACACTTAGAACTCTGGGCATGCCATTCCTATTTTTTCAACAAGGAAATTAAATCTTTTCTCATCAAGGGCTTTTGTAAAGAGATCAGCCAATTGGAATTCAGATTTGACAAAGTATAGTTCGACATTACCTTCTTCTACATGATGTTTTAAGAAATGGTACCTTATATTGATATGCTTTGTTTTTTAATGTTGCACAGGATTGGCTGATATTGCAATTGCGCTCTTAGAATCATAGAGAATGGGGATCTTGTCAACAGAGTAGCCATAATCACGTAGCTGAGTCTGCATCCACAGA
>NC_037544.1:20384776-20385489 GCF_001531365.2 Cynara cardunculus var. scolymus | reverse complement strand
CCGTGAACTCACCAACTCTTTGTAGTTGACTTGTTTTATGCTTCATGCTTTTCAGGGAGTAATTAAGAAATGAAGTTTTTGGAGCATGTTTGTGGTGATACCAATTAAGCTCAGTGTTGAAGCTTTTGTAAAGAAGTTTTCTATTCCATCTTGGTTATGAATATTAAATTTAAACTTTTGTAAAAACTTGAATGATGTTATTTATTCTGTTGTTGTGACTCGCTTACCTGTTACATCTCGTGTTTCCGCTTGAASGGGGTGTGACAAATTTGGTATCAGAGCCTCAGTTATAGAGAACATCGATTTTTCTGTAAAAACCACAAACTATAACCAAGTATTTTCAAAATGGATTTTCAAGTGATTTAAATACATGTTTATACAAAGCGSGTCGCGTTATTATATGTCAATTAAACAAAGCCTGATCACCTATGTTTAATTTACAAATAATAGAAGAACTTAATCGGTTGTACTAAGAATATGCTCCAGTTAAGAAATTGTGTGAAAAGCATGACTTTGTGTGTGTTGCATGAATTATGAATATCCATTGCCCTAGACCAACCATAGGCTATGTATAGAAAAATCCATATAATTATTGTCCTTGTTGGACTAGAAGCTCTGGTTAGAAGGACCAGAGGCGATGGATAGAAAATCCATGTATTTTTAAGTGTCCATGTTGGACTAGAAGCTCTGGTTAGAAGGACCAGAGGCGATGG
>NC_037544.1:20380408-20384466 GCF_001531365.2 Cynara cardunculus var. scolymus | reverse complement strand
CTGGTTAGAAGGACCAGAGGCGATGGGATAGAAATTCCTTAAATTTGTTAAGTGTTTATGATGCACCAGAAGCTCTGGTTAGAAGGACCAGAGGCTATGGGATAGAAATTCCTTAAAATTTGGTAAGTGTTCATGACTGTATCAGAAGCACTACTTAGAAGGAACCAGAGGTAGATGAACCAGAGATCCATTGATCCGTGAGGTATGAGGAACCATAGGTCAATGGACCAGAGATCCATTGATCTGCGATGTAAGTTGAACCAGAGGACTGATAAACTAAACTTCAAAATCTTCTAAGTCTGGTAATGTAACCAGAGGCTCTGGTAAGGCAACCAGAGGCTTTGGTACTACAACCAGAGACTTGGGCTATCCCAAGGCCTTAGCTTGATTGCCATCCTTAACCTTGCTTAGAAGCTTCTGATATGACTAAGCTTTTTTAGATGGTACATTTAGTAACTAAGATTATTAATGTCGCAGATCACTATGGCATCACCTACTCCTAGTGAATACTCGGCTGATGAATCAGGTTACGTGTTTCGCCGATCTAGAAGGAGCTCATCCAACAATGAAGAGGTAGACCCATATGAGCATGAGGACACTGTGACTAGCGGAGCATCTGCTTCCCCACCAGCATCCCTATTACCCCTATCAGAGCCAGTACCCGATGTCCCACCACAAACCTATCATGGTTCTAGGATTAGAGTTACACCGAGGAAAAGCGTTCCACTGCCTCGGCGAGTGACATTTGAAAACTCTGCTAGAGTTAGAGGAGAGTCATCCCAACCACAGCTAGGGAGCAGGATTTCTCAAGTTGTGACTGGAGGACCTGCATCCTGCACTCGAGGCATGAACTTCGCTGAACGAGAATGGGTGCAGAGAATCGCATCAGATACTCAAGTTCACCAGACCCGACTAGGATACCACCACCATATCTTGAACAACCTGTCCGATGTGATGGAAGTGCACCACCAGCGTATGATGAGAAACACGGATGCCGTCATTGTTACGAGACGGGAGATTAGGAGATTGTACAGGTGGATGGTGGTGAGTGGGATGATGATGTTGATATTAGGAATGCTGATTGGTTGGATGTTGTTCTAGAATGGTTGACTAGCGATAGGATACCCACTTTTTGGAAAAGAAACTCAAGAACTTGTCTTCATAGGCAGTAATAAACCAATGAATTTGTGATGTCTTTTGAAAAATGTTTGTCAACCTCGAATCGTGATTAAATATAAGGTTTTTCTGTTTAGTTATATAAATGCCTGAATGTATCCATACGATGAATGTTCTTTGCATCATTTAAATGACTGGAAGTTATTGTCCTTGTTGTTGCCATAATAATGATGAAATTCCCTCCAGACTTAGGCCCTAGAAAATGCCACCAAGAAGAGAAAACCCTGAGGTTGCACAACTCGTATCAGAACAACTATTGGCTGCACTCCCCAACATTGTCAGCCAGGTAGCGGCAGGATTGAACGCTAATCAGCCAACCAATTCTGAGCCTAGAATACCCAAAGAGTGCACTTATAAATCTTTCAGATCTTGTAACCCAAAGGAATTCCATGGAACCGATGGAGCCGTAGGATTATTAACCTGGATTGTGAATATGGAATCTGTCCTCCATATTAGTAAATGCTCTGAAACAAATAAAGTAGAATATGCTGTGTGTTTACTGCAAGGTCGAGCGCTGACATGGTGGAACTCCTTAGTTTAGACTAGGGGTCGGGAATCTGCCAACCAACTCTCATGGGAAGAGTTCAAGAAACTACTTTAGGATGAATACTGCCCAAGAAGTGAACTCCAAAAGTTGGAAATGGAGTTATGGAACCATGAGATGAAAGGGGAAAATATAGCTACGTATACTGCCCAATTCCATGAGTTAGCGAACTTAGTGCCACATCTGGTGACACCCGAGGAAGTTCGAATTGAGAGGTGTATTTGGGGATTGTCTCTAGAGATTCGAGGAAACATCACCTTAGCAAATCCAAAGACCCTTCAGGAGGCAATAGACATTGCCACCAAACTCACAAAAATGTTGTTCGATCTGGAGAATTCGCCAAGGGAAAGAGAAAGATGGAGGAGCATGGGAATCGAAGGAAACAAGGAAACAAGCCTAAGTGCAACAAATGCCAATATCCACACTTGGGAAATTGCATCATTTGTCAAAGATGCCACAAAGGTGGCCATGCCGCGAAAGATTGCAGGAAGCGATTGTGTTTTGATTGTGGGAGTCCGGACCACATAAGGAATGTTTGCCCAAAGAGAAAACAAGGAACAAATGCTAACCAAGCCCGATCAGCCAATCAAGAAAACCCAGAAACTCAAACACGGGGCCGAGCATTTGAGATTGGAGCGAAAGAAGCTAGGTATCATCCCAATGTGGTTACAGGTACATTTCTCTTGAATAATGAATTTGCATCGGTATTATTTGATTCAGGGGCAGATAGAAGCTTTGTATCACTAGATTTTAAGCCAAAGATTAACTTAAAACCCCAAAGGTTGAAAGAAGCTTATATAATAGAATTTGCTAATGGTCAAGAAATTAAGGCGAAAGACAAAATCATGGACTGCACACTAAGCTTAGCCAACAAGGATTTTAGCATAGACTTTATTCCAATTGAGTTAGGAAGCTTTGATATAGTCATTGGCATGGATTGGCTATCCAAAAATCGAGCTGAAATAGCTTGTTCAGAAAAGGCTATCTGAATTCCTCAAAAAGGAAGTGACCAATTGTAATTCGAGGCGATGAGTCGGATTGAAAAATTAGGATAGTATCATGCATTAAGATGCGAAAGTATTTAAAGAAGATTTATGTCGCATTTTTGGCACATGTTGTTGATAGGAAGGTCAAAGAGAAGTGTATTAATGATTTCCCTGTAGTTTGGGAGTTTCCTGATGATTTACCAGGACTACCCCCGCCTAGACAAGTCGAATTCGGTGGCTCCATCAGAAATGCAAGAATTGTCAGGTCAACTCCAATAATTGTTGGATAGAGGATTCATAAGACCTAGTTTCTCACCATGGGGTGCACCGATGCTATTCATCAAAAAGAAAGATGGGTCAATGCGAATGTGCATTGATTATAGGGAACTTAATAAGTTGACCATCAAGAATAGATACCCCCTTCCCAGAATCGATGATTTATTTGTGACAACTCTGCATTGTGGGATTTCATGTTAGTACTTTATTTCAGGATCCTGATTGAAAACTAGCCTCGATGATCAGAGATCGTCTTGTTTATAGTTTGATTAGATCATGTTTTGACTGTAGCTAACCAAGTTAATTCATGCAAGCCAATTAGTCTTGAAATATTTCACAAAAAGATAAAGTTGATATTTTAGTCTCGTTCTTTTAAAATTCAAAAATTTCCAAAGTTTCAATTTTCTTTTATTTATTTAGTTGCCTATTATTATTTTATAGGGGTGGAGTTTTAAAATCTTTTGTCAAATTGTTCTGTTTGTTTTAGATTTTTGGGGCCTAGCATTTGGAAATTTAACATCTTGGGCTTGGGCCTTGGGAGGACAGCCCATTTTCTTTCAAAAGCCCCATATAAATACTCCCCTCCCCTTTTTTTAAAAAACTCCTCATTCTTCAAAAAGTTCCAGCCTTTCGTTCTCTCTCTCTAACTTCATCACCTTCCAACCAATTTCTTCTCCTTGCAAAAACTCAAGCTTTCTGTTGTTTTCAGACTGGTTCGAGATTTTCGGTCAAGAAAAGGTATGTTTTAAGAGTTGTTTTACTCTCTTTTAGTTGTTCGATTTTCTTTATCTTCCTACTTGATTCTTCAAATCAATTCATGAGATTTAAAGAGGAGTGATTATTCGTCAAAGACCTGCATGTGTCTTTATTGGATGATAGTTGGTGACCCAAGATTCTTTAGTCTCAAGGAAAGAAGGAGAGAGTTCTTGCATGTGTGGTCCGGTCGTACTCTCAAATGATAGTATCTTGCATGCATCTCTAGATCAGATTTCTCATCTTGAAAGCTTGCTGGAATCGGAAATTTTATTTGTTTTATTTCTTCTCTGGAATTTATTTAAAGTTGATGTTTTTGGTGT
>NC_037544.1:20372780-20380029 GCF_001531365.2 Cynara cardunculus var. scolymus | reverse complement strand
TTTTATGGGGGAAAAGCATGAGATTGAGCAAACTTTGCATGTTTATGTTTTATGATACTTGTGACTAAAGGACTGCTTAGTCAAGTTTTACTTGGAACCTCTTGGGCTAAGGAACTGCTTGGTCAAGTTTTACTTGGAACCTCTTGGGCTAAGGAACTGCTTAGTCAAGTTTTACTTGGAACCTCTTGGGCTAAGGAACTGCTTAGTCAGGTTGCTATATTTTGTTTGATAACTATTATTGCACTGAGAATAAATGCTAAATTGATGTTCTTGAGAGTGTATGTTTCCAAATGAAAGTCCCCGTCCGTAAAAGCTACCTGTTAACTCGGGTACATTCCCGGGCCGTGGTATTGTGGATAGCCGCTATTGTGTTGACAGTCCCACCCAGAAAGGGGTGCACAATTACCTATGTTTTCTAGTCTAATCATGTGGAATTTGGACCACCGCTGAATTAGTACTTATCGAACTGTGGGACCTAAGTAGTGAACGGGCTACTTCTGGTTGTTTGAAAATTAATGGGGCAAATTGGTCAGGTAAGGCTCAGTAGCGTCTCAAGTTTTACATCGTGAGAGATTTACATTTATTAAGGGCAAAGAATTTGCATAAGTTTGCTATTACTTGGTTTATGCATTGAAATGTTTTATGCATGCGAAAACCCGTGAACTCACCAACTCTTTGTAGTTGACCTCGTTTTTATTTCCATGCTTTTCAGGTTCTAAGTAAGTGGTTTGGATTTTTAAGGGAGCATACTTGAGCCAGGATCGATTAAGTCAAGATTTTGATGTATTTATGAACGTTGTGTAATTTCTAATTCCTGTTATGTCGATGAATTGTTTTTATTGTGAATAACTTGAAATAGTGTTATTTATGAACTGTTGCTATGACTCGCTTGCCTGTAACATCTCGTGATTCAGCTTTAGCGGGGTGTGACATTATTCGATCAACTCCAAGGTGCTGTATACTTTTCAAAGATCGATCTATGATATGGATATCATCAAGTGATGATTCGAGAGGAGGACACTCCCAAAACAGCATTCAGAACCCGATATGGTCATTATGAGTTTTTGGTTAGGCCATTCGGGCTAACCAATGCACCGGCGGTCTTTATGGTTATGACGAATAGGGTTTGCAGACTATACCTGGATAAATTTGTAATCGTTTTCATAGACGACATACTGATTTATTCACGAAGTAAGGAGGACCATGAGCAACATCTGAGGATGATATTAGAGCTACTTTTGAACCAGAAATTGTATGCAAAATTCTCCAAATGCAAATTCTGGATTCATGAAGTATAATTTATTGGTCACGTGGTTAATGAAAAAGGGATTCAGGTAGATCCTGCCAAGATTGAGGCCATTAAGAAATGGGAAGCCCCAAGAACCCCGACGGAAATTCGTCAATTTCTTGGCTTGGCAGGCTATTATCGGCGATTCATCGTGAATTTTCTCAAAGATTGCACAACCACTCACAGCCTTAACTCAGAAAGACAAGAAGTTTGTCTGGGGAGAGAAACTGGAAGACGCATTCGAGACCCTTAAGCAAAGACTATGTAATGCACCTATCTTATCCTTACCAGAGGGTTCGAAAAACTTTGTGGTATATTATGACGCATCACATCAAAGATTAGGATGTATGCTAATGCAAAAAGATAAGGTCATTGCATATGCCTCAAGGCAACTCAAAGTGCATGAGAAGAATTATACTACGCATGATCTAGAATTGGGAGCCGTAGTATTTGCACTTGAGATTTGGATACACTACCTTTATGGTACCAAATGCACTGTGTTCACTGATCACAAAAGCCTTCAACACATCCTCAACCAGAAGATGTTAAATATGAGGCGTAGAAGATGGGTTGAACTGCTTAGTGATTACGACTGTGAAATCAAATACCATCCCGACAAAGCAAATATGGTGGCCGATGTTCTGAGTAGGAGGGAAAGAGTGAAACCAACATGGATAAGAGCGTTGGGAACAATAGTAAGCACCATTCTGAAGGAACAAATTCTCGAGGATCAACAAGAGGCATTAAGGAAGGAGAATTTGAAGAATGAAACTCTACACCACATAGAGACTAAGTTTCAACTGAAATCAGTTGGAGTTTATTACTTGAGAAACAAGGTTTGGATACCTAAGATTGGTAATCTTAGATCCATACTTTTGGATGAAGCACATCGATCAAAATACTCAGTCCACCCGGGAGCGGATAAGATGTACAAGGATCTTAAGGAACACTATTGGTGGCCTGGAATGAAGAGAGACATTGCACTTCACGTAGGCAAATGCTTAACCTGTGCAATGGTCAAAGCTGAACAACAAAAACCATCCGGTCTACTTCAACAACCTGAGATTCCCCAATGGAAGTGGGAACAAATATCGATGGATTTCATCACAAAGCTGCCCAGAACTGGGAAAGGGCATGATACAATTTGGGCGATTATAGATCGACTGACGAAATCTGTTCATTTTCTGCCGATCCGAGGAGATTATAAGATGGAGAAGTTGGCTCAGATTTACATAAATGAAATAATTACTCGGCATGRAGTACCTATCTCCATTATCTCGGATAGGAACAGTCGATTTACGTCAAGATTTTGGCAATCACTTCAAAGAGGGTTGGGTACACGTCTGGATCTAAGTACTTCATACCACCCTCAAACTGAAGGACAGACAGAAAGAACAATTCAGACATTGGAAGACATGTTGCGTGCATGTGCCATAGATTTTGGTGGTGGAAGTTGGGATGTGCACCTTCCGTTAGTCGAATTTGCATACAACAACAACTATCATACCAATATTCAATGCGCGCCTTATGAAGCATTATATGGACGTAAATGCAGATCTCCACTCAGTTGGCTAGAAATTGGCGATCGACAATTAACTAGACCTGATATTGTCCAAGAGACTACTAACAAAATTGTAATCATCAAGGATCGACTCAAGGCTGCAAGAGATCGCTAGAAAAGTTATGCTGATAATCGAAGGAGACCATTAGAATTTCAAAAAGGAGATAAAGTACTCATAAAAGTCTCTCCATGGAAAGAAATAATGCGATTTGGGAAAAGGGGGAAATTGGGTCATCGATATATTGGTCCATTTGAAATATCCGAGAGAATTGGACCAGTGGCATATAAGTTGAAACTGCTACAAGAGTTGAGCGCTATTCATGATACATTTCATGTGTCAAATCTCAGAAAGTGCTTAACCAATGAAACTCTAGTCATGCCATTGGGAGATGTGCAAATTAGCGAAATATGTGCTTCAATGAAAAACCAACATAAATCATGGATAGAAAAGTCAAGCAGTTGAGGCACAGCAAAATTCCAATTGTAAAAGTTCATTGGACATCGAGGCATGGACCAGAGTACACGTGGGAAAGAGAGGATTTCATGAAAAGCAAGTACCTCCACTTGTTCCCAATCGAGTCCAAAGTTAAGGATTGACGAATAAATTTCGGGACGAAATTTTTCTGACTTGGGGAGACTATGACATCCATCATTCTTGGAGCATCAGGTTAGCACTCTTATAGGGTACCTATATTTAGAGCTATATTTATTTAGGATCTAGTCATGATTGATTGGATTTCATCTGGCTTAGCTCCCAAAGTATAGTTTAGTGAACTTGTTTCGACAAGTAGCGGATAAAGTTAACTTATGTAATGCGAAAATACATTAACAAATGCTCCAAAGATAATAAAGTTGAAATTTTAAAGTCCAAATTAAAAATATAAAAGTCTCATTTGAATATCCAAATAATTTTACCCAAAATGTGAAACTTGGATCTAATAATGATACCTTTATTAATTTTTGTCAAATTATATTTTGGTATAAGGTTAAATGGATTTTAAATCTATTAAAAGAAAAATAATTTTAAATGGACTTGGGCCTTTGAGGCCGGCCCATTTCCTTTTCTTAAATCCCACATATAAATACTCCATCTCCTTTGAAAATTCTCGTTTTATCCACATTTTAGCAAAAAGAAACATTTCTTCTCCCTAATCTCTCTTTTTCTAGAATCAAACCACTCCAGCCTAGTTCGTTTTCAAGAAATCTTTGGAAAACCTGTCAATCTTGAAGAATTTTCAAGATTTCAAAGAAAAAGGTATTAGCCTAGTTGTCTTATTTTAATGTAATAACAAAGATCCTAACATATCCACATGTACTTCTCGTCCTTGTAACTAAAACTTTCTAGAGAATCTAAAGTGGGAGATTATACATCAATGACATGAAAATGTCTTCAAAATGATGGTAATCTATGATCTGCAAACATTAGAACTCAAGAAAAGTTGGTAAAGAGGCTTGCATGTGGGTTTTTGGCCATAAAGTTAAGTTATGAACCTTCAAGTTCTTGATGCAAGATATCCATGTGAAAAGAACTTTGCTGACAGAATCTTGCATGCATTCTAAATCGGATTAATCTGTAAAAACTCGTTAAAAATAGTTGAATCTTCTTTTAGAAGCTAGCTGAATGTGTTAGTTTTAAAATAAATTTAAAGCTCTTTGGAAAATGATGAGTTTAGAACCCCAAATGGCCGCCACTCGAAGGGTGTGCAATCTGTTTTGGGGGCTGTGTCACTCAAAAAGGGTAGGGTAATGATGATTACCTTAAACCCATCTTTAGTTCTTGAAATTTGAGAAAAAGTCTGTTTAACTCCCTTTTATGGTAGATATAAAATTTAGACATAAAAAGAGTTGTAGAAGGTTCCTTTTTGGCAATGATTTGTGAAGACAAAAATGTCAGATTTGGAATTTATATTCTGTCCAAATGGCAGCTTTTTGCGCAAAGGATTTGATTGCAAAATATACACATTTTTGGACTATTTTTAGAGCAATTAATAAAAATATCAATTTTAAATCATAAAACCCATTGGCATTACATAAGAAATAACTTGACTATATCTCTGTCGAGAACCCATAGGTAATCTAATTTCTGGTCGCTGGACTGTTTAGGAAGGATRGGGCAGGACATTCAGTGCTTGAGACGTCATCAAATCCTTGGATATTCATCAGCTAACTAGGGAGTCGGCTAACTAGGGAGTTTTTCACGACCCCACTTTTTATGCTTTTTGTTTATTTAAACTGGGGGTAAAGCATGAAGTTATGCAAACTATACTTTATTTATAATCATTGGACTAAATAACTGTTTAGTCAAAACCATTGGACCAAAGAACTGTTTAGTAAAGTTTTGTTTGCTGTTTTGCACTATGATATAAATGCTAAATTGATGTGCTTGGGAGTATGTTTCCAAATAAAGTCCCCGTCYGTAAACGCTACTTGTTAACTCGGGCATGTCCCCGGGCCGTGGTATTGTGGATAGCCGCGATTGTGTTGACAGTCCCACCCAGAAAGGGGTGCACACTACCTATGTTTTATTGGTCTAATCATGTGAAATTTGGACCACCGCTGAATTAGTACTACTACGAACTGTGGGAGCTAAGTGAGTGTACGGGCTACTTATGGTCGTTCGTAAAATAATGGGGCACATTGGTCAGGAAAGGCTCACTAGCATCTCAAGTTTGTAAACATCGTTATAGATTTACATTTATTATTTTCAAAAGTTACGTATAGTTTTGCAAGAATTGATTTATGCATTGTAACGTTTTGTGCATGTGAAAACCCGTGAACTCACCAACTCTTTGTAGATGACTTGTTTTATGCTTCATGCTTTTCAGGGAGTAATTAAGAAATGAAGTTTTTGGAGCATGTTTGTGGCGATACCAATTAAGCTCAATGTTGAAGCTTTTGTAAAGAAGTTTTCTATTCCATCTTGGTTATGAATATTAAATTTGAACGTTTGTAAAAACTTGAATGATGTTATTTATTCTATTGCTATGACTCGCTTACCTGTTACATCTCGTGTTTCCGCTTTAACGGGGTGTGACATCGGGTGTCACCAGATGTGGCACTAAATTTGCTAACTCATGGAATCGAGCAGTATATGTAGCTATGTTTTCCCCTTTCATCTCATGGTTCCATAATTCCCTTTCCAACTTTTGGAGTTCACTCCTTCGACAATATTCGTCCTTAAGTAGTTTCTTGAACTCTTTCCATGAAAGTTGGTTGGCCGTTTCCCGACCCCTAGTCTGAACTAATGTGTTCCATCATGTCAGTGCTCGACCTTCCAGTAAACATGCAACATATTCTACTTTGTTTGCTTCAGTGCATTTACTGATATGAGGACATATTCCATACCCTCAATCCAAGTTAATAATCCTACGACTCCCTCGGTTCCATGGAATTCTTTTGGGTTGCAGGATCTGAAGGATATATAGGTGCATTCCCTGGGTGTTCTAGGCTCAGAATTGGTTGGTTGGTTAGCGTTCAGTCCTGCCGCTACCTGGCTGACAATATTGGGGAGTGCGGCCAAGAGTTGTTCTGACACGAGTCGTGCAACTTCAAGGTTTTCTTTTCTTCGCGACATTTTCTAAGGCCTAAGTCAGAAGGGAATTTCGTCATTTTCATGGCAATATCAATGATAATAAATTCTAGTCATTTAAATGATGCAAAGGATATTCATCTTGTGGATAACATTCAAGCATTTACATAATCGAACAGAATAATTTTATATTCAACCCTGGCTTGATGTAGATAAGCATTTCTCAAAAGACGTCATAAGTTCATAGTTGTTTAGAGCCCACCAAAACGAGATCTTAGGTTTCAATGCAAAAGAGTAAATATTCTATCATTTCTAGAGCAACATCCAACCGATCAGCATTCCTAGCATCATCATCATCATCCCAATCACCACCAGGCACTTCTACAATCTCCTAATCTCCCGTCTAGCAGCGATGACGGCATCCGAGGTTCTCATCATACGCTGGTGGTGCATTTCCATAATATCGGATAGGTTGTTCAAAATATGGTAGTGATATCCCAGCCGGGTCTGGTGAGTTTGAGTCTCTGATGCAATTCTCCGCACCCACTCTCGTTCAACCAGATTCATGTCCTGAGTGTAGAATGCAGGTACTCATGTCACTACCTGAGAGGTCCTTCTCCCATGCTGTGGTTGGGATGACTCCCCTCTAACTCTAGTGGAATTCTCAAAAGTCACCCGCCGAGGTAGTGGAACACTTTTCCTAGACGTGACTCTAATCCTTGGACCATGAAAGGTTTGAGGTGGAATTTTGGGCACTGGCTCCAATGGGGGCAACATGGATGCAGGTGATGAAGCAGGTGTCTCGCTAGTCGCTGTGTCCTCATGCTCATATGGGTCTACCTCTTCATTGATGGATGAGTTCCTTCTAGAT
>NC_037544.1:20371827-20372680 GCF_001531365.2 Cynara cardunculus var. scolymus | reverse complement strand
TGATGTGTCAACATGTGATCCCTCAGGTTTTGTAAAAGAGTTAAACATTGACAAAAATKATGCTTTGGTTGTGTTTGTCTAACATTCTTTTTATTCGATGAAAATAAAGAAGTAAATCTAGGTGTAAATCCTGTCCTAGTATCGGTTGTTTTTACAAACTTCCTATCTAGTTCAGATTTTTTATTTGAAGAAGGCTTTGGCTTTACTTCTTTTCTTTTGAGGGAGGTCGGATTTTCTTCAGCTGGATGGAAAGAAAAGTTGTGATTAAATTTATCAGAGGGAGACCACTTCTGTTTTTGCTCACGAGTAAACTTGATGAACCTGAATGGAGTACTAGGGCCTTTTGATTTATCTTTGGCAGATTTAACATCTTTCACTTTTCCCTTTCCTTTGTCTGAATATTTCATTAATGAAGGAATACCAGATTTCATTGAGGACTTGAAATTTTTAGGTTTCTTATTCTCAATGATTTTTGGTGATTCACAACTTATCTCTTCTTCAGATTCAGAATCGAGAAAGTCTCTTGCTGATTTCTCGAAATCAGTATTAACATGGATTGGTGCAAAAGATGTGGGTTCAGAGGTTGATGCTTTAGAGTGATCTTCTTGAGGTTTCATCGATTTTGACTTCKATGAATTCTCAATTTTACTTGGGTGATTCATCGATTCATCAGTTGATGGTTCCTCATTCGGATTCTCCTTTTCATCAACAGTACTTGCTGATGAGATAGAATTGACAAGCAGAGATTATGGTTTTACAATAGGGTTTTCAACAATCTCTGGTTTAGAAATGTCATTTCTTTCATCAGAATTCTTACATGTACTTTTCTCGTATACCACATTTTCAAAATCCT
>NC_037544.1:20369830-20371722 GCF_001531365.2 Cynara cardunculus var. scolymus | reverse complement strand
GTCCTTAGTTATTCGCTTGTTTAATTCCAGAAGTTTATCTTCTTCTGATTTCTTAAGGATGCTTATGCGAGTCTTTTCTGTTGCTAGTTCATCTTTTTCTTCGGTTAGAAGATCAGTCTCTCTTTTGTAGAAACTTGCTTCTTTTTCAGTTTTTATTCTTTCAGATTTTTCAAAACTTAAATTTTCTTTTAAATTCAAGAAATCTTCTGAAAGTTTGATCACCCTTAACTCTAGTTCTGATGGAACAGAGCTAGTTTCGTTTGAGAAAGACTCACATACCTGGTCATCAGAGTTGGAGGTGGAGTCTGCATTAGACGTGGCTATTAGACAGATAAGCGCTTTGTCTTCATCGTCTGATGAAGAATCGGACACCCAATTTTCTTTTTTGGCCTTCAAGCTTCGCTCTCTGGAATTATACTTGTATTTATTTTTATAGTAGTCAGCATCCTTGATCAATCGTCCTTTGCATTCCTTGGAAAAATGACCAAGTTTTCCGCACCTAAAGCACTGAAGGTCATTTTTCCTTCCATCCTTGTCCTCTTTCTTTTCCTCTCTTCTTTCTTCTTTTCTTTCTTCTCGTTCTTCTCTTCCATCTCTTCTTTCGTCCCTTTAATGGAATTTGGATGGCTTTCTATCATATGATGACTGGTATCTTTCCCTTTTGAACTCTTTTCGCTCATAGGGTTTTCTGATGAACTTCTTTTCGAAGTGTTTTGTAATCAAGGCCAACGATTTGGCAAAAGCTTTAATCTCATCATCTGATTCAGAAGTTTCATCTTCAGATTCTGATTCTACCACCAATGCTTTCTTGCCTTTCTTCTTATGTTCTTTGGCAGGAGTCCTTGATTTTTCCTTTTCATCGGCAGTAAGAGCAAGTGGTCCACCGATGGATACCTTTTTCTTCATAATGTCGCTCTCTTGTACTGCAAGTGTTCCATACAGGTCATGAAGAGACCAGCCATCTAGGTCCTGGTTTGCTTGTAGGGACATAGATAGCTGAGTCCATTCATCGCCTAGACTTTTTAGGAATAAAACGTTGTTTTCTTCCTTATTTCTGATGATATCGTTTCTACGACATTGATTTATCAATGTGTTGAAGCGATCGTAAGTCTTTTGTATGGGTTCATCAGGGAGGGCTTTGAAATTAGTGTATTCGTTGAGACATTGTGCTCTACGATTTTTCTTTGTTATTGCTCCTCCTTCCAGTTGGCTTGCTAGTTCATCCCATAGTTCCTTGGCTGTGGAACATGTATCAAGGGACTGGAATATTTTGTTGGGTAGGGCCATGATTATCAACCTTTTGGCTTTTTTGTCAGTTTCAACTCTTTCCTTGTCATCTTCGTCCCAATTTCTTTCATCTTTGGGCATGTAGTAGGCTGGAATTTCAGCTGTGTTTGTTTCTGGAACTCTTGGGACTAGAGTTGGTAGAATGTAGGGACCCTCCTGTATAGATCGCAGGAGATTCCTGTCCATTCCTTCTAGAAAATTTATCATTCTGATCTTCCATTGTGAATATTCCTCTCGTTGAAGAGTTGGAGGCTTTGTGAGAGAGCCAACATTATAAGCAGAATTCCAGTTGGCCATTGAGAATGTTGAAGAAGAAGATGTAATTTTTTTTTACGAGAAAGAAGATCAAAAATTAAGAGGTTTTTGAATGATCGTTTTGATTGGGAAATCAATCAATAGGCTCGGATACCAATTGTTGATCCCAGATCTCTCAATAACACTAATATTCTAGTTATGAATAACCAAATTATAGTGATTTTATGAAGGAAATTATGAAGACTCGAGAATAAAAATAAGAATATTTATGAACAGTCTTGAGCTTCAAAAGTTTAACTTTATAAACTGAGAAATGTAAGAGCGATTCGTAAAGCGACTCTTTTTACAAT
>NC_037544.1:20350654-20369530 GCF_001531365.2 Cynara cardunculus var. scolymus | reverse complement strand
CATTCATGATGTGATGATTTCATCCTTATCTTCAAATCTTCATTGCATGCTTGGATGAAGTGCTGGAAAATCTTCTAAGTGTTGATGACCAGAGGATTGATGAGAATGCTCTTTCCATCGCATCCTTGGACTGTCCATCGGTCCTCTGGTTGAACTGTCCATCGGTCCTCTGGTTGAACTGTCCATCGGTCATCTGGTTGAATTCCAGACTTAGTCGTTTWTGCCTTGATGTCTTCATTGGTCTTCTGGTTCTTCATCACTTATTGTTTTTCATTACTTTTTACATTTTGAATTGTGGGGTTTAACATCGTGGCACTTTGTATATCATTTTATATTTTGTATTGGTTATGGGTCGGTTTGCTTGTCATAATACATTGTAATCTTGTATGGTATGGGACATGTGATTCAGGTTTAGGACAAGCAACAATATATTTCCCAACACGTCTTGATTCTATTATTAAAGTTCTCTGTGTCAGCAATTTGTGGGTCTAATTTACAACTCTATTTCTTTCGTTGTGCCAAGTCAAATTGTTGGAGTGGTCCTTTTCAAATTGTTGGAGTGGTCCTTTACAGCTTGAATGAGAGGCACCCAGAAAGGTATCATTTCTTGAATCTAATGGCTTCTTCTACACAGTGAGAAGAACAAATCTGGGTTTGATTTAGGTTTTTCTATCACAATTTATTTTATTTCAAGATTCAGTTTTCATGTTTGAATTGAGCTATCTGTTTAGCTCTAGACTCTGTTTGGATTACCTTTTTGTGTTTTCTGTTTCAAGACTATGAAATCCAATGCCCCAATTACTTCTGTTTCGTTAAATTTAGCAAGTAATTTCACTTTGGTTCTTCACTAAACTTAGAAAAATAGAATCTTGATGATTCCCTAATCCAATATTAGTATAGTTCTTTTTACTCGAAATCGGTTCATTTCGATTGTTTAAAGGAATGAAATCAGGAAATGGAAATGTTTCCCTTTGTTCATAAAACTGGTCAATTTTGTCATGTGGATTGGAAACAGAAACAATGAGATCTACTGAAAACTGTTGTTGATGGCAATAGAGAAAACCTGCAAAAAGAATGCAATGAAGAACGAACGATAGCATGCGTCTAATCTTATTGTTCACATCTCCATCACTGTTTGGGTTTCCGAGAACAATATCGGATAAGAAGTCTTATCATCGCTTCTGATTGTTGTTTCACGAATATACGTAACTGAGGTGAATTATTCTTACTAGCTTCAATCGAATTCAGTTTGTTTCAATTTCTAGGTATCTAGATGGACTTATATCGATTACCTTTTGTTTCAATTTCTAGGGTTTTTTGTTATATATATTTGATCCAGATTGTTCAATCTACTCTTTTTTGTTTTTGTTCTTTAGGATACATACGACAAAAAATTTCAAGTTTTGTCTTTACCTATACTATATTGTAGAACTTTCAAGGTTAGTCTTTTGTTTCAAGGTTTTGTTATATATGTGTGTCTCTGTGTGTGTAGGTTCAGTTTAATCTTTATTAAAAAGTTTTCATATGTTTCCATCTTACTTCAAATTTAGTTTTCGTAAGAAGGTTTAGAATTCTATCACTATGATAAATTGATAAATATACCCATCATAAGAATTGGGATGCTTTCTTATGTTTTGTGTTTATATTTGGTACCTTCATGTTTTAACCTTTTGCATATCAATAAAGATGAACTCGATCATGTGAACGGATATTACCTTCTGTTCCACATACAACAACTCCTACTTCATATTTACAATCCGAGTTTGAGTGTTCTTTAAGTTCAGAGCATGTGACTTTACGATCAAAGGAAGAAATGGTTCATAAAACTTCACTGTCTTTGTTCTTTTAAGATCTGGGAGATGGGCTTCAAAATCAGAGAATAGATCTCTTTAGAATCATAAGAAAAACATCCCCTAAGAACAGCTAATTGTCCTTCAAGATTAGAGAATGCTTGAATTAGCCTTAAGCTCAGAGTTAAATTTTGAAAGTCAAACAAGCGTTTTTCTCAACTTCTGTCCAGTAGTTATCACTTGAGTTCAACATAATATTTGACATACAAGAAGCTTGATTTTGAGAAAACTCTCAAAGTTGCAGAACTATGTCTTAGCTTTCCATCCTATCTGAACTCATCAATTTTGGATCTGTAAGGAGGGASATATGATCAAAATGGTACAGTTGTGCAAAGCTGATAGTAAAACTCCAGATGCATTAGGCTTAACTCTGGATACACACGGCTGTAACTCTAAAGACATTGAGCTGTAACTCTGAAGATTCATACTTGTTTCTGAGGCTCCTGTCACGAGAGCACGCACCGCATTTGGGTTTTTCTTTAGTATCTCATTTATAGTCTTCATATGTCCTTTGACAACAGCCTTGTGTAGTGGCAAATAAGGAAGATAATGTGATCTCATTTCTGCTTTGTTTGACCCTGTGTACATAACTCTTGTGGTTAAATGTATCCTTTAATTTAGACGAAAACAATAAAGAACTGTTCATTTTTAGTGTTTGTTTATATTAGTTGCATTATGTTATATAATTGGTCATTATATTAAATTCACACAGAGATTGTTGCACTCAGGCATTGGAAAAACTAAAGCATCAACTGCCTGAAGCTGAGGTTGAATTAGAATTACGCAAATAACTTCAAGTGGATACAAGTCCAAAGCGCAAGGACTTGTTATAGATGAATGGGTAAGTTATTGTCTCTCTTGCTGTGATAACATTAGTTTTATTATCTCAATGGTGTACATAATAGAAAGTTATATTTGTGTATGTGTATTGGTCACCTACTGTTGGTCTATTTTACCTGATGTTGTTCTACTTTCGTGGTTGCTGTCAGTTGTTGTACAACAATTCTTTTCCGCCTTCGACGTTAATTTCGTCTTAGAAGCCGTCTGAATCTACAGAAACTCAAAACTTAAAATTTGTGGGAATGTTTGTTAGCTTTTCATATCATCTTGAATAACTTAAATCCGAACTCGGATGAGTTAGATAGGCTTGAAATACCATAGTCTCATAAAGTTTTCAAAAATCTTCTTTTTGTCCTTTTTCGCTCCAAAGTGTTCCGAACCTATCGATATAAAAAAAACGCATCAATATTGTTCTATTTTACCATTTTAGAGGTTGAAATCAAAACTTAGAATATTTTAATATGAATTATGTATTTATGTGAGGATCTTAGAGGTTGAGAGTCGGTTGTTGTATTCAAAGGCAGAAGCTCTTGAATTTAGAAGAAATCCAATCCCAGCAAGATTCAAGCTTTAAGCTTCTCGATTCAAGTTTCCATTGAATGTTTAGATCCATTTAATAACTAGCGTCTTGTGGTTCTTTGTTTCCTCCGTTTTTCAGTGTACAAGTTACGCCAATTTGTTAATTACTTCCCAATCTGTAGCTAGCATCATAATTCAAAGCTTAATTTTCTGCGATGTTGTTTTGATGGACTAAAATCATACCCGGTAAGGTAAGTGATAGTGTTGAATCTTACTGGTAAGCGCTTACCGGGAGTGTCTGGGTGAACAACAGCTTTGTTACCAAATATCATGCTTTTTCCATTCACATGTGCAATATCATTCGATCTTGATAATATACCATATTAACCTTCAACTTTTTATATTAGTTGATTTGCAAAATAACCACACAAACTCATGATTCAAGGCTAAACTAATGTTTCATAATTGTGATTCACTCGCGCTGCATCGCACGGGTACACCACTAGTATATATATAATATATATTAGTTGATTTGCAAAATAACCACACAAACTCATCATTCAAGGCTAAACTAATGTTTCATAATTTTGATTCACTCGCGATGCATCGCAAGGGTACACCACTAGTATATATATATATATATATATATATATATATATATACTCTTGAATCTTTATCGTGAACACTTGATTTTAGTCCGTTGAATTGTATATTTAAATATTTCAATTTTGTTAAATTCATTCTCATATTTTGAAGTAGTTTTGAGTTTTATGAAGCACTTTGAAGCTTGACTTTTTATGAAAGCCATCTGGGTAATGGCACATGTTTAGCTTTATTGTTTTTCAGAACAATCCAATTAATGGGCACATTATTTGGGATGCCTTCTATGACGGCTTTGTAGTTATGGCGTCCAGTAGGTGAACTCGGTACACAGGGTTAGGCCCAATAATGGCTTTCGTGAACCACCTTGTGGACTAGGCCAATTTTATTGGCTACAGGGCGGATGGATCAATCCTAGGATTACCCACCATGTGACCGTGGTTAAATTCACGGGGGACTCGGGGTGTCTGCCCGCATGCCGGCCCGATAGTTCGTGTGGTTTGGCCACCCCACGAACCTTACAGGAATTGACGAATTTTGTTTTTATTATGTTTGAAATGAGAATTGCGAAACGTCTTGATTTTCTATGAATACAGTTTAATTGATTTGTAGGTCTTCCACTTTATTATCGATGTTACGTAATATTATTTCATATTTATATTATAATCTGTTCACTGAGAGCACAATGCTCAGCTGTGTTCCTGTTTTCCGACACGGCGTGTTCCAAGTGATATTGGTAGAGACGGGACTTGAGATCGAGCGTTTAACTTTTGGAGTTTGTAACTCGTTAGTAGATGTTAATATTCTAAGCTTATAAATAGTTGTTAGATTGTAATATTTTGGGTTATAAAACATGCTTTAAAAGTTAATATATGTTTGGAGTTTATTAGTAGCTCTGTAATGTTTATGTGTTTGATTTAAGTCCCGTTAGTGACATCGCCCGTTCTGGATCATGTGGACGGGGAATGTTACAACTGTGGTATCAGAGCATAGGTTTTGACTCGTAAATTAAGTAAACTTAACCTGTGAGAATTGGGTAGACATAGGAACGGGTAAGTGAGAATTTAATTCTAACTACCGTATTCTGATCCATATCTGTTTTGAATTTTGATCTTCATGTTGTTCTATTTTAGAATGTCGAGATGTGGTCGCCCACGCAAATCCAAATCTCAACCTAAGGGTAACCCAAACCCCAACCCTAATCCAATGGGGGGTGGAAGTGAACCTATATAACTGATGTGGTCCGTCAGACCATGTCAAGTATGAAGCCTACATATCTCTAGCAGGCCATTCAGGCTATGCAACAAGCAGTGCATAATCTTCCTTCAAACCCAAATCCTGTTCTTACACCAAATATTGGACATCCTGCATCCAGTTCGGGTAACCTAATGGGAGAAATATTTATATGACTTAAAAGGTTTAACAAACAAAAACGTCAGTCCTTCTCAATTGCCATAAATTTTGTGGATGTCGAACACTAGATTCGACACATAGGAAAAAATTTCAATGTCTTAGATATCCCAGATCAATATCGGGTCTGCTTGAATACTTATATGTTCAAGAGAGAAGCCAATAAATGGTGGGAAGCTTGCATCCAAACTGATCCATATATTAAAGACTTGTCTTGGGATATATTCAAAGAGTTTTTCTTCAAGCAATACTTTACCTCGGCTAATCGCGATGCCTATGTGCAAGAATATGCTACTGCCACATGTTTTCTTAAATTTTCTTGTTTTGCAGGAAACACTGCAGGCATTCAAGTCTAACAAGCTGACAAATTTAAATGAACTCTTAACTCGAGGTATAAGGATCGTCTCTTGAATCATGCTTTTAATACCATCATTGAAGTGGCCGACGCAACAAAGAATATTGATCGATCACGACAATAATGGTTAATTTCACGCGTTGACAATAAGAAATGTGAATCTGAATCTTTCTCCCGAAGCAACCCTTGTTTCGTAAAATCAAAGTCGAGCAGCGATACTCAAAAAGGCCCGAACCTATTCATGCCACGACTTCCAGTGTTGCCTAGCAGTGGGAGTCAAAATGTTTCTAGCCCTGTTATTATTTGTTATTGATGCAATCTTCAACAAAGAGTAGGTTTGTGCCTAAAGATGACCGGTTCATGTTTCAATTGTCGAGAACAGGGGCACATGGCTAAAGATTGTCCTACAGCTCAGATCCGAACTGATAAAGTAAAAAGAAAACAACCAAGTACTAGTGGACGAGTCTTTGCATTACCTGATAGCAAATCCCAAGCGGGTATGATTTTAGGTCATGTTAAATTAATTGATTTATCTGTTTATGTTTTATTTGATACTGGTGTGACACACTCAGTTGTTTATGAACAATTAGAATCCCGGTTAAAACCGTTTGAGCGAACCACCGAATTTCTAGTGGTAATATCTACCCCAATGGGTGGTTGAATCTATGTGCTAACTCGTTTTTCTAACTACCCAATGCTTATTGGAGACTGCATACGGGAGGTCACTCTACTTCCAATGATATGTACGACTTCAATTTAATATTGGATATGGAGCAGTTGTCACGTCACTAAGAAACTATAGACTGTAATTGCCAAAAGAAGATGTTAGCGTTGTGGTCTCTATTACTGTGAAACAGTATGCATGGCAAAGAAATGAAAGTTTTCTTGTTGCTCTACAAGATCCCGAACAGGTATTTCCTACTTCTACATCCATACTTGTTTTATCTGAATATCTTGATGTGTTTCCTGATGATTTACCGGATATACCACCAGTACGGAAAGTCGAATTTACCATTGATCTAGTCCCGGGAGTTTCTCTTATTTCAAAGGCGCCCTACCGAATGGCTCCAACTAAAATGAAAGAGCTTAAAACTCAACGCGATGATCTATTGAAGAAAGGTTTCATTCAGCCCAGTGTTTCACTCTAGGGAGCTCCAGTTATTTTCGTTAAAAAAAAGACGGTATGATGCGTCTTTGTATCGATTATCGGAAACTTAATAAATTAACTATCCGTAACAAGTATCTGTTGCCGAGAATCGATGATCTGTTCGAACAATTACAAGGGGCACAATACTTTTCCAAAATTGATCTTCGGTCCGTGTACCATGAACTTCGTATCCGAGATTGTGATATTCTGAAAATTGCATACAGAACTCGCTATAGGCACTACGAATTCTTAGTAATGACTGTCGGGTTAACTAATACTCCAATGGTCTTTCTGGATCTTATGAATCGGGTTTTCAAAGATTATCCCGATGAATTTGTTATCGTGTTATTGATGACATCATGATTTACTCGAAGTCAGGAAAGCAACATGATCAACATCTTCAAATCATTTTGGAGACTCTTCGAACAAAAAGGTTGTATGCAAAACTTTCCAAATGTGAGTTCTGGCTCGATCAAGTGTCTTTTCTCGGGCACATAATCTCCACCGAATGTATCAAAGTCGATCCAGCAAAAATTGAAATCGTCACTAATTGGTCACGACCTACGAATGTATCTGAAGTTCGTGGTTTTTTGGGTTTGCAGGTTATTACAGACGATTGATTGAGGGTTTCTCTAAAATATCTCTGTTGTTGAACCGATTACTCCAGAATGGAGTCAAATTCAATTAGGGTTCCGAACAAAAATCTTGTTTTGAGGAATTGAAGCATCGATTGGTTACCGCACCTATTCTGGTATTGCCGTCTGGCACCGCTGGGTTTCAAGTTTATAGTGATACTTCAAAGAAAGGTCTCGTTTACGTTCTTATGCAAAACGGAAAAAAGTGATCGCATATGCTTCTCACCAATTAAAGCCTTATGAGGTTAATTACTCGACTCATGATCTCGAATTGGCTACGGTCATCTTCGCACTCAAGATTTGGCGTCATTATTTGTATGGTGAGTGTTGGTCCTGTTAGGGTCTATAAGATGTGTATAACAGTTTGTAGAAGGGGGGGATGAATACAAACACAGTTGACTTTTCAAATTTAAAATATATATTCATAAAGAAGGATCAATATAGATTTTACAAGATTGTTTGCGGAAAGATAAAGTAAATAAAACCTATCTAAACAATCTACGGTTACACACTAGTTCTTAACAAATAGAGAAAATATTTACTGTAAAAGACTTAGAAGGATGTTAGTTCTTTCTGGGTAAGAATTATTTTAGAATACAAAAAGAGATTTTAACTTCCTCTTGAAGATGAGCGTATTGCGTTCTTAGATGTGTGTTCTTTTACTTATGAACGTAAGTTAGGGTTCAAGAGTAAGTATCAGTCAAGAGTATCTCTGCATGGAGATAGAACACATCTATTTATATTCATTGCACTAAATGCACATTTAATGCAACGCAGTAGGGTTAGAACACGTGTCAAGCCTTTAGAGAAAGACTTGTCCTTTGCTACAGTGAATAGTAAAAAAGCCTATTCATGAGCATCTTTCACAAAGTTGGTGGGTAGTCTTCACACATATGTAGACCAGGTTGTAATCACTGAATGTCGTTTCAGATCACATACTCGCCAGTCTCCAATCTTTAGTTTCAGTCTTTGACTTTCGCTGAAGGTTCTTTGGTACGAGTTTTGTCTTCTTGAAGTATCGTTGTCGCTGATGGATTTACATTACAAGTTCTTCAGCGATAATTGAACAGACTCAGTGATGATCGCTGGAACTTAAAGACAAAAACATAAATACTTTGTATAAGGTAAAAGGGATTATCATCAAATCACTAAGAAAGAGGATCAACAATCTTCTCCTATTTGATGATAACAACACAACATAAAGAAAGTTGTCTTATCAAATAATAGTAAGGAAAAGTTACACATAAAGTATATGTCCCTTTTAACTATATTGGGATCTTTTTCAGTGAGTCAGACTTTACTTAGAAAATTTTCTTAAGTTTAAGTCTAAGAAAAATAACAAGAAGCGAAACTGAAACTGAAAGCTTATTCACTGACTTATAGATTGTCAGTGAATGTAAGAGTAACACTAGAACTCATAGACTTATGTCTCTATTACTCTTTTCAGGGATCTTTTTCAGTGATACACAAAAACACTTATATTAAATTTAAGAAGATATTACAAGAGTTTCAGTACTTGTCTAAACTTATAGAATATAAGAATAATCACTGAGAGTAGATATAGTAAATAGTTTGCAGTGAGTGGACAATATTACAAAGAAAATAAACTAGTCTAAGTTGTTCTGATTTATGTAACCAGGTACATCTTCTCCAAGCTTCTTTTGACGTTAAAATTCCCTTCGTATCTTTCGGTCCATAACTCTTCCTTTTGAGTCATCATCTAGCTAGAACATGAGATATACGAGGTGTTCCATAGGGCATAGATGTAACTCAGACATTCTCTGATATCTTACTCCACCATCATAGTCAAGGAATATAACTCCTGACTCAGGTTTGAAGTGCACAGTGTTGGGTACATAAGGACCCTTCACTAGCAATGTAAGATTCAGCATTAAGATGTATGGACTCTCAGAATCCTTCAGAACATCATCTAAGGAGAACTTTGTTTCATGTTTGTTCTTCAGGGATGGTCCATCATTAGGACGTGAAGGTCTTTTCTTTCTTCCTCCTTTATTTAGCGTTCGCCTTTCAGGGACTGCGACATACCTGGACACCTTCTTGATCAGATTGCTGATGATGTCTTTAATAATCGACTTATGTCTGGATTTGGAGCGTTGAATGGCTTCTCTGATTTCCATCCATTCGTTGTAGCCATTCTTGCATAGTTAGGAGGGGTACTCAGTCATGGCATCGAGATTGTCCCTGGTGATGAGCATGGAGAGCAACGTTCCACCATCTTTTGGTTGTCCAACAATGCTGACACTCTTGACTGGGTGAGGACTTACTCTTTTGTTCATGCTTGCTTCGCTCCAGTGCTTGTCCCACTCAGCCAGCTTTAGGATTTTCTCGTGCTCAGCTTCTGCAAGAGAGAGGAGCTTAGCTTGGGCTTGGACAGCGTTCACCTTCTTTTTGGACTTTCTCTTGGGAAGAACTTTCTCAGATAGAGACTTGGCCAGCTTTAGGCTATCCTCAGTCTGTTTCTTTCGAAGTTCGAGTTCTTCCTCAGCTCTTAATGCCTCGAGTCTTTCAGCTTCAGTCAGGAAGTCGAACTCACCACCACTAGAGGTACGAAGAGGATTTTTACTCTTGTTTGGTCAACTGACTCCCTGAGCTGAGTCATCTACTGGTCGATGGGAGTACTGGGGATAGTGTTCTCAGAGACCCATTCTAGCCGACCGCAGGTGGTAGATGGAATCTCGAGTTGATATAAGAAAATGATGACTACTTGAGAGGTGGAGTCTTCATACAAGGGTTCAGAGGTTTGAAAAAGTACCTTCAAATTTCATTGTTCAGTGACGCCTTTTCCTTTCGACGAAAGGGCCTAATTCTTTTCAGGCACAGACTCTTCTTCCCTTTGCTCCCCTTGGGATGCGGAATCCCTGAGGGCAGCTCCTTTAGTGGCAGTTGTTGGACACTGAAAATGAATGGTGAAGTCATCTTCATCATCATCGTTGTCATCATCATCAAGATCGTTGTCGGAGTCTGGGAAATCATGATCATCACTTTCCTCATCATCTTCTTCATCATCTTCATCTTCCACATCACCAGCAACAGGTGCAGAGGTGATGGGAAGGTCATCATCACGAGGGATGGCATCAACATCCTCAACTATAGCAGCTTCACTGGAAGTTGAGATATCACAAGCAACCTCAACTTCAGCTCTAGGAACTTCAGCGTCATTGGTTGCTGGATCAGCAAGTTCAGCATATGGTCCAACAGCGTTGGGCCTTATCTCCCCCTCTTTGGCTAGTGCTTGAGAGCATATGCTAGAGAGTTGGTCGACGTTGTGGATCTGGAGAACCATCATCTTCTCTAGCCTCCTTAGAGCGCTGGCCAGGATATTCGTCGCTTCTCGCATCTCATGAAACTGAGCGTAGTCATCAATGATGAAGGAGGGAGGAGTCACTGGTGCTGGTTGGCGAATAACGACCAGGATTTGTTGGAGGAGCTCCGCCTATTGGAGAGACAGAGCATGTGCTTCATCAGCCTTGCTTGCGAGAGCATCGATGGCTTTAGCATTAGCTCTAACCGCCTCTTGGAGAGAGGAAAGCTAGCTCTTGACTTCTTGGACTTTAGCCTTGACAGCTAAGAGGTTCGTAGCGATGTCTTCCTTGCTAGGCATGTCCTTATGGACTTCGTCCATTTTTAATAGGACAGTCTCAACGGCTGGGAGAATGAGCTTGACGTCCATCGCCATGTTGTACTCCTTTTCTTCTTGATCCATGGCTTGAGCCTCAGATGGAGCTGAAAGTGAAGAAGAGTGAGAAAAAAGAAACTTGGGGTTAGAAGAAGTGAATGGGTAGGAAGATAGAATACCTGAGGGGTCATCAGCAACATCCAAAGGATTGTCACTGGTTGGCTCCATGGTGCGCTCTAGAGGATGAGCACCAATATACTAAGGAGCCTCGAGAGGAGCTACCTCAGGTCCAGTGGTGTGTGTCTCATCATCAAGGAGGACATTCACTGATGGATCATGGACACGTGTGGAAACCAAAGAAGGAGTGGAGGAGAAGATGGTTGAGAGAACTTGTGGGTGTTCAGCGGTGGCGGCGCTGATATTCACACTTTCAACGATTTGGGTCACTGAGGCAGTTGGGGTAGGTGCCACAGTTACAACAGTGATGTCAGGGATCACTGAAAAGCTTGGGAAGCTAGCTGAAAGTGCCTCGGGGTTAAGGCTAGTTTCAATAGCTGAGACCTGTAGAGAGGTCACAGCTAGAGATATGGCTATCCCCTTTTTGGCTTTCTTGGCTCTCTGAGGAGAAGCAAGAGTTGGTTATGAAGGACGTTTGGAAGAAGGGGTTTTGGTGGCTGGGATAGACGTAGGGGGTTTGCCTTTGTCTTCACCACTTGAGGAGGAGAAGGAGGGAAGGAAGAGAATCGCACCACTGAGGAGAGTGCAACATCTCCTTCCTTAAGCTTGTGATCCAGAATCCTGGATCCAATCCTGCACACCGGGAGGTTACCTTCCTTTGAGTACTTGTCGCCAAAGATCTTGGCGAAAACCATTGAAAAGAACCTGATGTTGGAAACCACCTTTTCTCGCTGGCACTTGTTCAGTTTTAGCGCCAGGTCATCGAAAATGACAGCAGCATAGTCGATTTGGCGACGCTAAATCGTTGAGACTCCTATCGTGAGAGCGACTCGGGAGGCTTGATCCTGCCTGCCAGTCTTTCCACCCATAGATTGGATGAAGTGGGAAAAGAGATTCTGCCAGACAACTGACATCTTGTTATTCTCAATCTTGGACAGTGACTTGATGGGCTCGCTGGAGTCCTTCTCGTGTGGCCATCGATAACCAATGGCATTGAGACAAACGATGATCTTGGCAGTGGAGGGTTCGCTATCGAAGGGACCCTTGGGAACTCGTAGAACGTGCCTTAGAGTGGCCACGCCAAAGTTGACGGTCATGCGATTGAAGGTGAAGAAGATTTTCTCCACCTGTCGACCATGCTTATCTTCTTCTTGCACCACTTTAGCAATCAACCGGAACAGCAGAAGGGCCTCCCTAACCATGACAATGACAGGTTCATGGTTGAGAGCAAAGGCAAGTGGGGACATCTTGAGGAATGTAGCAGCGTCCTCGTAAATAGTTTTGTTCGATGAAATGTCCAACAAGGCAACATGGTTGTTAGCCTTGAAGGATTTGTCTTCAATCGAGAAGTTGACATTCTTGGCAGCCATTTTCTGTTTTTGGTAAGAAGATAAGAGAGAAAAATAGTTGTTAGTAGTCCAAGATTTGTTTATCGTTTCAAGTTTTAGAACAATAAAACTTCTTTTGAAAAATCCACAATTCGATATTAGGGTTTTTCAAGTAGATTACTGTTTTTGAAACAAGATTATAACGAAGAATGAGAATGTGTTATTAATCTTTATGTTTGTGTTTTAAGAGAACAAGGTTCTTAAAATAGCAAACATACGTTTCATAGAAAGAAGAAGAAATAGTTCTAAGTTTGAACAAAAATAAGTATCGACCTTATAGTAGTTGAGAAGAAGGTCGAAGGTTTCGAGTTCTTAGATGTTCTTGAGTTCTTGCTTCCAAAATCTTTTGGGTAGAGTTTCATCAAAGATTTTTGTAAGCGTAAAAAAATATGAGGGAAGAGATCCCATATTTATAGGTAGGAGGAGAAAGAAGCAAAGTAGGAGAGAGGAAAAATATGACGGTTGAGGAAAGGCCATGATGAGAAATATGGCACGTTCTCATCAATGATTGGATGGAGGATAAAGTAGGTCTCGTGTGTCAGACCTTTTTGCGCATCTCAAAGCGTTTCATATTGTAAACAGAGAATAATGTCATCATTAAGACGGTTCATTAACTATTTCTTTTAAAAATAAAAAGGTTTTTAAGAAATTTGAAGAGTCACATTCAATGATAGGAAGATCACTGAATAAACCTTTTAAAACATTTTAATCATTGAAAAAGAAAAGCTTCAGTGATGGTTTTGTTTTAAGAACTGAAAATAACTTAGAAAAAATTATTTTCATAAAGACTTCAGTGTCAATGATAAAAGAATCACTGAAACTGACATTTAAAAATATTTTAATCACTGAAGATGGAAAGGTTCAGCGATCATTTTGAGTTTTAAGAAAAGATAAGTATAAAAGAGATATACTTACATAAAAGTGTTCAGCGAGCAAAAGAATCACTGAAACAAACTTTTAAAACATTTTGATCACTGAAGAAAGAAAGCTTCAAAGATAGTTTTAAGAAAAAGAATAATTAATCATACCTTAGAGAGTGTAGATACATTTACTCAAGAGTTTAGTGATAAAGATAGAGCATTGAATCATTTCACTAACTGATTGATGTTATAGCTGAAGAAAATTATTCTTCAGCGTTTAGCATCCCATTTCGCTGATCAAGATGTTAAATCTTTTCTTATCAAGAGGCTTGGTGAAAGGTCAACGAGTTGATAATTAGTTGGAATAAAGTGAAGTTCAATGTCACCATTCATAACATGATATCTGATAAAATGATATATGTTCTCTATTTGTTTGGTCTTGGAGTGAAGTACAGGGTTGTTTACAATTGCAATAGCACTGGTGCTATCACAATAGATAGGAATCTTTGAGAACTGAAGATTGTAGTCTTTCAGTTGGTTTTTCATCCAAAGAACTTGGGCACAGCAACTTCCAGTGGCCACATATTCAGCTTCAACGGTTGATGTGAACACTGAGTTTTGCTTTTCACTTGTCCTGCTCACCAACTTTCCACCTAGAAGCTGACAGCCTCCAGTGGTGCTTTTCTTATCGATCTTGCAACCTGCAAAATCATTATCCGAATAACCTATTAGGCCAAAACCTGAACCCTTAGGGTACCAAAGACTCAAATTAGGAATTCCCTTCATGTATCTGAAGATGTGTTTTACAGTGATCAGATGGAATTCATTAGGTTCATATTGATATCGTGCACATAAGTAAGTAGAATACATGATATCTGGTCGACTAGCTATGAGATACAACAGAAGCTGATCATTCCTCTATAAACAGTTACGTTTACAGGCTTTCCATTGGGATCCTTGTTGAGAGAGAGTGAAGGAGCCATTGGAGTCTTCAATAGATGAGTTATTTGATAGATCAAACTTCTTCAGCATGTCGCGGACATATTTAAAGAGAGGGGTGCCTTCGGGAACACGGACATAGGTGTGGCATGGCTGTCGTCAGCTCGTGTCGTAAGGTGTTGGGTTAAGTCCTGCAACGAGTGCCTTACTTTGACTGATAAAGATACCTTTATCTGATTGCTTGATCTAGAGGCCTAAAAAGAAGGTTAGTTCTCCCATCATCTCATCTGGTATTCTTTTTTCACGCGATCAGCGAATCAAAAACATAAAGAGGGATTAGTGGAACCAAAAATAATATCATCGACATAAATTTGGACTAGAATGATATGTCCTTTAACTTTCCTAAAAATAAGGTCTAGTCAATCTTTCCACGAACAAATTTCTCAGAGATGAGAGACGAGGAGAGGGTATCATACCAGGCAAGGGGAGCCTGTTTCAACCCATAAAGAGCTTTATCCAAATGATAGACATGGTTTGGATACTTAGGGTTAAGTAACCTTGAAGGTTATTCAACATAAACTTCCACTTGAATTTTTCCATTAAGGAAAGCGCTCTTTACATCCATTTGATAGACTTTAAAGTCTCTATAGGCAGCAAAGGCTAGAAAGAGTTAAATTACTTCAATTATAGCCACTGGTGCGAAGGTCTCATCATAGTCGATTCCTTCTTCTTGTCTATAACCCTGAGCAACAAGTCGATCCTTGTTACGGGTTACCATACCTTCTTCATCTAACTTGTTGCGATAGACCTATTTGGTGTTTATCACTATCTTGTCAGATGGACGTGGGACAAAGTACCAGACTTTGTTCCTATCAAGCTCAATGAGCTTCTCTTGCATGGCAATGACCCAACTAGGGTTTGAGATAGCATCACTGATCTTCTTGGGTTCAACTAGAGAAAGAAAGTTGACAAAGAGACAGATATTACCTAGACCACGATGAGTCTTAATACCTGCACCTAGATCACCAAGATTTTGATAAATTAGATGGTCTTTAGTCCATCGCTGAGCTGGTAGAGGATTATCATCTAAGTAGAGAAGTTTAGAAACAATGGATGAGGCTTCAGTTGCAGTATCTTCAGCGATTGGAACAATTGCTAAAGGAGCCTCAGATTCATCGACTGAAATAGGTTCGGATGTTGAAGGCATTTCATTCATTGATTGATCAGTGTTTAAAGTGGAAGGAGGAACACAGCTAATGGGCACAGCAGCGATCTCTGAAGAAGACACATTGGTGTGACTAGCTGCAACTGGAATGATCAATGGTTCATCTTCATCTCCTAGGGCTTCAGTGTTGATAGGAATGCTGAAAGAAGCTTCAGGTTGTCCATAATGAGAGAACATCCAGTTTTCTAATTCATCTTCATCATTTAAGATGGGTTTTGAATTAGCTGACTGAGATTCATCAAAAGTGACATGGATAGTTTTTTCTATTGTCTATCGACGTTTATTGAATACTCTGAAGGCTTTGGATATTGAAAAATATCCAAGAAATATTCATTCATCAGCTTTAGGATCGAACTTTCCTAGTTGATCACGGTTGTTAAGAATATAGCACGTGCAACCAAAGATATGTAGAAAGCTAATAGAAGGCCTTCTTCCATGAAAAAGTACATAAGTTGTCTCTTTGAACCTCATAACGATCAGTGACTGATTTTGAGTGATTCAAACAGTGTTGACATCTTCAGCCCAGAAATGTGTAAGGAGATGGGACTCGCTGAGCATGGATCGAGCAGCCTCAATGATTGTTTGATTTCTTCTTTCAAGAACCCCATTTTGTCGAGGAGTTCTCACTAAAGAAAAGTTGTGAGAAATTCCCTTGTCCTCAAAGAAGTTATCCATAATACTATTTTTGAATTTAGTACCATGGTCACTCCTAATAGATCATACTTTAATGTTGTTAAGCACTTCTATTTTCTTGATGAACAAAATAGTGTCTTCAGGTGCTTCATTTTTGGCTCTGAGAAAGAAGACCCATGTATACCTGGAATACTCATCAACAATGACAAGTGTATACTTCTTTTTAGCAATAGATTGCATATTAACATGACCAAATAGATCCATGTGCAGTAGCTGAAGAGGCGATGTCACTGAAGATATTTGCTTTGATTTAACGCTAGCTCTTGTTTGTTTTCCTTTCTCACATGCTGAGCAAAGAGATTCCTTTGCAAAGAAGTTTTGAGGAAGACCAGTGACTAAATCATTTCTAGACAACTCACTGAGTGTCTTGAAGTTAATGTGAGAAAGTCGTTTGTGTCATAGCCAGTTGATGTCTGGCGAGGCTTTTGAGAGAAAATAGCTATTCTCAGTGATAGAAGAATCCATATTGATGATATAGACATTCTCTAGACAAGAACTGGTCAATGCAACCTTATCATCTTTGTCATAGACATAGCATGAATTCTTGGAGAACTTCACCGTATAGTCTTTGTCACACAACTGACTAATACTAAGAAGTTATGCTTCATTCCTTCAACGTATGCAACACATTTGAATGTGGTTGCACCATTGGTTGATATACCCAAACCTCTGGTATATCCTTTTCCATTACCTCCAAAGTTCATGGAAGGTCCTCTTTCTTCCTTGTAGTCAATGAGCAGGGATTTGTCTCTAGTCATGTGCCTTGAGCATCCACTATCTAGATACCATATGCCTTTGACTTCCTGCACAAGGGAACAGTTTAAAAATGCTTTTGATACCCATCTATTTGGGTCCAGCAATGTTAGAGGCTTCATCTATTGAAGCTGAAGAACCAGCGTCAGTAGACGGATTCACTGAACCTAGAGAAGTTTTAGTGGAAAAGGGAACAACCTCTGACACTAGTGAGATAGAGTTAGCGGGTGTCTTCACTGAGCCTGATGAAGAGGCTTTAATGGAAGGAACAACAACATTTTTGATACTAAAGGCTTAGCATCAGTAGTTGTCTTCACTGAGCCTGAAGAAGAGGCTCCAGTGTTTTCTTCAACTTGGATGCTTTAGCAGCCTTAGTGGTTGATTTCGCTTTGGTTGATTTCTCAGCCTTAGCTACTTTCTTGCCCTTAGCTGATGGACCAACCTTGGCGGTAGGACACTTACTTGCAATGTGTGTAGTTTCACCACAGTGCTTACACTTCCTATAGCTGAAGGTAGCTTTAGGGCCAGGAAGTACCAGATTTGGAGAGGGACCAGCTCCAAGGATTCCCTTCTCTTTAGTTCTAGGAGGAACTGTTGAGACTTTGGAGTCCTTAGGTGAAGCATTCACCTTGAGCTGAGACTTAGATTTTTGAGAAGGTTCAGATTTCTTAGTCCCTGAAGAAGAAGAAGATTTACAAGCCGAAGAAATAGATTTAGATCTATTTGACTTGTTAGTTTTCTTGGGAAGAGGTGCTTTGACAATAGATTTACCCTTGTCTTTGCAACCTGAACTCGAAGGATTTCCATCAAGATGACTCTCAGTTAAAGAATACTGAGAGGAAGAAGTGTCAGGAATGGAAGAGACAAGAGTACCAAACTTGAACATGGACCTGTCAGTGACACTGTCTTCCTGATCAAAGAAGAATCCTAGAACAGTCTTTATCTTGGCAGGGATCTGAGCGTTAATGATCTCTGAGGCCTTGACAAAGCCTTTGCACCATCATTCTATGGTAGCCTTCTCAGTCTTGAGTTCAGCAATTGCTTTCTCACGCTCAGCTATAGCTTGTTCACATTCGACAGTGATGGTTTGGTTCACAATGACCTGATCCTTAAGGTTTTCTTCAACCTTAGTCAGCTCTTTGATCTTTGAATGACAAATCTTCAACTGTTATTGAAGATCAAGATTAAGCATTTATGCTTTAGACTTGCCATTTAGGGCATTGTAAAGGTTCACCGTCAGCGTGTCTAACGCTCATAGGCTAGAAGAAGAAGAAGAAGAAGAGGGTTCATTCAGGATACATACCTGAGTAGGTGAAGATAATGAGGGATTATTTGAAGTTGATGTCTCCGGAGCTTCCTCTTTGACATCTTTGGCCCTTAAGTAGAGAAAGGTCGTATCTTCCTCATCAGATGATGATTCATTAGATGAATCAGCCTAGTCGTGCTCTTCAGCGACAAGACCCTTGGCCTTTCGTTGGAAGTTCTTCATCTTCTTATACTTCTCCTTTAATTTCAGGTATTTATCATCCCTGGATTTGAAGGAGGATGGGGTTTTTGAAGATGGCATCACATACTTCTTGGACCTACATTCACCAGCAAAGTGACTTTTACGGTGACAGTTATAGTAGATCGTTGGAGCCTTGTCTATCTTATCAGACTTTGGCTTTTCCTTTATGGTCAACGAAAGAGATCTGCGGAAGTTACTTTTATTGGCGAATCTCCTAAAAGATTTAGTTAATAACGCCAGTGGTTCATCAAAATCTGCAAGAACAGATTCTGATAAATCCTCAAAGTTAGTAAAAGCTAACTCAGTAATAATAACAAGAGGAGGAGGAGGAGGAGGAGGAG
>NC_037544.1:20338258-20349840 GCF_001531365.2 Cynara cardunculus var. scolymus | reverse complement strand
AGAAGAAGAAGAAGAAAATGGGATTTCAGCTAAAGCATCTTTAGGGATTAGAGCTAGTGGAGAGCTCTTCATTTCCCTGGAATCTTTAATCAGAAATCTTTTCAGCTGGCAAGACTGCTCATGATTAAGCAGTATCCCATAAATATTGCTGAGAGAGATAGAGAGGACAAGTCATTGGACATCTTTTGACACATGAAATAAGTATCCCAAGATTCAGGGAGACATTCTAGAAACTTCGTCAAAGCTTCAGAGTTAGAATATTCCCTGCCTACAGTTCTTAACCTATAAGAAGACAATTAAAGCGTTGATGTACTTCAGACAACGTTTCAGTCTTTCCATAGAGAAAGCTTTCATATTGTCTTACTATATTAATCTTCCTAGATTCTTGAACCTGAGAGGTTCCTTCATACTGAACACATAAAGTGTCCCACATGGCTTTAGAGGTTCTGAGTTTCATCAAGTGATAAACCTCATCAGGAAGAGACAGCTATTATAGACCTTGCACGAGTGTCTATAGCTATCTTCTTCTTATCTTCATCGCTCCATTGATGAGGGAGCTTTCGAATCTGCCGTTCAGGAATTGCGGTAGTCATAGCTGTTTCAGGAACAGCTTGAGACATAGCATATGCATTTTCTATACAGTGTGGAATTTCAGGATCCATACCTTCCAGAAAAAGGGACATCCGATTTTTCCAAAGACTAAAGTTGTCTCGGATAAAACGGAGAGGTTTGGCAAGAGAGTCATTATCTTGAAAGTGTGTGTTTGTATTTTGTAAAGCCATTTGAAAGCAGTAAGATTATCTAGAGAGAGATATAATATAATGCAGAAAACAACTAAACAACAAGAATAAAGAATGCACTGCTCTGATACCACTTGTTGGTCTTGTTAGGGTCTACAAGATGTATATAACAGTTTGTAGAAGGGGGGGATGAATACAAACACAGATTTTACAAGATTGTTTAAAATATATATTGATAAAGAATGATTAATACATATTTTACAAGATTGTTTGTGGAAAGATTGTAACACCCCCAAAACTCACATTGCATATAACACATATTTCATTTATAGAATACATGTTCAAGCCCACACAGGGGCATAATACAAGAGTCTACGATACAAAATACACAACTCAATAATTCCAAAGATACTTGCCCTTGTATTCATAACATCTATTCTTCAAACATATCCAAAAATGATCTTCATAAAGCTAAGCATATAGGGAATATTTCACAGTTTCCCTTTTCCTCTATTATCATTATATTCTGCATTTCCTGCAACACATTTGAACACACAAAATTGAGGGTTAGACCTAGAGGTCTAGTGAGGTTCCCTTTTTCCATGTAGTTGCAGGGTGATAAGCACCAAAACAGTTATTCCATTAAGGTCGTTTCATATTTTAACATGTAAAATCACATTCTATTTGGGTCCATAGGACCTCTGGTTCCATTGATAGATTTAGAAAATATTTCAGCAAACAAGAGGAGCAGAGCTCCTCTGGTTCCTCTATCAGAGCTTCTGGTTAAGCCAACCAGAACCACTTACTAGGTGAGTGTTCTCAAATAATTCATAGGTCAATCTTATAGATATTAAAATAGCTTTTCCATAGTTAAAAATACATTTTTCAAGAGATCTTGTATGGCCAGAGCTCTGGTTCTACTAGCTAGAGCTTCTGGATCAAAACCCAAAACTTCAACCAGAGCCACTGGTTCAACCCGTGTAGGCCAACCAGAGCTTCTAGTTCAAAATGTAAGACCAACCAGAGCTTCTGGTCCAACCTGCATAGGCCAACCAGAGCTTCTGGTATGTCCTTCTTCGCAATAAAGCTTTCCAAATATAAGACTCTTTTCAAAAATTCCTAAAATATGATTTTGACACATAAGCTCTTATCTATAGATACAGAGCCTCTGGTCCAACTAAAACATTTAGTAAAGATTTGCATAATTCCTAAGATCAATGCCCAGAACCCTCTGGTTTCATAATGAGGACCAACCAGAGCCCCTCTGGTTCCTTTCAAGGAACAGCCAGAGCCTCTCTGGTTCATCTGTATCCAAATACTTGATCCAAAATCAATGGCTATAGGCCAAGTTTTCCTCTTCTCAATAACATCATCACTATTACTTCTAATAAGAACAACATTTTCGAGTCCATAAATCACAAAGAAGTAAGTACTCAAATTTATTGTAATCTTAAAAGACATAATAAAAAGAGCTATCATAACCACGCACAATTGCCACCCTTATATCCAAAGGTACACCTCTCCTTGATATGCCACCCTTATAACCGAAGGTACACCTCTCGTTGATATGCCACCCTTATCCCAACGTACATATCTCCTTGATATGCCACCCTTATTTCCTCATCAAAATCTCTGGATTAGTTTGAAACAAAGACAGACCGAAGTCACAACCGTCTTGATGAAACATCATCCATAGTTTTCAACCAATAATGGTTCCCAAAAACAGTTTTATCATCAAAACCTTCAAACTTAAGAACAATCTGTTCTTTCATAAGTTTCTACATATCAAATCTCTTGTAAATCATATAAAACAAAATACCAACCTTCTAAAACTGTTTTAAAAGCACAGTTACTATTTTATCTTTTTAAAACAGTTTCAAAACTTTAAATCGTTAATACTTCGTTCAAACTGTCAGAGAACAGTTTTTACCAATTTCTTTTAAAATCGCAAATTCCCAAACTCAACAGTTTATATCACTGCAAATATAAAGGTTTTAGTTTGTCAAAACTCACCTTAACAAAATAGATTCTACATATTTAAACCCAGCAATTCCACCGCACACAGGTTCTTCTTCAAGAACACTTTTATCCAATAATCTTTCTCAAGAACACTTCCACCGCTACACACTCTTTCTTTTTCTCAAAAAGGTTTCTTTCCCAAAAATGAAGATAAGATCGGATCTTATCTTTTTACCTTTTATATATATATATATATATATATATATATAAACTTTAAACGAAGGCGGTGGTGGGTTTTTATTAAAATAAAATTCTTTGGGCGGTGGAAACTTAATATTATAAAACCAACCTTTCTTAACCATGAAGGTTGTGTTTTATATGTTAAAATAATCTTTTCACCTAACATATTACCACATGTGTGTTCAGAATCATGTTATCGCATATATGCAAATCATCCATGCATTTATATTTAAAATTAACATGCATGTTTATCACATATTTCATATAATAATCACATATAGGTTACCTCAACCCAGGTTGTCTGAAACCTGGTTATAACAAAGATAAGGTAAATAAAACTTATCTAAACAATCTAAGGTTACACACTAGTTCTTAGGAAATAGAGAAAAGATTTGTTGTAAATTACTTAGAAGGATGTTAGTTCTTTCTGGGTAAGAACTATTTTAGAATACAAAAAGGGATTCTAACTTGCTCTTGAAGATGAGCGTATTGTGTTCTTAGATGTGTGTTCTTTTACTTATGAACGTAAGCTAGGGTTCAAGAGTAAGTATCAGTCAAGAGTATCTCTGCATGGAGATAGAACACATCTATTTATACTCATTGCATTAAMTGCACATTTAATGCAATGTAGTAGGGTTAGAACCCATGTCAAGCCTTTAGAGAAAGAATTGTCCTTTGCTACAGTGAATAGTACAAAAGCCTATTCATGAGCAGACATCATTTCATAAAGTTGGTGGGTAGTAGAGTCAACTAATCGGCTCTGTATCGTACTATACTTTAGAAAGGGTGTGGGTTTGTTCTTTGTGTGTATAAGAACAAGACAAAAGCAATTGTGCTCAACAAGCTTCTTTTGATCGCTGAATGCTGGAATGACCTGAAGGTCTCTTCAGCATTCGCTGGGGCTTAGGCAGTCTTCACACATATGTACACCAGGTTGTAATCACTGAATACTGCTTCAGATCACGTACTCGCCAGTCTCTAATCTTCAGTTTCAGTCTTCGACTTTCGCTGAAGGTTCTTTGGTGTGAGTTTTGTCTTCTTGAAGTATCTCTGTCGGTGATGGATTTACATTACAAGTTCTTCTATGATCACTGAACACACTCAATGATGATCGCTGGAACTGAAAGATAGAAACATAAATACTTTGTATAAGGTAAAAGGGATTATCATCAAATCACTGAGAGAGACGATCAACAGTGAGACCTATTAGGTTTTCACCGGCCATAAAAGCCTCAAATACATCTTTACCCAAAAAGAGCTAAATATGCGCCAACAAATATCGATCAAACTTCTAAATGATTACGATGTTCAGATACAGTATAGTCGGGCAAAGCTAATGTAGTCATCGACGCCTTAAGCCGTAAAGTTGTGGAACAAGTTTCTTCTTTAATTTTTTCTACAAAGTTGGCTTGGGAGATTGAACGGTTCGGACTAGAAATCTATATGAGTTTGCAAATGGAAATTCTATCGAATCTAATGGTAGAACTGATTCTAATCTCTCAAATCAACGAAGCCCAGCAAGACGATAGTGAATTATGGGATAATTTCCAGCAGGCACAAGAGAATTCTAGCTCAGAGTTCAGAATCGATAATGATCATGTGTTGTGGTTTCTGGATCGTCTTTGTGTTCTGAATAACTCGAAGCTTAGAGATTTAATTATGACCGAAGCTCATAACTCTATGTTTTCGGTTCATCCTGGCACAACAAAAATGTATCGTGATTTGAGGAACCATTTATGGTGGATTGGAATGAAGTGAGATATCACCAACTTTTTAGCTCGTTGTCTCACTTGTTAATAACTTAAAATTGAACAACAACGTATGGTTGGTGTTCTCCAATCACTGAACATTCTGGTATGGAAATGGGAGCACATAACTATGGATTTTGTATTCGGATTACCCCATACGATTTTGAAACACGATACAATTTGGGTAGTGGTTGACCGACTGACGGAATCGGCTCATTTTCTTCCTGTCAGACAAACTTGGTCAATTGATAAGCTGACAGAAATTTTCCAACGTGAGATTGTGCGTCTTCATGGAACACCTATATCGATTACCTCCGATCGAGACCCACGTTTTACATCTCGATTTTGGGAAGGTTTACATAAAGCCTAGGGCACACATTTGAATTTTAGTACAACCTTTAATCTACAAACTGATGGGCAATATAAACGTACAATTCAAACATTGGAGGATATGCTCCGACCATGTGAGTTGGAATGGAATGGAAGTTGAGATAACTACTTGTACCTGATCGAGGTCTCCTATAATAATAGTTGGCAGTCGAGTATCGACATGGCCCGTTATGAAGCACTTTATGGCCGAAAATGTCGAACATTAACTTGTTGGAGTAAAGTTGGAGAACGTATTTTAGAAGGCCCAAAATTAGTACAAGTCACTACCAAGAAGATCAAAATTTCACTTCAAATGATGAAAGAGGCTCATGCTCGTCAAAAGAGCTAAGCCGACAAGCGATGACGACCTATCGATTTCCAATCGGGTGATAAAGTCTTCTTGAAAGTTTCCCCGACTCATGGTATTAGATGTTTCAGTCTTAAAGGAAAGCTCAGCTCGAGATATATTGGTCCTTTTGAAATTCAGGAAAGGGTTTGAGTTGTAGCCTACAAGTTAGCTCTACCGCCACAATTATCGCGCGTACATAATGTGTTCCATATCTATTCGTTGCGAGGGTACAGTTATCATCCACTACACGTCATTGAATATCCTTTGGAGCACATAGAGCTTGATCTATCTTATCACAAGGAGCCCGAGGCACTTCTTGATCGCGATGAGAAAGGTACACGAAAGAGAGTGATCCCTTTTGTTAAAGTTCTTTGGAAGAATCACTCAGAACGTGAGGGGACATGGGAAACAGAATAACATATGTCGCGGGAGTACCCAAAATTATTAAACTGATGTAAGTTCTCTATCTCTAAATTTGATTTCGGAGATTCAATCTCCTTTTAAGGGGGGAAGAATTGTAAAACCCGAGTTTTAAAAACTTACTCGTTAACTTACCCAAATTGTACCGTATGTAAATAACGGTCAGTAATTATTGAGGGGTTAAAACCATCAAGTTACTAACCTTATAATATATTAATATATATATATATATATATAACCTATGATAATGTCTTCTTCATCGTATCATCACTGCCTCTCAATTCAGTTTTCTCTCTCTTTGAAAAAACTCTCTTCTTCTCTCTTAACCGATGGGCACCTTCATTATTTAAAATCTCAGATAGAGAGTTCAGCCAAATGGAATCTATTCCAAACATATATGCCATGGTTCTTTACTTCGACAGGGTACAGATATCTAAAGTTTTTATTTTTAGATATTTTTCAGACCTATTGCCGATACTAAGTAGCAGTCAAAAATTTGTATCCATTTTTCATGATATTATGCATGGATCATGGCGAATTCTTCAGAAAAAATTCTATCAATTTACTAAGGAAATAGAGGTAACAATTATATATGTGGAATCCCCTCTCCGAACCCTTCTTAAAGGTATAAATTTCATTCACTTTTATTAGGGTGTTTAAGTTAGCATTTTTTAGACCGATTTATAAATTATGTTATGTCTAAATTTACGGATTGATATTGTTAAAAGTATGATATTTTTTATGTTTAAAATGCTAGGATTGATTAAGATTGAATAGGAAATAACAGGGTAAAGTATGGAATAAATATGGTTAGATTGTGGGTATATGTTTAACCGCATACCAATTGTTCGATGTAATGTCGAAAAGAGTAAAAATGCATGATTAAGCTTAGGTTAGTGATCATTGGACTTGTTTTACTTTTTAATATGTTGAAGTATGTTTATAGAATGTAAATGTAGCGAATCATGGAAGTTGGATCATAAAAGTAAGTCGGGAATTGCGGAATCGAATTTTACCAACAATACAGCTCCCGTACTTTGATAGCATATAACTCACAAATCGTAAGTTGGAATAAGCTCGTATATTGCAATTAGAAAGACCTTAATGTTTACTAAAACTTTCATGAAAGGTCAAAAATCCAATTATGACTTTAAGTGGCTCGAAACAATGTGTTTTTGGGGCTGTTTGCACTGTATTCAGGATTAATTTGTTGTTTTGTAAAATTCGTATAAACTATGTGGATAATACAAGTGAGGTGATTCAAAAACTAGTAGATTTATCATATATTATACTACAACTTCTATGTATATATTAACTTTTTTATTGACCTCTAAGTGGGGTAAAAATGCTCACGAAAATGAGGGTCAAAAGTTGTTAAAAGCCGGAACGAAACTACATAAAGCTAAGCGTTGAGTCAAATTCTTAATGCATATTCGGCTGTCCTATTTGAAGTTTAAGTTGTTTATAAACATGTAAGACCTAAGTAACTTACTAGTTGAATTAGGATATGATTTAATGTCATTTAAATAATAACTGATTTGCACACGTTAAGCATGCGATCAAGTCAAACTTTACCGTGAATCCTATTTGATCGTGCTTTACTTCTCTTCTGCCTAAGGTACGAATTTTTCTTTTTTTGACTCTTGGGAAATTAGTTGTTGTATTTGACCCTTCATAATGGTGGTTTTGATTGATTGTTTAAAAGTGGTTAATGAATTACATATCTCTCTCTCTCTCTCTCTCTCTCTCTCTCTCTATATATATATATATATATATATATACATAAACTCTTGAATATTTATGGTGAACACTTGAGTTTAGTCCGTTGAATAGTCCGTTGATTGTATGTTTGAATCTTTCAAGTAAACTCATTCTCATATTTTGAAGTAGTTTTGAGTTTTATGAAGTACTTTGAAGCTTGACTTTTTATGAAAGTCATTTGGGTAATGACACATGTTTAGCTTTATTGGTTTTCAGAACAATCCAATTAATGGGCACATTATTTGGGATGCCTCCTATGACGAATTTGTAGTTATGGCGTTCTGCAGGTGAACTCGGTCCACAGGGTTAGGCCCAATAGTGGCTTACGTGAACCCACCTTGTGGACTAGGTCGATTTTATTGGCTCCAAGGAGGATGGATCAATCCTAGAATTACACATAATATGACCGTGGTTAAATTCAAGGGGGACTCGGGGTATGTGCCCGCATGCCGAGCGTTTAACTTTTGGAGTTTGTAAACTCGTTAGTAGATGTTAATATTCTAAGCTTAAAAATAGTTGTTAGATTGTAATATTTTGGGTTGTAAAACATGCTTTAAAATTTTAATCTATGTTTGGAGTTTATTAGTAGCTTTGTAATGTTTATCTCTTTGATTTAAGTCCCGTTAGTGACACCGCCCGTTCCAGATCACATGGACAGGGGATGTTACACAAAATCACAACATGAACATATTTAAAATTATCATATGGCTAAACTTACGATAAGAACATATTTAAAAATATAATGCAATCAAAATCATGATATAAACATACATAACATTCTAATACACTCTAAATTACAAAACAAACTTGCATAAAATCCTTACCTTAGATCATAATCATAAATTCCCACAACCCAAACTTGAAAAATTCAAATTTTCAAGACTTAATACATAAAAGTGAAAGAACTCGAGAACCTGGAAACCAGAAAACACTCAACATAAGTAAAAATTACATAGTGAACTTGAACACTTCAAATCTTCACCTAATACATAAAAGTTATAAGGCAAACAAAATCACGATACTAACATAAATAAAATTAAAATGCAATTAAAATCATGAAACAAATCAATATAAAATTATTACCTTATATTGCAACCAAAAAATCAAATACTGAACTTAAAAACTTCTTTAAATCTTCATGAGATAATGCATAAAAACTATAATGCAATCTAAATAACGATACAAACATACATAAATTTATGGGGGAAGTGGAAAAACAAAAAAAAAAGTATAAAGATTATCTATAGAAAAATATAAGAAAAACCAAAGAGAAAGAAAATAAATTTAGAGATGTATATGATAGAGATAGAATTTGAGAGGGTGTGAGAGATGAAAATGAATAAATGGTTGTTGTTTATATATATATAAATAAATGATTGATTGGAAAATATGAATGGTTGAAATTATGTCATTTGAATTAATATTGGAGATGAATGGTTTGGAGTTGAATGTAAATATTTAACAAAAAAATATAGTAGTGAATATTGAGAGAATATGAAGGAGAAAAAAGAAAAATGAAGTTCTAGGTTTTAGGAGAGGCCACCTCAAACACTCATGGTTTCTTCTTTAATCGGTATCATGCGTTGCACGATGACTAAAATTCGTGTTGAAAAAATGTACAAATTATTTTAATTGCTTATTTTCATAAACTTGGAACATGTTGCAAGGTGTTATACGATATTATTAAGAATGTAATTGAGTGTAATTGAACATTATTATTCTTAATTTATCATATAATAACTGGTATAATTAATAGGTTGTAAAGTATATTAGGTGTGTGATGAAAATTATTAATAAAAACCATAGTTTAAATATCTATTGTATAACATACAATTTAATTGTAGTTTAATTAAAATAAATTATTACAAAAATGGCATATAATTGTTGTCATACTTTTCTTTTATTTTTCAACAATTTCATAAAATATGAAATTATCTTGTTAATGAGTAAAAATTTTCATTGGTACATACGTCATTTCGAATTGATTACATAGAATTATCCGGCATTTTCAGCCTTTTCATTTTTTATGTGTATAAGAGATTATCTTCTTTCACTCCATTAGTTACAACTCCATCCTCTATAACTTTGATGATAATGGTATTGATCCCATTAGATTGTAGTATAACTTCATTGTGAAATTGTATAAAACAAATAACTAAATTCATAAAAAAAAACAATTAATCTATTTTTAATCATGATTAATTAAAAATAGTTGAAGGTCATAAAGACAATATTTTAAGAAAATATAAACTTTGTTTAATCGGCGATTAAACAAAGTTTATACTTTCTTAGAATCTTAATTTCTCAAATGCAACATTAAAACATTTATTACTGTATAACAACTTAAGAATCAAAACTAAAATGTAGATTTTACTATCGTTTTTGCTACTAACAATGTCATATTATAATAAACAATATTCAAATGTTCTATTAGCGTTGTGGTGACTTTTGAGGGGAAAAATAGAAATGAAAATTAGGGTAATAATAAATCAAGAAATTACAAAAGAAACAAAATAAATTTTAAATTGAGATTAGAGTAATAGTAGATTGAATGACTTACATGTAATAATATATATGTACATTATCCATGAAGCTTTCATGTTCTTCAACATGTTCAAATATTTTTATAGCTTATTTCGGCAATGAAATAGATATAACATCAAATAACATATTCATACCTTTGATTGATCAAATATAGTAAGAGAAAGTATGAGAGAAAAGTGGTTTGCCAACAACTCAAACCATTAGGTAGCCAACTAAAAATGAAAAATCATAATGTGAAATAAATAAGAGAAAATGAATAGTTCATCAACATAAAGACAGGAAAATGAAAAGCTAATTAACATAAATTGCAATATGCATGTCGAAGAACAACAATCCCCATGCTTTTAATGAAAGCATAAATTACATATAGGGATATAAAAGTCTTTTAACATATTAAACATTTTTAAAAAATCAAATTTTTGAGAGAATTTAGAAGAAACCATTCCTTAATAATGTCATGTCATCACTCCAAGGTTTTCCTTTAATATATATAGATTTTAGCTAATCCAATCATTCCAAAACATGTATTTAACCATATATTGTAAATACTAACTCATATATAAATCATAAACACAATTATAAACCAACCTCAAATATCCTAACATAAACACCCTACTAAAAACGAAAGAAATTATACCTTTAACAATGGTTCGAAGAGTAGATTCCGAATATATAATTGTTACATCGATTCCCTTAGTAAATTGAGAGAATTTAAAGAAAGAGTATAGAGTTTAGAGAGAGAGAGAGAGAACATGAGAAAATGAGGCGGACGATGAATTGAAATTTTCTCTTAAGATATATATATATATATATATATATATATACACTTGTATAGGGGCACATTCAAGGAAGAACTGACTAGTTTGTGGCAACCGTGAGATCCAATCTCAACCACAAATCAATAGATAAATTAGAAAATTTATAATTTTGGTAATTTTTAATTAAAATTTTAATGCAAGAAAACTTTACGTATTTTCTCTCCTCTCTCCTCTCTCCTCTCTTCTCTCTCTGGCCCGTCTTCAGGCCACCGCCCTCCGGCCACCGTCCTCCGGTGATACCACAGTGTGATACTCAAGCACATATAAGATGCATTGTGATACCACTGTGTTACATATCCGATTGACCACACAAACGACCACAGTGTGATACCCAATCACATATATGATGCATTGTGATACCACTGTGGTATCATCGGAGGACGGTGGCCGGAGGATGGTGGCCGGAGGTCGGGGGACGGAGAGAGAAGAGAGGAGATAGGGCAGATGAGAGAAAATATCTAAAATACCCATGCATTAAAATTTTAATTAAAAATTACCAAAATTAAAAATTTCCTAATTTATCTATTGATTTGCGGTTGAGATTGGACATCACGGTTACCACAAACTAATTAGTTCTCATTTGATTAGGCCCCTACTTTTATATATATATATATATATATATATATATATATAG
>NC_037544.1:20329191-20337663 GCF_001531365.2 Cynara cardunculus var. scolymus | reverse complement strand
GATCATTATCTTTTAAACACTCATTATTATCATTAATCTTATCATTATCTAGTAAACGGTTACGAAATAGTTTAGGATTATACTAGGTGTGATAATCATGTGATATGAGTGTGATAATCATGTGATAGGGGTGTGATAATCACCATTATACATCACTTGRRTTATCGTTTTGGTTRATAAGTTAAAATTTTGGTGTAATCATGTGATARGGRTGTGATAATCATGTGACATGGGTGTGATACTTATGTGATAGCGGTGTGATAATCACCGTTATACATCACTTGGGTTAACGTTTTGGTTGATAAGTTAAAATTTTGRBGTYATCATRTGATTTGGRTGTGATAATCATGTGATAAGGGTGTGATAATCACTGTTATACATCACTTGGGTTATCGTTTTGGTTGATAAGTTAAAATTTTGGTGTAATCATATAATATGGGTGTGATAATCATATGATATGAGTGTGATACTTATGTGATAGAGGTGTGATACGAAGAAAAGATGTTAAACCATCAACTATCTGAAGATTATCATGAACGAGAAGGAGAAGAAGATAACTACCAAGAGTAAAATGTGGAACGTGAAAAGATAATTATGGTTAATTAAAATAAAATAAAAATTATAAAAATTACTTAATTACATTATTGTCCTTATTAAATTATTTATATATAATAAAAGTTAATTTATTAATTAAAAAATTTTGAGGTTATTGGGTTGTTCTCGCATTTTCGTAAATCACAGGGGTTCTCGTTTGAACCTCCACCTATATATATATATATATAGAGTTTAACCATTTGACGGTTTTAATCCTTCAAGTTTAGACTCTTAACTTTATGTCCTAATAAGCATAAACTTAACATTTTAAGTTAAGTTCAGTTTCATTTTGTACGTGTGTGGCCCCTTGTATGGTAATCCATCACAATTTAGTTTGAGGTATAAGTCGGTTAAGCATAAGGTACAAACACGTTATGTACAGTCCTACCCAAAGTTCATTTAGCACAACTTATATGAATTAACGGAAGACAGGTATTATATCCACACATCATTATGTATTATTTCAAATAAACGAGTAGCAAATACATTATTTGAAAGAAAAGAAAGCTTATGAGATTTACTCAGAGCACACTCCTTACAAAAAGAACAAGGACAAGACAATAAAGCTTAAGTAAACTTCAAGGAAATGAGAACGGAATAGGATAGATGTCCCAATCGATTATGCCATAACGAGGAATGGTTGCTAGAGCTTGTGGAGAAACAGAGTTGGAGGATAGTTTGAGAGGATATAGCTCGTCTTTAGAGGGATGAAATAATAGAAAACCAATGTGCAAGCAATGAACTTGATAAAAATTAGGGGCAAATAAGAAATAGACAAGTTTATCTTAGGAAAACTGAGCAACAGATAACAAATTGTTACGAATGGAAAAAATGGAAGAGTCCCAGAATGAGTAACCGACATGAAATCACCATTACCCATGTATACATTATGTGGCTCAACGTATGGTTATGCGCTCTGAATAAGCATGGAGGTCAAATGATAAGTTGCTCCTGTATCAAATACCAATTTGGATCACCAAATACGGAAGCTTCGACAAAAGGAGGATTAGTAGTTGGACCTTGGAAATAGTGAGCGCATTGAGTGATTGCATGTTGATTTGTTTGGAAATTAGAACACCACTTAGGACTTGGCTCGAGGATCCTATTATCCAGGTCTTTCTTCTTTCAAAGTCACACACCTAAAGCCTTCGTGGGTAAGGCAATTCTAATTACTATCTCATCATAAATTGGATGCCATTGAAAATATTATGGTATCATCAATCTTCATCGAGAAAACCATACACGTACAAGGGTTTTACGGACTTATGTAAATAACAAACCCTTGTATCTTCTTCCTTTGTAAATCCTTGTGGATTCCTCATGTATACCTCTTCATCCAAGTCACCATGCAGTAATGCACTGTTCACGTCGAGCTGGCAGTTCCTTTTACTGGCCACTATAAGTAAGCTACGAATAGTGACAAGTTTAGCGACTAACACAAATGTTGCATGAAAATCGATGCCTTCCAGCTGTGTAAAACCCTTTGCGACTAATTGCACCTTGTATCGTTCCACCTCTCTGGTGGGTTTGTATTTAATCTTATAGACCCATTTTGAATTGATAACCCGTTTATTGGGAGATAATTCTTCAAAGGTCCAAGTTCTATTTGCTTCAAGAGTACTCACCTCTTTTTGCATGGCTTCTCTCCTTATAACGTCCTCGATTTCATGGTGAAAATGTTTTGGCACATCATGTGAAGTGATGGCCGATAACTAAGCCTCGCGAGATTCAGAAAACTCTCATAAGAGACAAGTTAAGCTAAGAGGTGTACCATTGAGAATCCCTGAGTGGTCATGGGTTGCAAATGGTCTATAGATGGAGGCAAGTTGGTTTCAAAATCATCAAAGCATTTCGGTGTCGTATTGTTCCTTTTAGGTCAAACGTTTGCTTTTGTCTCATCAACGGATTCATTTTGTTCATTCGATACTCTGCCATCCATCTCCTCGGGCGTAAGGTTTTGATTTGGCTCGTTGTCTGACTGATCACAAGTAGGTTCACGATGTGATTCATCTAGGTTACTACCACATGGATCTTCTTTAACAGATGTATCCATTCTGGATATTTCATCTTCATTTTGTGGGTGTGGTCCTGTTTTAATGTCCTTAAAAGGGTAGTTACCTTCCACAAATTTGGTGTCTCCAGAAACCATGATCCTTTTTTCGATGGGGTCAAACTCATAGACACGGTACCCCTTTTGCCCATGTGGGTATCCAACAAAGACGCAAGGTCTCCCCCTTGCTTCAAAATTATCTCTCCTTGTCTTGTTGTTTTTCACAATATCAAACATCAAAAAACAAGCATGTGATCATATGTGGGATTCCTTTTAAACAAGATCTCGTATGAAGTCTTGTTATTAATAACTTTAGAAGGAAGCCAATTTATAATATAGGTGGTCGTCATGACACCTTTCCCCCAAAACCCAATGGGCAAGGTTTGCTTCAAACCTTAAGGCTCTAGCCATTTCAAGTATATGTCTATGTTTACTTTCCACTACACCCCATTTTGTTGTTGGGTGTCAGCACAAGTGGTTTCCAAAATAATGCATGCTCATTATAAAACTATCATGGAGTTTGAGGTGAACTCTCCTCTATTATCACTTCTTTCTCTGTTAATGCTCCTTTCAAATTGTGTTCGGACCATATTGCAAAAATTTATCAGACATTCACTAGTATCAGATTTGTGATTGATAAGGTAGATCCAAACAACCGTACTACAATCATCAACAATAGATAGGAAATAACATGCCCCAGAAAAGGAGGGCACCTGATAACATCCCCATATATCACAACTTATCAAATCGAAACAATTAATAGTTTTAGTTGAACTACTAGGAAATGGCAATCTAGTTTGTTAATCTCTTATAATAGAATCATAAGCCTTGTTACTTGGTCTATCTACGGAAATAACCAGAAAATCAGTTTCTCAAAATTTTGAATTTGAGGCATGTCCCAACCTTTTGTGCCAAACTTTTGCATCTACCGAAACCGTCATTGTTATCCCATTACTTGTTGTCAACTCTATGTAGTATAGACCGTCACTGCATTTACCCGTTCTGATCAAAGTCCTTGAGGGTAAGTCTTGCATAACACAAAAATCCGGGAAAAAGGTCACGAAACAAAAAAAATTCATAAGTCATTCTGCTGACTGATAATAAGTTGCATTTGAAATTGGGAATATGTAGGACGTTCTCAATTTTTAAACCATTTGGCAAGGTGGATTTCCAATCCCTTCAACATAAAGGATTTCTTCGTTTGGAATGGTAACATGCATTTCACTATTGTGATTTTTTATTTCTTGGAGTAGATCATCATTACATGTTATATGTTCGATAGCACCTGTGTCTATTACCCATGATCTATTTGAAATCAAATTACTGGCCATATTCACGTTGGTGTTGTCGTGTCGTCATTGTTCGCCAAATGCTTGAGCAATTTTAGCATATTGCTTTGCTGTTAAGCTGGGTATGTTGAAAAATAATCAAGATTAGATAAATGAAATTTTATAAATAAAGTTTAACTCTTTTAACCAAAAGATAAATAAGCTATAAAAATTAAACCTTTATTATAAAAGACAGCAACTTTAATATCCGGAATCCAAAAAAAACCCTAAACCGATCAATGCCACACAGATTGAATCTATCCTCCGCAATAGATTCAATGAAAGAAGGGAATGGAAGCAGAGTTGTTCACTTGATGAATAGAAAATAAATACAATACATCTAAATTAAAACAAAAAATTTTAAATTGACGTTGAATCGGAATATGCATGGTAAAAAACCTGTCCTTAAAAGTTTTATATGACTACTCTAGTATGTTGTGAGTCTACTATAGTTGCAAAGCTCCAGGATTTGATGGAGTAACATGTTTCGTTTATCAACAGCTTTGATAATGAACTCAAAAACAAAGCAGATGCAGAATGTTGGTAGAAGAACTTGACTGAAGCAGAAATTCAAGAGAGAAAGAGGAAGTAGCCAATTTTTTTCAGTGTGTTCTAGGGGTGGTTTTAACCCAGTATTTATACTGGTTAAACACCCCTAAACCTATGATTTTATCCCCCAAAAATCGGATCACGTTGGGTTAGTTGGAGGATAATCCTCCAACAATAATTATCTTCTAAAAATCATGTTTAAACCAATTTAAACGATCTCTCTATAATTTGTATCAAAAAGATACTCGGAGATTGGGGTGAGGCTCCTTCTGCTTAGACGTGTTATGCGCCTCCTCATGCCACTTTCATAAATCCCGCGCCTCGGCCTCAACCATGCATGCACGTGTATGTTTGGCCTTCCACTCATGACCCACCATGAGTCCATCAACAAGTTCAAGGCCTAATTGAGAGGAAATCCTTATAAGGCTCTCTAATATTTTTCTATCTACCAATGTGGAATGGAGGATAAATATCCAACCTCACTAACATTTCCAACGAGTATAGGACTTGATTCCACGTTGACATGTGCTGCCCTAGCCTTCTTCTGCATAAAGTGTCCTCCTACTTGGCAACTTCTCGCTTGTTTTTCGATGGCCATTCCGGGTAACTATTCGCTTGAAACATCCTTCATGGTTGTGACCATGTTTGCCACAGTGTGTGCAATACTCCAAATTGTTTTCTTCTTTAGCTTCCTTTGAAGGGTATCATCTCGGCTGCAGATTTTGATTTGTTTTTACCTGTTTATTTACATTATCACCATAAGAATGGATTTGGAAATTTACTGCCTCAATAGTGGATCTCCGCATGGAATCGCTCTTTGTTGTTCATCTTCAGAAACCATGTGATAGGCATAACCTAATCTTGGTGTAGGCTTCATAGCCAGGATCTTCATCTTGATGGTACCGAAACTATCGTCCAAACCCATTAGGAATTCATACAGGTGCTCCTTTTCCTTTGTTCATGTCAACCTTTTTTCGATATCGCATGTGCATTTTCCATAGTTGCACTTTATCATGGGTGTAACAGATTGAATCTCATCCGACAATCCCCTCATATTGGTGTAACACGCTGAGAATTAGGTTTTGCCTTGGTGGATCAAGGTGAGAGCCTTGTTTTAATTCATACGTGAGTGGTGCACACTCCTTTCCAAAACGTTCCTTCAAATTTCTCCAAATTTGTTTTGCTGTGACGATACATTTTTATGTTGTTCCAAATTTCCTTTTTCATAGATGTAGTGAGCCATCCTTTAATCATCACACCACAACGTTTCCATAGCATCTGGTTCGGTGATGCTTCTTTTGGAATCTTTATGGTTCCGTCGATGAAACCAATCTTATTTTTGGCAAATAGGAAATTCTCCATCTCCTGTGACCAGTCCACGTAGTTGTCATTCAATGGCTCCTTTACATGCATTTGTTAGGGGTAGCCAGATGCATGTATGTAGTATATAAAATTAGTATCGACTTGGGGTAGGGATTTGTCATCTTTCTCTCCTGATGGTCCATCCATGGAAGCAATAAGGGAGTGGTGGTTTTTGGGTTTGAGGCATATATTAATAACTACTCTGATACCATGAAAATGTTAAGGTATCATCAATCTTCATTGAGAAAAACATACACGTATAAGGGTATAAATACAAAAAGATACAAAAACCTCCCTATATTAAGGGGCTATGATAGATGGATATGATTAAGGGCTACAATTAAGGGATTTTGTTTCCTATAACCATCACAGGTATTAAAATTTCAAACACCAGTACTTGTCCAACAAAAATCTTTTCCAAACTCTCGTGTCTATTTTAATCTTGATCTAAAAGTATTTGGTTGCTTCCTCTTGTTCATGTTCATAGTAATAAACAGGTCCAAACAGGTCCAACCGTCCTAATAAGCTCACCTCTGTCTGACCTCAAAAAAGAATTAAGTTAAGTTCAGCAAAAAGAATATTCATAAAACAGAATTTCTAGTAGTAACCCATGAAAAGAAAATCAACATATTGCTAAGTACAATAGCCGTTTAATCTTACTAATTACTCAGCATACATCACTCAATCCAGGTGTTAAGGTGTACATGAATTGTTGACGAGATGGTGCTCAACGAAGGTCTAAGGTCTGCACCTGAGAGTGGCATTGAGTGATGCGCTCTCTCACTTGTTTTTAAAATTCATACTATATGTGGTTGTCCAATAGACAAATTCAAATGCCGTATCCTTTTTATAAACTCTTGTTTTAAGTAAATTATGAAAGGTAACTTCCCAAAACATGTAGTTATTGGTTAAAATCAGCAAAATTTTGTTAGAATTTATAATTCTCGAATCACCAAATTACTCTATGCTTAAACCGAGACTAACAGAAGACCAATAATCATTTAGGCTTTGTTAGAGAAATGCTACACCAGAAACTTTTAAAGAAAATTACAAACGTTAACATCATCATATCATAGTACAAGCATCCTGATCTATTTTGTGATGATGTTGGACACTACCGAGTAAATGTACAATGAACTAATTAATGTGAAAGGAGAAGAAGATTTAGAGCCCAACATTTTTCCATGGAAATCTAAACTTCTTTTCTTGATTACTGTATAGTAGATACAAGTTAATGTGGACTTACCTGCCATTTGACACATCCTTGAAGACCTGGTTGGCTGAGCCTTTCCCCACACCATGTGTTGAAGGGGCAAACGTGTTCTTGTCGACCCAACCTAAGAACACTTCTCCCAAACCTTCTTCACCCAACCGCAGCTTTGGACTAGAGTTACTTGTAGCATTTTTCAAATCAACAAACTTAAGTTCTTTTAAACTTTGATTTTTGTAATCTGCAGGAACTTTTCTCGTGTCCAGAAAGATATCAGGATTATCGGCACTTCTATTGTTGCCCTTGGTACTACTTGATGGCTTTGAATCACCCTGGGCTGAAATAGATGAATATAAACAGATTACGTAATTAACCATTATTTTAACTTTTCCACCACTATAGAGTGGTTCTTCCTATTTATTTCAAGTTAGTACCAATCAGATGTTTGTTCCACTAGGTTTCGATATGACTAATAAGAATCATCCAGTTTGCGTATCTGCAAACTTTAGTATGCATGACTGTATGAATAAAACGTCACTGACCATATGCTACTGGCATCATTGTAATGCTACTGGAAGTATGCAATATGTATTATGAACCAATTTGAAGGGTCACATCCATTGACATCATTCCAATACAAGTTATTTAGGCAAATGGTGTCTCTATTCACGCACCTCCAGGTTTAGGCAAGCCCTATCAACTTGAAGGCTATGCTGTTAATGCAGTGAAATGGTGGCACTATAGCAGTTAGTACAGGCGCTAATCACCAAAGTTGGGCCGTGATTTTGATTTGCAACAGCAGTGTGAATACTGAAATTACGAGCTGGGCTTTTAAAGGGCTTAGAGAAGTCGATTAAGGGATGACAGACTAGGGAGCTGATTTTGATTTGCAAGATTGGTGTTTAAACCCACTATTCCTCTCTCATTTCTTCTATTCCAGCATCGTGCATCATCTCACTCTTTTGCATCTTCTCTTCACATCAACAACATCGTCTTCCAGCATTGTTTGCTTGTCATCTCTTCTATTCACGTGCTCTTTTGTTCATCCTTAATAGATCAATATATATAATACTTTGTGTATACATACGTACATTTAACCAATATTGTTTTTAATGGATGAGACTAGGCAAGATGTTTACGCAATGCTGTGAGATACACCAAATATAACTCAACTAAATGTGAATACAATCATAACTATTCAAATCACAGTCGCTGATATAACTTGAGTAAATGATAAAAACGATGAAATAGGCCCAAAGACTTTTAAAGGTTGAACCTAATTGGCAAAGCAGAACCATCTGAAATGGTAAAAAAAACTATTCACTGATTGATGCAATTATCTGGGTGAAAAGAACGAGATAAAAGAACAACAAAAAGCA
>NC_037544.1:20323025-20326941 GCF_001531365.2 Cynara cardunculus var. scolymus | reverse complement strand
AGAATACACATCGGATTTCCTTGTCAGCCTTCCATTGTTGTAATAATCAGGATCCATATAGCCAAAAGTGCCTTTAACACTTGTGCTGAGATAAGGCTTTGATTGATTCGTTGGGTCTACTTTCGACAACCCAAAGTCTGTAATTTTAGCTTCCCAACTTTCTTGTAGCAGAATATTTGAGCTCTTGACATCGCGATGCATGACCCCACCCTTAATCCCTTCACCAGTGTGAAGGTACTGTAATCCACGAGCGACACCTATACAGATCTTGAGTCGCTGAAGCCAAGAAAGAGGGGTACCAAGTATATGGAGATGATCGTGAAGTGCTCCATTGGGCATATATTCATAGACAAGGTTCATCTCGTTTTCATAATTACAATAACCAATCAAAGACACAATATTATTATGCCTCAGCCTAGAAAGCATTCTAACTTCGGTTCGAAACTCAGCTGCTCCTTGATAGGACATGGTATCGTACCTTTTAATGGCAGCAACGACAATATCTGATCCATTGACAATATTACCTTTGTAAACTTTTCCAAATCCCCCATGCCCAATTACTAATGATTCGTCAAAGTCGTTGGTTGCTTGCTGAATCTCCAAAAATTGGAACTGACGACATGGTTGTAAGGAGAAGGAGGAGGATGGTGGTTGAGACTCAATGCCATCGACGGTATTAAAGAACATAATTATGATGAAGTAGAAGTAGAAGTAGAAGTAGAAGAAAGAGACTGAAATGGTTGGTCGATGCAAAGATGACGATGTTAAAGCATAAAAGTAAACCTGCAAAATGATTATCTTCTTCTAGAAAGGGAAATGGGGCCAGACATATTATAGACTAAACTACAAATTTGGTCCATAAGGTTTGGTGGTTATAACACTTTTGGTCCCTATATTTTCAAAAATCCAAATTTGCCATGTGGGCATGCAAAAATAACCACATGTTGAAGGGGCAAACGTGTTCTTTTCGAACCCAACCTAAGAACACCTCTCCAAAACCTTCTTCACCCAAGTTCTCTCGTGTCCGGAAAGATATCAGTATTACTGGCACTTTAATTGTTGTCCTTGGTATTAGTTGATGGCTTTGAATCACCTGAGCTGTAATATATGAATATAAACAGATTAGGTAATTAACCATTATTTTAACTTCTCCACCACCATAAAGTGGTTCTTCCTATTTATTTCGGGTTAGTACCCAATCAGATGTTTGTTCCACTAGGTTTCGATATGACTAATAAGAATCATCCAGTTTGCCTATCTTCAAACTTTAGGTGTTGTTTGGGATTGTTTATTTGAAACAACTTATGTTTTTCTACGAAAGCACTTATCAACTTATTATAAGTCAAAAGGGTTTAACTTTTTCAAAAACTCCTTATTACTGGTTTGACATCGATATAAGTTGATTATTAAAACACTTAAAAATGCTTATTACTGGTGTCATACCGAAATAAGTCAATAAATTGTTTTTATAAACAATCCCAAACACCATGTATGACTGACTGTGTGAATAAAACGTCACTGACCATATGCTACTGGCATCATTATAATGCTACTGCAAGTATGCAATATGCATTATGAACCAATTTGAAGGGTCACATCCATTGACATCATTCCAATACAAGTTATTTAGGTAAACAGTGTCTTTATTCACACACCTCCAGGCTTTAGGCAAGCCCTATCAACTTGAAGGCTATATTGTTAATGCAGTTAAAGCTGTTAATGCAGTGAAATGGTGGTACTATAGCAGTTAGTACCGGCGCTAATCACCGATGTCGGGCCGTGATTTTGATTTGCAATAGCAGTGTGAATACTGAGATTACGGTTTGGGCTTTTAAGGGGCTTAGAGAAGTCGATTAAGGGATGACAGACTAGGGAGCTGATTTTGATATGCAATATTGGTGTGTAAACCCGCTATTCCTCTCTCATCTCTTCTATTCCAGCATCATGCATCATCTCACTCTTATGCATCTTCTCTTCACATCAACATCGTCTTCCAGCATTGTTTGCTTGTCATCTCTTTCTACTCATGTGCTCTTCTGTTCATCCTTAATAATAGTTCAATATATATAATACTTTGTGTATACATACATACATTTATATATAATTGTAAATTTTGTATGAACCATTGTTTTTGGACCGTTATACCACCATTGCGATAACCACTGTGTCAAATCACGGTCCTGACTGCTATTTCAGATTTTTGGTCATATATAGCCTATTTGAGAAACTCGGATATACATAGTTCCAAGAGGAAGACAACGAGAAAACCTTATTAAAATTCAGTTACTACAACCACCAACTTTTGGAAAGAGAAGAATGTGGTAAAGAACACTAAAAGGAACTATGATTGACAAAATATTGCACCTACAACTTTCCTCAAGAGTGGATGAACCAAAGAATCTTCCTTCATTGACACATATGCAATATACTAAGATTGTAGAGAACATAAAAACAGTATAAAAGTACTACTATGGAGGTTGTCACAAGCACCCCAAGTACACACCGAACTAATGACAGTTGGTGGTGGAACGGAGCACATGGATGCTCACAAATTTGCTAATTCCCAAGTGATCAGCTTGAGAGCTTTAAACCTGAACTATGGAAACAAGTTATTGAGCATAGGTAAGGTTGACACCGAAGTAGTAGAATATCAAATTGTCTTTAGTTCTAGAGACATCCATAGCAGCAACCACCATTTTCTTGATTAGAAGACCAATGGAGATATCTATGGATGTAAAAAATCTTATATGGCGTTTAGTGTCTTCCAAAGGTATATCATGATATGGTGTTAAAGGAAGTGATCACGTGAGAAGTAGTCCTTACAACAAGTAAGAAAAATGTTGTACGGTTCTAACCGATATTGTTTTCAATGGATGAGACTAGGCAAGATGTTTACACAAAGGTGGTGGATATGATGTGGCTTGCTGAGTTGGTTATCATAAATGATGATGATTCACCTTACAGCATGGATTTTAGTTCAACATTAGTTCCAACAGAAGTTACATTCTCTTATAACCATGATCTCTAAGGCATTGCACCTACAACTTCTCAATTAGTTAATTAGGATTTCTACCTTGTATTAATTTGGATCATTATGACAAAGCTGGAGAGACTATAATTACATAGTGGATTAAATGGCAACGATTTGGAAGAATAACGTTGAAGATGAAAACGAGGCGTTAAAAGATGGCAATAATGGCAACTATGATTTCAGAAGAATAATGTTGGGCCACCAAAGTACATGTACAAAAAATGAGCGTAGTAGAAATGTGGATGCTGGAATAGATGCGGGACCGAACAATGAGGGATAGTTCATAGGATTAGATGTGGAAGCATACAAGAGAAGGTTGGAGTGGCACTAGAAGTAACACAACTTAAAATGGTTTGCTCATATCCAACGATAGACCTTTGTATGCACTGGTTTGAATAGGAAATTTTACCAAAAAGGCCATAATGGTCGGGTGAGACTGAAGGGAGAGAATTAGTGAAAATAGGGAGCTGAATATATCAAAGGAGTTTGCGTTAGAAGCTTGTGGAAAAACCAATCCCCTCTTTATGTTTTCTTTTGGCTTCCGGTGCTTTATAGTTTCTTTTGGGGAAATTTTATCCTATCCCAAATAGCAAGGCATGAAGCATTTTGCTGTAAGATACACTTAATATACCTCAACTAAATGTGAATATAATCATAACTATGCTAATCATAGTCGCTGATATAACTTGAGTAAATGATAAAAAACGATGAAATAGGCCCAAATTAAGACTTTTAAAGGTTGAACCTAATTGGCAAAGCAGAACCATCTGAAATGGTAAGAAAACTATTAACTGATTGATGCAATTATCTGGGTGAAAAGAACGAGATAAAAGAACAACAAAAAGCAAGTTTGACAAACAAAATAAGGTTTTCGCCTTTGTTGAC
>NC_037544.1:20299903-20320580 GCF_001531365.2 Cynara cardunculus var. scolymus | reverse complement strand
ATAGCCAAAAGTGCCTTTAACACTTGTGCTGAGATAAGTCTTTGATTGATTCGTTGAGTCTACTTTCGACAACCCAAAGTCTGCAATTTTAGCTTCCCAACTTTCTTGTAGCAGAATATTTGAGCTCTTGACATCGCGATGTATAACCCCACCATTAATCCCTTCAGCAGTGTGAAGGTAATGTAACCCACGAGCGGCACCTATGCAGATCTTGAGTCGCTGAAGCCAAGATAGAGGGGCACCAAGTCTACGGAGATGATCGTGAAGTGCTCCATTGGGCATAAATTCATAGACAAGGTTCATCTCATTTCCGTAATTACAATAACCAATCAAAGACACAATATTATTATGCTTCAGCCTAGAAAGCATTTCAACTTCGGTTCGAAACTCAGCTGCTCCTTGCAGGGACATGGTATCGTACCTTTTAATGGCAGCAACGACCATATCTGATCCATTGACAATATTACCTTTGTAAACTTTTCCAAATCCCCCCTGCCCAATTACTAATGATTCGTCAAAGTCGTTGGTTGCTTGCTGAATCTCCATAAATTGGAACTGACGACATGGTTGTAAGGAGTAGGAGGAGGATGGTGGTTGAGACTCAATGCCATCGACCGTATTAAAGAACATAATTATGATGAAGTAGAAGTAGAAGCGGAAGAAAGAGACTGAAATGGTTGATCGATGTAAAGATGATGATGTTAATGCATAAAAGTAAACCTGCAAAATGATTATCTTCTTCTAGAAAAGGAAATGGGGCCTGACATATTATAGACTAGACTACAAATTTGGTCCATGAGGTTTGGTGGTTATAACACTTTTGGTTCCTACATTTTCAAAAATCCAGATTCACCATGTGGGCATTCAAAAATAACCAAATTTAGTCCACCCTCTAACGACCGTAAGGAAAATCCATTAAATAAAGGGTACTTTAGTCTTTTTTCACTTTTATTCATCTCCGGTTAGCAACCCTCGCCCACCCCTTTCTCCTCTAGGTTTTCAAACATAACCCGTTGTTTGGGATTTTGATTCCACTACATCACCCATCAAGGGGCTCATATTAAGGTTTTCGGATTCATCTATTAAGCTTTGATTCCAGTATTATACTCATCCTCTAGAAGAATGTGGGAGAAGGCAGGTTTTTGGGGATAGTTGTGTGTGATAACCGGGTTTCGGTTATCTAATTTGGGATGGTTTGAAAGACTTTGATAAGTAAATAATTTTAAATTCCTTATGTGTGATTACCTGTTTAAAATTCTTAATTATTCCACCGCCTATGATTTATATATATATTTTAGTCATGAGGCTGAATGTGAGTGACGAGTTTAATATATTAAAACTTCACCGCCTATGCTTGACATATAAAGATAAGAAGATAAGATTTATCTTGTTTACCTGCTCTGTTTTGAGAGAAAATAAAAGAGAGAAAAGTTACTATGTGTAATCTTGTGTGAAGCTGTTAGAACAAAGAAGTTGGTTATGTGATCATATTTGGAATTTGTTGTTGTGAGATTCATCTTTGAATACGTGCATATAAGGTGAGGTCTGTTATTAAAATTTTATAAGTTTAATATTGGAAATACTTGAACTAATTGATGTTTATGTGGAAGTAAGGTAAACTGGCTTTTTTCAAGCTGTTTGAGTTGAGAAAGGTAAACTTTCTTGAAAGTTGTTTTGAGTTGATATTGAACTGGGTTTAGAACTGTAAAAGTTCTTGATATAAAGTGTATGAGATACAACTATTTTAATGTCATTCTTGGCAAAAATGACAATTTTCGTTATTTTTTATGAGGAAATAAGGGTGGCATATCAAGGAAAGGTATACCATGAGATAAGTTGTACCTTTGGATAAAGGTGGCAATTTTGGAATATGAGTTTTGATCATAACTCTGGTTATCGCATCCATGAGATGCAATGATTCTGAGTTATCAATTATGTGTGATGTGAAGACTTGGAATTATTGCTCTTACTGATATGATAACAATGATGTTGTGCAAAGGAGGAAAATGGCTTATAGCCAGAGGCTTTAATTGTCTATGTTTCGAATAATTAATGTTTTTGGGGATTTTGGATATTTCACTTCAAATTGTTCAAAAGGGTAAAGCTTTGGTGAGAAACTAGAGGAGTTGTGGTTGGTCTTCAAGACTAACCAGAAGGCCTCTACTTGTAGTGGAAAATATCTAAGTTTTTCAAAACTCATTTTGACCTAGTGGCTATGTATCATGAAATTTTAACAAGTACAAGCTTTGTATCTAAGCACTATATCTTAAATCTTGATTTCTAGTATAAATGATAGGCTAGGATCGTCTGTGTTCACCCAGTGGGCAGTATGTCCCCACAGTGGCGGTACAAGTGCACGCCGACACTATGATCGCTTGCAAGTAATAAAGTGGTACAAAGTACCGAGATCATTCCCACAGAGAAGGTACTACTGAGATTTAGAGATTTTTCATGAGCTTCTTGCACGAGTTTCGAGATGTAAAATAAAGTTGGCTTTTTGTTTATAAAAAGACCGAAATAGGACCGATTAGCAAAATAATGAAATAAACTTTTATACTAAAGAATGGGCATGTGTGCAAGTGTTACTTAAGATAAAATTAACAATAAAATAGTTAGACTTTTACGAGTTGTTTATAAAAGTTCCAATCTCTCGAAAGTGAACTTTTATAACCGGGCCTCATAAAATTCCATAAGGTCTTTACGTTTACCACTTCGAGACTTGCCGATCTAGCTAAAAAGTAAAAGGAATGCGATTCTCACTCAAATCTCTTTGTGATAAAAATACATATTACTTAACCCCTAGCTAGATGCATACAAAATTTGCGTCTCCACGTAATTATTCAAAGACCCTCTCGAGTTCTTTGTGCATCACTTAAGCCGATTTCGAATCCGCCCATCTCTGGGTCTAAGATCTAATATTAACACTTCAAAGTGATCAACTTATCCGCATTTTAAGTACTGTCTTAAGTAACCAAGTTACGAAGTGATAAAAGATAAAAACACCAAAATATTATATAAGCATCCTAAGTTAAACTCACACCCCCACCCATACGAGTAATTTAGCTAGACATAATAAAAATAATTAAATACATAAAATAATACTGAAATATAAATTGCATTAATGTAAAACTAAATTACAAGTACAAGGAAATAAAAAAGTAGACTAGAAATTAAAGACATTAATTAAAGACATTAATTAAAAGCATAATAATAATAATAATAATAATAATAATAATAATAATAATAATAATAATAATAATAATAATAATAATAATAATAANAATTAAAAGCATAATAATAATAATAATAATAATAATAATAATAATAATAATAATAATAATAATAATAATAATAATAATAATAATAATAATAATAATAAAGAAAGAAAAAGAGAATGAGACACAAAAAGAGTTTTGTGTCTTGCATGGTGTGTCTTCAAAATGACTCCCCAAGCCTCTTTATATAGGGGAGATGAAGGGAGTAAGTACAACCAATCATTACCTTAAGGGTAATTAGTACAAAGCTAAAAAAATACAAATAAAAATAAAATAGAAGAAGGAAGACAACTCATATACAGCTGGAGAAAATATCTGCTAAATCTTCAAGCTACACGTTTCCCAAGAAGCAGCAACAAGGCTTGTAGACATCCCACAGTGGTGCCATAGTGGGCAGTGCTGTTAGAAAAATACAGGTTTTTGGAATAATACTTCTTCCTTTGTATTTCATCATCTTTTTAAAACTTTTTGGAATAAAAGAGGAAAAAGAAGAAAATTGGATATTTAATAATAACAAAAAGGGAGGAAATAAATATAAAATAACTCTTAAAATTAAGAGTTATCAATAAACTTTATAAGTTTAATTTTTTTAATTTTATATTTTACAACTATAGTTGAGAACCAGAGAGGCTCTGGTTAACTTTCATGTTTTACCAGAAGGTCTCTGGTTATGTTAAAATCTTATTGTTTTCTTATGTCTCATCTTTTTATCTTCCAAAAGTCTTATTCTAGACGGACCAGAAGTTCTGGTCATCCAAAGGGCCTCTGGTTGGTAATGCGTCCTTAGTTATTTTTGAAAGTTGAAAACTAGAAGCTCTGGTTCCAGAGGCTTTGTTCAACCAGAGGCGCTTTGGTTGGCTTAACTCAGAATTTCTTTATACTAAGTTGAGTGACCAGAGGAGCTCTGGTTGATTACTTTTATGTGTTATTATCATTTTTAAGAATAATCTAGATTTCATGATTAAAGTTTTTAATAAACTTTGTTTTGTTTAGCTTTGTTCTGGCTTAAGAGCCAGTCAAGCTTTGGTCTTTATGAGTCAGAGAATCTCTAGTCCTTAAGAGCCAGAGGAGCTCTAGTCCTTAAGAGCCAGATGAGCTCTGGGTAATCCCGCATAGTGGGACACGAGGACTTTGAGAATCTCACATAGAGTGATGCGAGGACTTGAGTGGTTATATGCCATGTGTGTCAAGGCAGATTTATAAACTATTATTGAATTATGATATTTAAGTTTTGTCTTATAAAAAGTTGAAATATATTTGTATGTTTACAACGTTGAATTTTAAAACAGGTTTGGTGAATTTTCACCCTGTAATTGTATAAAAAAGGATTTCTCACTCATTTTGTATTTAAAAATATACATTGCAGATCAGGCATTAGCAAGGGATAAGGGGAAGGGGAAAATGTGAAAYTTTCCTTTTATGCTTACTTGATCATGAAGATCTGTATGTTGTGTGTTGAATTTTTGGATTACTGGTTATCATGCCAGTTATGTACAAGAATGTTATTTTGAAAATTTTTGGTTGTAAATTTCTAATATAGCTTTTTGTACTTTTGGGACCGAAGGTGTACTATTTGTATTTCTTGATATATGAAATACATGTTTATATGCAAATATGGAACCTGGAGCGTTACAAGTTGGTACCAGAGCCTGAGTTTAAGGGATTTAGGTATTCAGCATGATGCCTAGACCTCAACTGTATTATTTGCATATTATGGGTCCCTGGCGTAGATAGAACCATTGAGATAAATATGATGGGTTAAGAGGATAATACTTTAAGTAAATTCGAATTACAACTAGGCAATATAATTATGTATTTACAGGTACATATCTATACTTAGACACCTTATTATATTTAGGAATGTGATTATGTGATTATTAATATTGAGAATTTGCAGATGGCTAATCATTCTCGAAGGTCTGAAAGGATCGCCCTCCCCTACCTAGATGATAGAGAGAATTCACCAATAAATGCTCCAACTAGTGTATCAGAAGGCAGAGGTAGAGGAAAAGGTCGGGCAGAGGTCGTAGAAGAAGTCGTGGGAGAGGAAGAATTAGTGAATCTGAGGTTCATCTAGACCAGGGTGAGTCAATTCCTGGAAATATCCATCAAGCACATGTGCAACAGCCAGAGTATGTGACACGAGATGTATTAGCAGAAGAGATGAGTAAACTGAGAAACACTCTGACATCTATTCTTGGGGTACCAGCCAGAATTGAAACAGAACGAGTCGAGGTAAATCCCCAAATTCAAGCTACAAACAGTAAGGGGGTGATATAAAGTTATTTTTAACTTGTAAACCCCCAATGATTTCTGGGGAAAGAGATCCTGTAAAAGCAAAGTGTTGGTTGAAGGAGATTGAATTGGTGTTCAACACCAGCAAATGTCTAGAAGAAGATAAGGTTAGATTTGTTGTATCAATGTTAAAATCTAATGCTCTATATTGGTGGGATGTAGAATTGTTAGCCAAACCGGATATTTTGCGAAGTATGCCTTGGCCAGGAATTGTTGATAGATTTAAAGAACAATTCTATCCAAAAGCTACAACTAGACAATTAGAGGAGGAATTTTTGAAGCTGGAACAGCGCAATCGGACAGTACGGGAATATACTAAAAGATTTATTGAACATTCCCGATTTGCAGAACATTATATCTCAACAAAATCCAGAAAGGTTGAAAGGTACATTCGGGGTTTAAAACCCTCAATTTGGGAGTTTGTAAATGCTATGAGTCCTGCCACTTTTCCTATGGCAGTAGATGTTTTCGAAACTACTAAAAGAAATAAGAACAGATAGGGGGAAGAGAAAGTAAGTGAAAAGAGAAAGTGGGAAGAGTCTTCAACCAGATTCCGAGGGCCAGAGTCTGCAAAAATGGAGAACCGTCATATTCAACGTTTTTGTTGTGAAAGCATGTCCAACATGTGACCAAGTTCACCAGGGTGACTATAGTACTGATAGGAGGAAGTGTTACCAATGTGGTAAAACTGGTCATTTTACGTAGGAATTTTCCAGCTCCTCGGAAATGTTTTCAATGTAACTCCCCTGATCACATTAGACCAAATTGTCCTCAGTTGAGAGTTCCACAGTTAACAATGGGAGGAAATGCTCCAAGTACTAGGGAAAGACCAAATGTGCAAAGAGGAGGTATGGGACGGGCTAGGGGCCGATATTCTCAAATGACCAAAAATGAGGTCGAGGCAATTACAAACGTGGTAACATGTACTTTTCTCGAACTCCATATATGCTAAAGTGTTGTTTGCTTATGGTGCAAATTACTCTTTTGTATCACCATTATTTGCAGGGTGTTCAGACATGAATTCTATGTCACTTGACTATAAGTTAGTAGTTGATACTTCTAATAATAGTCAAGTATCTGTTAGTTATGTTTATGATAATTGTCAAATTGAAATCAAGGAGTGTGGGCTGGCAATCCGATTGTTTCCGATGCCTATGAAAGAATTTGATATTGTGGTGGGAATGGATTGGTTAGCACAAAACCAAGCTAGTATTTTGTGTAATAAGAAGATGATCAATAATAATTTGCCAAGAAAAGGGCCGATTGTGATTTATGGTGATCGCGGGATCATCATACCAGTCTATTGTCTGTGTTAAAAGCCAGAAAATGTATTCAGAAAGGATGTCACGGGTATTTGGCTTATGTGATTGATTTGAAGAAAGAAAAGGGTAAGCAAGAGTCTATTCCTATAGTATGTGATTATCCTGAAGTATTTCCAGAGGATTTGACTGGTTTACCGTCGGATCAGTCCATTGAATTCAAAATTGATTTGATACCCCGGGCAACACCAGTAGCCAGGGAACCTTATCGTTTGGCACTGTCAAAACTGAATGAATTGGTAAAACAATTCATAGAATTACTTGATAAAGTCTTCATTAGACCGAATACTTCACCTTGGGGTGCTCCGGTTTTGTTTGTTAACAAGAAGGACAGGTCTATGAGGATGTGCATCGACTACAGAGAACGGAATAAGATGGCCATCAAGAACAAATATCCCTTACCAACAATCGATGATTTATTTGACAATTAGTTGGAGCAAGTTATTTTTCTAAAAAATTGATTTACAGTTGGGATATCATCAGCTTAAAGTCAGAGACAATGACATCACCAAAACAACTTTTCGAACCAGATACGAACATCATGAGTTTTTGGTTGTGCCATTCGGTTTAACCAATGCTCCAGCAGCATTCATGGATCTGATGAATCGGGTATGTAACGAATATCTTGATAAATTCGTTATTGTGTTTATTGATGATATTCTTATATACTCAAAATCTAAAGAAGAGCATGTCGAACATCTTCGTCTGATCCTTGAACTTTTGAAGGAAGAAAGATTATTTGCCAAACTGTCCAAATGTGAGTTATGGTTAAGAGAAGTACAGTTTTTGGGTCATGTTATCTTTGAAGAAGGGGTAAAAGTGGATCCTGCAAAGATCGAAGAAACTGAAAGATGGGAAGTACTAAGAACTCCTACCGAGATCCGTAGTTTCTTGGTTTTAGCAGGCTATTATCAGAAATTTATTCAAGACTTTTCAGGAATTGTTGCACCGCTAATCAAGTTAAATAAGAAGAATGTCAAGTATGAATGGGAGGAAGATCAAAATAAATCTTTTCTCATTATTGAAAAATCATCTATGCAGTGCTCTAGTGTTATGTTACCACATGGATCTAAAGATTTTGTGATTTATAGTGATGCTTCAAAGTTAGGTTTGGGCTGCGTACTGATGCAAAGAGGAAAAGTCATTTCTTACGCATCCAGACAGTTGAAGGATCATGAGAAACAATATCCTACTCATAATATGGAGCTTGCAATCGTGGTATTTGCATTAAAGATTTGGAGGCATTATTTGTTGGGAACTAATTATCAGATTTTCACATATCATAAAATCCTTCAACACTTGTTTAACTAGAAAGAGTTGAATATGCATAAACGACGGTGGATTGAATTGGTTAATGATTATGATTGAGAAATTTTTTATCATCCAGAAAAGGCTAATGTGGTAACTGATGCTCTTAGCCGGAAAGAAAGAAGTGGAACAATCAAAACAATTGTGATGAGAACAAATTTGACACCGAATCTTCATAATGAGATTTTGAGATGTCATGATGAAGCTATTAAAGAAAACAATTTCAAAGCGGAAAGAGTTAGCAAAATGATTGCAACTTTAATAAAGAATGACAAAGGAATTCTATGTTTACAAGGCAGAGTTTGGGTACCGCGTTTTGAGAATATTCGGGAGTTAATTTTGGATGAAAGTAACAAATCCCGATATTCGATTCATCCTGTTACTAATAAAATGTATACATATTTAAAACTGTTTTATTGGTGGCACGGATTGAAGAAAGATACCGTGAGATATGTGGAACGGTGTTTGACGTGTCTACAAGTAAAGATCGAACATCAAAAACCATATGGGAATCTGCAGTCTTTGGAGATTCCTGTGTGGACATGGGATCATATCAAGATGGATTTTGTCATGAAGTCACCTCGAACTCCAAAAGGATATGATGCTATATGGATTATCGTAGACCATTTAACCAAATCTGTGCACTTTCTACTGATCAAAGAGAATTATCATTTAGATTGAGTACGACGTATCATCCTCAAACCGATGGGCAAAATGAAAGAACAATCCACACTATCGAAGATATTTTAAGATCTAGTATTATTGAATTCGGGGGATCTTGGGAAAATCATCCTCCTCTGATTGAATTTGCTTCTAATAACTGTTATCACTCCAACATCTAAGCGGCACCTTATGAGGTTTTGTATGGCCGAAAATGCAGAACGTTGTTATGTTGGAATGAAGTGGGAAAAAGGCAGTTAACTGGTCCAGAGATTGTTCAGGTAACTTCTGAAAAGATTGTATAGATACGTGAACATATTAAAACAGCCCAGGATAGACAGAAGAGTTATGCCTATAAGCGCCATAAACCGATTGAGTTTCTAGTAGGAGATTTCATGATTTTGAATGTCTCTCCATGGAAGGGTGTTGTTAGATTTGGATAGAGAGGTAAACTCAGTTCGAGGTATATTGGGTCGTTAAGAATTTGTAAGCGAGGTCGGTTTGGTTGCATATCAGTTAGAACTATTAGAGAAACTCAACTCAATTCACAACACTTTCCATGTTTCTAACTTGTGAAAATGTTTAGCCAATCCAAGTCTGGCAGTACCATTACCTAAGGTAAAAGTGGATAACAAGCTGAACTTTGTGGAAACTCCTGAGGCCGTCACTGACTGGAAAACAAAAGTGTTAAGGAATAAAAAAATCAATCTTGTGAAAGTTCAGTGGTATTTCCATAAGGGTTCAGAAGCAACCTACGAATTGGAGTCTGAAATGAAAGCATAATATCCATGGCTATTCTGATTGAATTCCGGGACGAAATTCTTTTGAGGGGTGGATAATGTGATAACCAGGTTGTGGTAAATAATTTGGGATGGTTTGAAATACTTTGGTAAGTAAATCATTTTAAATTCTTTATGTTTGATTACTTGTTTAAAATTCTCATTTGTTCCACCGCCTAATATATATATATATATATATATATTAGTCATGGGACTAAATGTGAGTAATGAGTTTAAAATATTAAAACTTCACCGCCTATGCTTGGCATATAAAGGTAAGAAGATAAAATTTTATTTTAATTACCTGTTCTGTTTTGAGAGAAAAAGAAAGGAGCGAAAAGTTATTGTGTGTAATCTTGTGTGAAAGTCTATGTAAAGCTGTTAGAACAAAGAAGTTGATTTTGTGATCATATTTGGAATCTATTGATGTGAGATTCATATTTGAATATGTGCATATAAGATGAGGTTTGTTATTAAAATTTTATACGTTTAATATTGAAAATACTTGAACTGATTGATGTTTATGTGGAAGTAAGGTAAATTGGTTTTTTTAAGCTGTTTGAGTTGAGAAAAGTAAACTGTTCTTGGAAACTATTTTTAGTTGATACTGAACTAGGTTTAGAACTATAAAAGTTCTTGATATGAAATTTCTGAGATAAAACTGTTTTAATGTCATTCTTGGCAAAAATGATAGTTTTTGTTATGTTTGTATGAGGGAATATAAGTGGCATATCAAGGAGAGGTGTACCATGGGATAAGGGTGACACATCAAGGAGAGGTGTACATTTGGATAAAGGTGACAATTGTGAAATCTGAGTTTTGATCATAGCTCTTGCTATCGCATCCATGAGATGAAATGATTTTATCATCTTTGTGTGATGTGAAGACTTGGAATTATTACTCTTATTGATATGATAACAATGATGTTGTGCAGAGAAGAAAAATAGCTTACAACCAGAGGCTTTAATTGCATGTGTTTCGAATAATCAATGTTTTTGGGGATTTTGGATATTGCACTTCAAATTGTTCAAAAGGGTAAAGGTTTGGTGATGAACCAGAGGCCTTTTGGTTGTTAAAGGTTTGGTGAGGAACCAAAGGAGCTCTGGTTGGTCTTCAAGAGTAACCAGAAGGCCTCTGATTGTGGTGGAAATCTCTAAGTTTTTCAAAACTCTTTTTGACCCACAGGCTCTATATCGTGAAATTTCACAAGTACAAGCAATGTACCTGAGCTCTGTATCTTAACTCTTGATTTCTTGTATAAACTTTATAAGTTTAATTTTTTATTTTATCTTTTACGACTATAGTAGAGAACCAGAGAGGCTCTGGTTAACTTTCATGTTTTACCAGAGGGCCTCTGGTTATGTTAAAATCTTATTGTTTTCTTATATCTCATCCTTTAATTTTCCAAAAGTTGTAGTCTAGACGGACCAGAGGTTCCTGTAAAGGGTTTCTGGTTGGTCATGCGTCCTTAGTTATTTATGAAAGTTGATGGTTGGTAAGACCAGAGGCTCTGGTCGACCAGAGGGACTCTCGTTGGCTTAACTCTGGATTTCTTTGTACTAAGTTGAGTGACCAGGGGAACTCTGGTTGATTACTTTTACGTGTTATTATCATCTTTAAGAATGATCTATATTTCATGATTAAAGTCTTTAATAAACTTTGTTTTGTTTAGCTTTGCTTTGGCTTAAGAGCTAGAGGAGCTCTTGGTAATCCCGCATAGTAGGACATGAGGGCTTTGAGAATCTCACACAGAGTGATACGATGACCTGAGTGGTTATATGCCATGTGTGGTGAGAGAGATTTATAAACTCTTATTGAATTATGATATTTGAGTTTTGTCTTATAAAAAGTTGAAATATATTTGTATGTTTATAAAGGTGAATTTTAAAATAGGTTTGGTGAATTTTCACCTTGTAATTGTATAAAAAGGGATTTCTCACTAGACTTCAAGATCTAACCTTCATTTTGTGTTTAAAAATATGCATTGCTGATCAGGCATTAGCAAGGAATAAGGGGAAGGGGAAGGAGAAAATGTGAAAATTTTCTGTTATGCTTACTTGATCATGAAGATCTGTATATTGTCTGTTGAATTTTTGGAATACTAATTTCTATGCCAATTATGTACAAAAATGTTATTTTGGAAATTTTTAGTTGTAAATTTTGTAATATAGCTTCTTGTATTGTTGGGACCGAAGGTGTACTATTTGTATTTCTTGATATATGAAATACATGTTTATATGCAAATGTGGAACCTTGGGCGTTACATTATGAGGTGTTCCATCAATTATTATTTAGTAGCTTGTCTAAATGGTCAAATATGGTATATCTAATTCACCTATTCAAAATCAGTCAATAAGGCATCAACTTGAAATCGGTCACCTTAAAAGCAGATTTCGGATTTTAATTTGATTTCATGGCTAAGTTGAGGTTTGGTTTGTAACTTTTTATTTAGTTTTGGTTCTTGGATTTGGTGTTTTGGTTATTTGGATTTGAATATTGCTTTTGGTGTTTTGGATTTGGATTTGAGTTTCATTTTAATGTTTTGAAGATGGCTAGAGAAGATGGACAACGAATGGTTGTCAGTAAATTTAACTAGAGTGAAAATTTTGTGGGTAGACATTCCATGCGTCGTTGTTTGGTGAATGATTTTAAAAGATCTTAATTTTTAATACAAAATTTAAAAACCAAAAAGACTAAAATACCCTTCATCTAACATGACTTTTTAACGGTCATTACAAAGAGGGACCAAATCTATTTGTTTTCGCATATAGTAGCGGACCCAGGAACTTTTTTGAGCAGTTGCACATTTAAGGTGGATCAAAGACCCATAAAGTCGCGGATTTGGTTGGAGGGAGAAGTCAACTCCGTTTGATCCCATATAAAATCAATTATGCCGATTTCGAGAATAATACATTTTTTAAAATTGAATCAACCTTGACTTTCGAGTAAAACACAAGACTACGTTTATGTTCGACGTGTTTTTAGCTGAATTTCACCTTTACGGCCTACAAACAACTTTTTTGGTTAATTTTTAAAAGTTTACCATTTTTAGTATTTCATCTTGGCTGTCATATGTTTTTTTTCTTTCTAAGTTTCTTCAATTTCCTTTCATTATGCATTTAGAACACCTATCGCTTCACCATGTATGTCATCGTTCAGCCAATAACAGAGATATGCAAGATGTTCCATTGGGCAGAGATGCAACTCAGACATTCTTTGGAAGCTAACTTATAGTCAAGGAAAATAATTCCTATCTCAGGCTTCATATGTTTAGTGTTGGGTATATAGGAACCCTTCGCTGGCAATGAAAGATTCAGCATAGAGATGTTTGGATTCTTCGAAGCCTTCAGGACTTCATCTAAGGAGAACTTTGTTTCATGTTCATTTCTCAGGGATGGTCCATCATTAGGACTTGAAGGTCTTTTTCTTCTTCCTCCTATCATCAGCGTAGGCACTTCAGGGACTGCGACATATCTCGACACTTTCTTGATCAACTCGTTGATAAGGTCTTCGATAACCATCTTATGTCTGGACTTGGAGCGCTGAATGGCTTGTAGGATCTCCAACCATTCGGTATAGCCATATTCACCAAGACATGAGGGATACTCGGTCACAGCCTCGAGATTGTCCCTGGTGATGAGCATGGAGAGCAGCATCCCACCATCTTTTGATCGTCCGCTGATGCTGTTACTCTTGATTGGGTGAGGACTGATCCCCTTATTAATGCTTGATTTGCTCCAGCGCTTGTCCCGCTCAACCAAATTCAGGTTCTTCTCGCGTTCAGCTTCTGCAAGAGATAGGAGCTTAGCCTGGGCCTGGACCGTGGTCACCTTCTTTTTGGACTTTCTCTTAGGAAGAACTTTGGTGGCAAGGGATTTGGCCAGCTTTAAGTTTTCCTTAGTCTGCTTTCTTTGAAGATCCAGTTTTTACTCAGCCTTGAGGGCCTCGAGTCTTTCAGCTTCGGTCAGGAAGTCGAACTCACCATAACTAGAGGTAGGAAGAGGGATTTATACTCTAGTTTGGTTGAGTGACTCCCTGAGCTGAGTCATCTGCTGGTCGGTAGGAGTGCTGGGGGTAGGGTTCTCAGAGACCCATTCTAGCCGACCGAAAGTGGTAGAGGGTATCTTGAGTTGATATAGAGATGTGATGACTACCTGAGATGAGGAGTCTTCAATAACATTAATAATCTAGTTATGAATAACTAAATTATAGTGATTTAATGAAGAAAGTTATGAAGTCTCAAGAATAAAATAAGAATATTTAAGAACAACTTTGAGCTTCAAAGGTTTTACTTTATAAATTCAAAAACGTAAAACAATGAGTAAAAGCCTTATTTTTACAATAGACCTAATCGTCTATTTATACTAATCGGCTATTAAGAAGATAACTATATAATGCTACTTTCTAGCAAATCTTCTATAAATAAGATTAGGTTTATCTTTTATATGGATAAGCATTATTATCAAGATAAACTCGAATTGCAGCTGTTGACTCGTCATCTCCAGCTGTCATTCACGATATGATGAATTCATCCTTATATTTAAATCTTCATGGCTTGCTTGAATGAATTGATGGAAAATCTTCTAAGGTTATGAGGAGTCTTCAAATAAGGGTTGAGAAATTTGGAATAGTATCTTTAGGTTCCCGTCTTTAGCGACACCTTTGTACATAGACTTGGTGCCCTGGTGCTTTTCTTGAGCAGCCTCTTTCACCCCTTGCTCCCCCTGAGATGAGGAATCCCTGAGGGCGACGCCTTTCGTGGCATCGGTAGGTCTCTGGTACTGAATCGTGAAGTCATCGTCATCGTCGTCTTCATCCTCGTCTTCATCCTCATCATCATCCAGGTCTTTGCCAGTGTCAGGAAGGTCAAGGGATTCATCATATTCTTCATCATCACTGTCTTCATCCAGATCACCAGCATCAGCTGCAGAGGTGATTGGAGGATCATCGTCACGAGCTTTAGCTCGGGCGACTTCAACATCCTTAGTTATGAGAGCTTCATAGGAAGTTGGAGATTCATCAGCAACATCAACTTCATCTTCAGCTATAGGAGCTTCAGCCTCAACTTCAGTTGCTGGAACAGCATCAACATCGCAAGGACCAGCTTTAGTCACTGTCTCCCCCTCTTTGACTATTGTTTTAGAGCAATAGCCGAAGAAGTGATCGACTGTGTGAATTTGGAACTTCATCAGCTCCTCGAGCTTAGTCAGAGCACGAGCCATAATAACATTGGCCTCACATGCTAGATGTAGCTGTTCACGGTCATCAGCAGTGAACGATGGTTCAGCTGCCTGGATTGGTTGTTGCAAAGTAGCCAATATCTGCTTCATGACCTCCGTCTGCTTAGCAATGTGGGAGTTTTAGGAGTTTACTTCATCGACCTTGCTTGTTAAAGCAACAATGGCCTCAGCATTGGCTTGAACTGCCATTTGGATGGAGGAGAGTTGGTTCTGGACATCATGAACTTCATCCCTGACGGCTGAGAGGTTAGCAGATACTTCGTCCCGTTGAGGCATGCCCTTATGGACTTCGTTCATTTTGTTAAGGACAGTCTCAACTGTTGGGAGGAGCAACTTCATGTCTTCAGCCATTTCATAGGATTCTTCCATGCCTGGTTCAACAAAAGGACCTGTAAAAGACGAAAAGTGAGCATAAGAGAGCTCGGGGTTAGATGAAACGAAAGGATAGGAAGATGGAATACTTGAGGGGTCATCAACATTATCGGAAGGATTAACGCTGGTGCGCTCTATGGTGCACTCAAGAGAATGAGCACCAGTTTATTGAGGAGCCTCAAGAGGAACTACTTTAGGTCGAGTGGTGAGTGTCTCATCATCAAGGAGGACATTCACTGATGAATCATGGACACGTGTAGCGACCAATGATGGAGGAGAGGAGAAGATGGCTGAGAGTGATTGTGAGTGTTCAGTGGTGGAGGCGCTGATATTCACACCTTCAGTGATTTGAGTCACTGAGGCGGTTGGGAGAGGTACCACTGATACGACAGTGATATCAGGAATCACTGAAGAGCTTGGAAGGCTGACTGAAAGTGCCTCGGGGTTAAGGCTCTTTTCAATAGCTGAGACCTTTAGAGAGGTCATAGCCAGAGATGTGGTTATCCCCATTTTGGCCTTCTTGGCTCTTTGAGGAGAACCAAGAGTTGGTTGAGCTGGACATTTGGAAGAAAGGGTTGTGGTGGCTGGGTTATACTTAGGGGGGTTGGCCTTTGTCTTGACCACCGAAGGCGAAGAAGAAGAAGAAGGAAGAATAGAAGAGTGTTGCATTACAACAGACAATGCAACATCTCCATCCCTCAGCTAGGAAGATTACCTTCCTTGGAGTATTTGTCGCTGAAGATCTTGGCGAACACCATTGAAAGGAATCTGGTGCATGGAATGACCTTCTCCCTCTGGCGCTTGCTCAGCTTCAGCGCAAGGTCATCGAAGATCACTGCAACATAGTTGATGGGTCGTCGGTGGATGACTGACATGCCGATAGTGAGAGCGACCCGTGATGCTTGATCTTGACCACCAGTCTTTCCACCCATGCTCTGGATGAAGTGAGAGAATAGGTATTGCCACACTGCTGACATGCGGTTCTTATCAATGTTCGACAAAGATTTGAGCGGCTCGCCGGAGTCTTTATTCAAAGGCCATTGGTAGCCCATATCATCAAGGTAGGCGATGATGATTTCAGTCGAAGGGTCACTGACGAACGGACCCTTGGGAAAGCGAAGAGCGTGCCTGAGAATGTTCACGCCAAAGCTTACATCATCCTGTTGAAGGTGAAGGAGATTTTCTCCACCTGTTGACCGTTCTTGTCCTCTTCTTGCACCACTTCAACAGTCATGTAGAACTGCTGAAGGGCCTCCCTAACCATGACAGGTTCATGGTTGAGAGTGTATGCGATGGAGGACATCTTGAGGAAGGTAGCAACATCCTCGTAAATGGTCTTATTGGTAAGAATGTCCAACAAGGCAACGTGGTTGTTAGCCTTGAATGATATGTCTTAAACGGAGAAGTTAACGTTCTTGGCAGCCATTGTCTGTTATAGTTTTAAGAAACAGAAAATAACAGTTGTTAGTAGTCCAAGATTTGTTGTGATCTTTTTAAGTTTTAGAACAATAAAACTTCTTTTGAAAAATCCTCAAAAGAGATATTAGGGTTTTGCATGTAGATTTATGTTTTGAAACAAGATTATAACCAAGAATAAGAATGTGTTATTAATCTTTGTATTTGTGTTTTAAGAGAACAAGATTCTTAAAATCTTAAACATTTGTTTCATAAGAAGGAGAAGAACAATTCTAAGTTTAAAGAATAAATATCGACCTTAGAGTTGTTTGAGAAGAAGGTCGAAGGATTCGAGAGTTCTTAGAGTTATTGCTTGCAAAGTTCTTTTGGCAGAGGTTCGTCAAAGATGTTTGTAAGTGTAAAGGAAATATGAGAGGAAGAGTCTCATATTTATAGGTAGAAGAAGAGAGAAAAGAAATAAGAGAGAGGAAAATACGACTTTTAAGGAAACGCTATGATGAAAGAAATGCCACGTTCTCATCCATGATTGGATGGAAGTTGGAGGAGGTCGCGTGTGTCAGACTTTTACGCACGTCTCAAAACATCTCGTATTGAAAACTGGGAATGTCGTCATAAAGACGGTTCATTAACTATTTCTTTTAAAACATTTAAGGTTTTAAGAAATTCAAAGAGTCACATTCAGTGATAAGATAATCACTGAATAAAAACCTTTTAAAACATATTGATCACTGAAGAAGAAAAGCTTCAGTGATGGTTTTGTTTTAAGAACTGAAAATAACTTAGAAGAGTATATTTTCATAAGAACTTCAGTGTCAGTGATAAGAGAATCACTGAAACTGACATTTAAAAACATTTGAATCACTGAAGGTAGAAAGGTTTAGTGATCATTTTGATTTTAAGAAATGTTCAGCGAACGAAAGAATCATTGACACAAACTTTTAAAATGTTTTGATCACTGACAAAAGAAAAGCTTCAGTGATAGCTTTAAGTTTTTAGAAAAAGAACAAATATACATACCTTAGAGAGAGTAAATACATTTACTCAAGAGTTCAGTGATAGAGATAGAGCACTGAATCATTTTACTTACTGATTGATGTGTATAGCTAAAGAAAATTATTCTTCAGCGTTTGTCATCCCCAGTTCGCTGATCAAGATGTTAAATCTTGTCTCATCAAGGGACTTGGTGAAAAGGTTAGCGAGTTGATAATCAGTTGGAACAAAGTGAAGTTCTATATCACCATTCATAACATGATCTCTGATAAAATGATATCTGATCTCTATATGTTTGGTCTTGGAGTGAAGTACATGGTTGTTTGCGATTGCAATAGCACTAGTGCTATCACAATAGATAGGAATCTTCGAGAACTGAAGACCGTAGTCCTTCAACTGGTTTTTCATCCAAAGAACTTGGGCACAACAACTTCCAGCGGCTACATATTCAGTTTCAGCGGTTGATGTGAACACTGAGTTTTGCTTCTTACTTGTCCAGCTCACCAACTTTCCACCTAGAAGCTGACAGCCTCTAGTGGTGCTTTTCCTATCAATCTTGCAACCTACAAAATCACTATATGAATAACCTATTAGGTCAAAAAATGAACCCAAGTTAGGAGTTCCCTTCAGGTATCTGAAGATGCATTTTACAGCGATCAGATGGGATTCTTTAGTGTTAAACCCCATAACTTATGATGTAAAAAGTAATGAAAAACAACAAGTGATGAAGAACCAGAAGACCAATGAAGACATCAAGGHARAATCRACTRAGTCTGGAATTCAACCATTGGATCGATGGATAGTTCAACCATTGGAYCGATGGACAAGTTCAACCATTGGACCGATGGACAAGTTCAACTAGAGGATCAATGGACAGGTTCAAGGATGCGATGGAAAGAAGCATTCTCATCGATCCTCTGGACAAACAACACTTAGAAGATTTTCCATCAATTCATTCAAGCAAGCCATGAAGATTTAAAGATAAGRATGAATTCATCATATCGTGAATGATAGCTGGAGATGACRAGTCAACAGCTGGAATTCGARTTTATCTTGATAATAATGCTTATCCATATAAAAGATAAACCTTATCTGATTTATAGAAGATTTGCTAGAAAGTAGCATTAGATAGTTATCTTCTTAATAGCCGATTAGTATAAATAGATGATTAGGTCTATTGTAAAAATAAGGCTTTTACTCATTGTTTTACGTTTCTGAATTTATAAAGTAAAACCTTTGAAGCTCAAAGTTGTTCTTAAATATTCTTATTTTATTCTTGAGACTTCATAACTTTCTTCATTAAATCACTATAATTGGTTATTCATAACTAGATTATTAGTGTTATTGAGAGATCTGGGATCAACAATTGGTATAAGAGCCTATTGATTGATTATCCAATCAAAACAATCATTCAAAAATCTCTCAAATTATTGATCTTCTTTCTCGTTAAAAATTCTTTCTTCTTCTCTAAAATTTTCAATGGCCAACTAGAATTCCGCGTACAATGTTGGCTCCTTCACAAAGCCTCCAACTCTTCAACGAGAGTAATATCCTCAATGGAAGATCAAAATGGTAAATTTTCTGGAGGGAATGGATAGGAATCTCCTGCGATCCATATAGGAAGGTCCCTACATTCCTCAAACTCTAGTTCCAAGAGTTCCAGGAACAAATACCACAGCTGAAATTCCAACATATTACATGCCGAAGGATGAAAGAAATTGGGATGAAGATGATAAAGAAAGAGTCGAAACAGACAAAAAGGCCAAGAGATTGATAATCATGGCGCWACCCAATGAAATCTTTCAATCCCTYGATACATGCTCCACTGCGAAGGAACTTTGGGATGAACTGGMAAGCCAACTGGAAGGAGGAGCAAAAACAAAGAAAAATCGTAGAGCGCAATGCCTCAACGAATATACTAATTTCAAAGCCCTCCCTGATGAACCAATACAAAAGACTTATAATCGCTTCAACACATTGATAAATCAATAAAAATGATATCATCAGAACAAAGGAAGAAAACAACGTTTTATTTCTAAAGAGTCTAGGTGATGAATGGACTCAACTATCTATGTCCCTACAAGCAAACCADGACCTARATGGYTKGTYTYYTCATGACCTGTATGGAACACTTGCAGCACAAGAGAGCGACATTATGAAGAAAAAGGTATCCATTGGTGGACCCCTTGCTCTTGCTGCCGATGAAAAAGAAAAATCAAGGACTTCAGCCAAAGAACATAAGAAGAAGAGCAAGAAAGCATTGGTGGTAGAATCAGAATCTGAAGAGGAAACTTCTGAATCAGATGATGAAATTAAAGCTTTCACCAAATCTTTGGCCTTGATTACAAAACAGTTTCAAAAGAAGTTCATCAGAAAACCATACAAGCGAAAAGAGTTCAGAAGGGAAAGGTACCAGTCATCCTATGATAAAAAGCCATCCAAATTTTATCAAAGGGACGAAAGAAGAGATGAAAGAGAAGAACGGGAAGAAAGAAGAGAAGAAAGAAGAGAAGAAAGAAGAGAAGAAAGAAGAGAGGAAAGGAGAGAGGACAAGGAAGGAAAGAAAAATGACCTTCGATGCTTCAGATGCGGAAAACTTGGTCATTTTTTCCAAGGAATGCAAAGGACKATTGATCAAGGATGCTGACTACTATAAGAATAAATACAAGTACAATTCAAGAGAGCGAAGCTTGATGGCCGAAAAAGAAAACTGGGTGTCCGACTCTTCATCAGACGATGAAGACAAAGCGCTCATCTGTCTAATGGCCACGTCCAATGCGGAATCCTCCTCCAACTCTGATGACCAGGTATGTGAGTCTTTCTCAAATGAAGCCAACTCTGTTCCATCAGAACTAGAGTTAAGGGTAATTAAACTTCAGAAGATTTCTTGAAACTAAAAGAAAAATTAAGCTTTGAAAAATCTGAAAGAATAAAAGCAAAAAAAGAAGCAAGTTTCTACAAAAGAGAAACTGATCTTCTAACCGCAGAAAAAGATGATTTAGCAAAAGAAAAGACTCGCATAA
>NC_037544.1:20297994-20299277 GCF_001531365.2 Cynara cardunculus var. scolymus | reverse complement strand
AGACTTTCTCGATTCTGACTCTGAAGAAGAAATAAGTTGTGAACCACCAAAGATCATTGAGAACAAGAAACCTAAAAATTTCAAGTCCTCAATGAAATATGGTATTCCTTCATCAATGAAATCTTCAGACAAAGGAAAGGGAAAAGTGAAAGATGTTACATCTGCCAAAGAAAACTTAAAAGGCCCTAGTACTCCATTCAGGTTCATCAAGTTTACTTGTGAGCAAAAACAGAAGTGGTCTACCTCTGATAAACTTAATCACAACTTTTCTTTCCATCCAGCTGAAGAAAAGTCCACCTTCCTCAGAAGAAAAGAAGTAAAGCCCAAGCCTTCTTCAAATAAAAAAGCTGAACTAGATAGGAAGTTTATAAAAACAACCGATACTAGGACAGGATTTTCACCTTCATTTACTTCTTCATTTTCATTGAATAAAAAGAATGTTTGACAAATGCAACCAAAACATCATTTTTGTCAATGTCTAACTCTATTACAAAACCTGAGGAATCACATGTTGACACACCACTATCCCTTCACAAAACACGTTTATCGATATAAAGTTGGACCCAATGAAAACGTGAAAAAGCCCAAATCCAAGGGCAAGGGAAATCCAAATAAACCAAAGCCTGCAAAGGCTAAGGGTGACAAAAAGAGTACAATATCCCCTACTAACAAACGAGGACCCATTATGACATGGGTACCTAAATCCCCTTAATTTGTATTGCAGGACCAGCATGTGCAACCATGGTACATGGACTCAGGTTGTTCCAGGCACATGACTGGTGATAAAGTCAACTGTCCTCCTTCATCGACAAATCTGGAGGCTCTGTGACTTTTGGAGACAACAGCAAGGGGATAATCAAGGGATATGGCACTCTTATCAAAGGCAATGTCTCAATCAACAAAGTGGCTTATGTCGAAGGATTAAAACACAATCTATTGAGCATAAGTCAATTCTGCGACAAGGGCCTTGAAGTCAAAGTTCGCAAAGGTCTCTGCATCATAGAATCAAAGCCCGGTAAAACAGTCATCAAAGCAAAGAGAGAAGGAAATCTTTATCTTCTAGTTTTTGAATTCTCTATGGGACAGGACACCCTCTGTCTTGTGTCTCATAAAAGCAATGAAAATTGGCTATGGCATCAAAAATTCTCACACCTCAAGTTTGATGCGCTAAGAAAACTAGCCACACAGATTCTGGTCAAAGGAATTCCTGCTCTCAAATTTGAAAAAGATCATCTGTGCTCAGCATGTGAGTTGGGAAAACTAAAAAGGGCCTCACATAAAAC
>NC_037544.1:20296156-20297438 GCF_001531365.2 Cynara cardunculus var. scolymus | reverse complement strand
TTAGACAAGAAAGCTGATGAGGGAATCTTTCTGGGCTATTCTCAAACCGCCAAAGCTTACAGAGTATACATCAAGAGGACCATAATAGTTATTGAAAGCATCAATGTGTCCTTCGATGACTCTACTCCAATGACTTCTGGGCACAACAGTTCAGAACTCGGACCTCAAGAAGAGCATCTGATTCATCACTCAGCAAACCCAATGAATCAGAGATAACTCAATTATTTAAAGACATCTTCGATGAAGAAGTAATTTCTGGACATGAGACTAATGCAAAATCCATCTCCAGAGTCAATGAAGAACATGCAGACTCTACTAGTGAAGGTACATCTCTCACAGAAGCTCATGTTACTTCACCATCTACTTCTCCTGTGTCTTCAGATCATGATCAAGAACTAGAGGCTAACACCGAAGATGATCTCGTTGAGGGGGAGCAAGCAGTTCCATCAGTCGATGAAGAACTGCATCCTGTTGCTTCAGAACCTCAATCAAGCACCAAGTGGATGAAAAATCACCCACATCACCAAATCATTGGTGATCCAACCTCTAGTGTCAAGACGAGATCCGCTACTGCAAATGAATGCCTCTACGCAAACTTTTTAAGCATGATTGAACCGAAGAAGATTTCTGAAGCCCTTCAAGACCCAAACTAGATAAACGCCATGCAAGAAGAATTACTTCAGTTTGAACGAAACAAAGTATGGTCTCTAATGCCTCTTCCCAAAGGAAAAATGGCAATAGGAACCAAATGGGTCTTCAGAAACAAGAAAGACGAAGATGGCATTGTAATAAGGAACAAAGCCAGACTTATTGCAAAAGGCTATCGCCAGGAAGAAGGCATTGATTACGATGATACATTCGCCCCCGTCGCAAGACTTGAGGCCATCAGAATGTTTCTAGCCTTTGCAGCACACAAAGGTTTTAAAGTCTATCAAATGGATGTTAAGTCTGTCTTCCTCAATGGTAAACTACAAGAAGAAGTTTACGTGCAGCAACCTCCTGGGTTCGAAGATCCAAAGCATCCGGATTATGTTTATTTTCTGGATAAAGCTCTTTATGGGCTCAAGCAAGTACCCAGGGCCTGGTATGACACTCTACCCACCTTGCTCATCGAAAATGGCTTCAAAAAAGGTACAATCGATACAACTCTCTTTCTCAAGAAGCATAAAGGTAATATTTTACTTGTTCAAATATATGTGGACGACATCATATTTGGCTCTACAAATGCAAAACATTGCGAAAAATTCTCAGAGTTGATGAAAAGCAAATTTGAGATGAGTAT